>NC_135501.1:125254174-125576439 GCF_052857255.1 Amblyomma americanum | reverse complement strand
CGACTTTTATCGAAATTCTACTGTCGCGACAGGTATCCAACCCGCGTCTTTCGGGTCAGCAGTCGAGCGCCATAACCACTGAGCCACCGCAGCGGCGGATTATTACTGAATTCTGGCGGGTTGCGTTAGATTAGGAGTGGACTACGCCTTCGCATCAAGTGGGTCGCTTTACGTGCTCGAGAAAACATGTTTGACAACGCCAACAATGTGTTTGCTGTGCTTAGAAAATGGCCACGCAGTCGGTTGTGCGGTCAGCTCATTCATAGCGCTTTCAAACCTTGCACTTGCGGAGCTTGAGATCTCATTATGTTCGCTCACTTAATTCTATCCATCAGTTGCTCACCTCGAAATGAGACCATTACTGCGCCTTTCTTTCTATCAAAACAAATTCTCACAAGGCAGCTGAGGTGTCCACTCAGATGAGCTGGTGCGCTTTTCCTTTCGATGCTGAGTGGGTTGAGCTTGCAGTATTTTACTAGATTTCTGCTAACGACGTCTGCATATAGAACCAATGCAGAACAGTTAGCAGAGAAAACGAGGTGTAAAATTACTTTAGAAACAGTGCCCTCAACCGCTGCCAACAATACGAAAACAATAACTGCTTTCACTGACAATGCCAGTCCAGAGCGAAAGCAAGAATGTGTCTAATTCAAAGGAAGAATAAAACAATTATAGCTTATCAAAGCTAGGAATAAGCTTAACTTACACGGCAAAAGGCAGTATTATAAGGAGAGGATAGAGAATCCACGTGTGAATGAAGGAAGCCTAAAAGCAGTTATGAAGAAATTATGTCCACACAGAAATCATATCTGAGCACTAAGTGAGATGAAGAGCAATGTAATAATCAATGTAGATAAGATAATTTAAGTTGCCGATGTGCTCTCCACTGCTCTGTCAAGTTCACCAAGTAATCAGGGCGACAATGGCGCAGGCAGCAGAGCAGGTATTTTGGAGAGACAGAGAAAAACTTTATTGTTGGCGAGGAAGTCGGGGCACGGCCCTGGGTCTCCGCACGACCCCACTGCACTCAAGTGTTTATGTCCTTAAGGTCCATAACACTGGCAGCCCGGCCGCAGGCGATTGTCTGCACGGCCGGGTCCTGAGAGCGCAGCAGGGTCTCCCAGTCCTCCCAGGTCTTGAGGTCCTCTAGGCCGCGCGGGGGAGGGTCAGCCGGGCAGAGGAAGAGGATGTGAAGGGAAGAGGCGAATGGTTCTGGGCACAAGGTGCAGGCAGGAGTGGGGAAGGAGGGATGATAGTGGGATAGGGTCAGGGGTGAGGGGAGTGTGTGTGTCTGTAGTTTGCGCCAGAGTGTTGCGTGTTTGTTATCTAGGGAGGGGTGGGGCGGGGGGTAGAGCTGGCGCGAGGCTCTGTAGGCCTGCGTCATCTCGCTGAACGAGTGCATTCGCTCCCTCGCGAATCCCCGATCCGAGGCCACCTGAACCCGGTTTAAAGAACCTCGGGCTAAAAGGTTGGCGGCCTCGTTTCCGGGATTCCTGGAGTGCGCAGGCACCCATATAAGCTCTACATGGCGGGGTGGGGGTGCATCGGGCGAGCCCAGAATGCCAAAAGTATGGACGTGGACTCGGCCTCGCGCAAAATTTTGAATTGCAGTGTTAGGGTCTGTTAAAATGTACTGGGCTTCCATGCGGATGATGGCAATTGCGATAGCGGCTTCCTCTGCAGCCTCTGGGGTGGTGTCTGGGGGAGATGTAGTGTGAGGAGGGCGGATGAAGAGGAGTCCACCACGGCTGCGGTTGCTTCTTCACCCGTGCAGGCGGCGTCCACCCATACGGCGTCCGGCTCGGAGCCGTACACTCGGTGGAGTGCCTTCGCACGGGCTCTGCGGCGCTGCTCATGGTGGGAGGTGTGCATATTTTTCGGAAGTGGCTTGATGACCAGCTCTTGGTGGAGGGATCGAGGAATGGGGAGGAGTGTTGGGTCGTTGGCCGGTATTCTGATTCCGAGGGAGTCCAGGATATACCGGCCTGTGGAGGTTTGTGTAAGCCTAATGTATTGGGCCTGTCGATGGGTCTCCACGAGTTACCCGATCGTGTTGTGGAGGCCCAGGCCTAGTAATCTGTCTGTGGAGGTGTTGAGGGGAAGATGAAGTGCGACTTTGAATGCCATGCGGATCAAGGCATCCAAAGCATTTATGTCGTGTTTGGAGAGTTCTAGGTATGGGGTAGTGTAGAGCACACGACTGAGGACAAAGGCATGAATGAGGCGACAGGGGTCGCGCTCTTTCATGCCTCTACGATGGCCCGAAACTCTGCGGATGAGATGCTATATCGCGCCTGCAACCTGCTTGAGTTTCTTGAGGGTGGTGGTGTTTTTGCCATCGTTCTGTATATGCAGGCCCAATACGCGGACGGTGTCAACCTCCGGTACCGGGTCCCCATTCAGTTCGATGGCAATGGGGGAGCGGGGGAGCGTTGGTTCTTAGGCTGGATGAGGAGCAGTTCGGACTTCTCTGGGGAACAAGACAGTCCGATGTTCTGTGCATAAGTTTGGGTAAGGGTGGCTGCTTCCTGAAAGGTGTTCTCTATGTCGCCGTCACTGCCGTGGGTGGTCCACAGTGTGATGTCGTCGGCATAGAGTGTGCTTACGGTGGGGAATAGTTGCCAATTTTCGGGCTAGTGGGATGAGGGTGATGTTAAAGAGGAAGGGGAGAGGACGGACCCTTGAGGGGTTCCGATACTCTGAAGCGTGTAGGAGGGGGAAGAGAGAGGTTCAAAAATGTATCTCAGCCGTGCGGTCAGTGAGGAATGCTTGAATGTAGTTGTACGCGCACACCACATTCAATGGAGATAGGGCAGTCATGATCGCCCGATGTTCGATGCGATCAAAAGCTTTGGACAGATCCAACGCTAAGACTGCCTTTGTGTGACCAGGCAGAAGTGGGTCGAAAATGTCATGTGTGAGTTGCAGCATGGGGTCCTGTGCGGACAGATGGGGGCGGAATCCCACCATGCTATGCGGGTATAGAGTGTTGTCCGCCAGGTGCGTTGTGAGTCTTGCTAACACAACATGCTCGAAGAGCTTTCCGAGGCATGAGGTTAGCGAAATTGGGCGAAGGTTTTGAAGTGTGTTTTGTTGGGTTTGGGTATGAATATTACCTTCGCGTGGCGCCAGTACTGCGGGAGGATACCTTCCCTGCTGCACTGGTTGGAGACGTCCGTCTCAGGGATGTCTGTGTCGAGTGTTGGATTGGGTGGTCCTGTGTAAGTGGGTATAGGTGTGGACGCACCCGGATAGGTGTATGTGTTCTGAAGTGTGTTTATGAGGGCCTCGGGATCGTCAATAGGTTGGTGTGTGAGGCGTGTCACGTTGTGTTGCGTTGATGATTTGGTGTTTGTGGGGTCGATGAGGTGTCGGTGGAGTTGCCATGCGCGTTTGCTGGACAGGTTTCCGGCGATGCCGTCACATATCTGTCCCCAATTGGATCGGCAGAGCTCCTCCGAGTGTTGTTGGATTTGTGTCTGGAACGCAGCCAGCCGCGTTTTAAGTTTCTTGTTATATTTATTGCCTTTCCAGCGTTCCAGGAGGCTGTGATAAGCCTCCCAGAGGTGGGCTAGGTGTGTGTCCAGGGTAGGGGTTTCGGTGGTCGTTTCAATGTGTTGCGTGTTGTGGTGAACGTCATGCTTGAGTGATTGCACCCAGGCGTCGATCCTTGTGATAGGAGTGTCTGGGTGGGCGGAGCTTGCAGCGCGAAGTGCATCCCAGTTAACCAGCTTATATGTTGTATAGGAGTGACGGGGTGGTTTGTATGGGACAGTGATTTATATAATGTAATGGTCACTGCCCAATGTATGTTGAGTTCGGCTCCAGGTAACACCGCGGATGAAGCGGCTCGGCGTCAGGTCCGGACTGGTGTACATGCCACTGTTGCCGATCCGCGTGGGCATCTGAAACGTGTTGTGAACAGTGAGCTGGAGGTTCTGAAGGAGCAGCCACAACCTGCGACCTCGATGTGTCGTGGTTGTGTATCCCTAGTCAGTATGCTGACTGTTGAAGTCCCCACCAATTAGTAGAGGATGTTTCCCTGCTAGGTGGTGTAGCTCTCGCAGAAGTGATTCTAACGAGGCCATCGGCTGGGACGGGGGGTGGTATGTATTTACTATAAAGATTGAAGGAAGTGTATGTGTGTTAGGTATAAGTTCAGTGATCACGCATGGTGTCTCAGACGTGATGTGATGAGTTTTATAGGTGAGGCTGCGGTGGATGAGTGTGGATGCCCTGGGTTTGCTAGTGGTGTTTGAGTGTGTAATGTGTAGCTGGGAGGGTTGTCCGGTGTGCAGTCTCCTGGAGAAGTATATGGGGAGTGGGCGTGAGGGTGGGAAGGAGAAGTTGCGGAGGTGCGCGCTTGGCCCGGAAACCGCGGCAGTTCTGAGTTAAAACAGGGAGAGATTTACTGTTCCACCCCGCCATATTGGAGAGTCGGGGGGTTGAGGAGGGGAGTGAGACGGGTGTCAATTGGTATGTGTTCGGCAAAGGGTGTTTGTGCTTGCGGAGGTAGGGGGAGGAGTGGAGGTGGTCTGTATTTGGGTGAAGGGATGGGTAAGGTTATGTTTCTTTAGCTCCATCATCTTGGTAAGCATAGCGTCCATACGCTACTCAAGTTTTTAGGTGATGGTGGCGGCAAGGTGATTGAATCTGGCCTCAAGGCGGGCGTCTAGCTCTTTTAGTTTGTGGTCAAACTTCGCATCCAGTGCAGCGAATTATAAGCGTCTATTTCTAGGCGTATGGGAGGCGGTGTGGCGTCTGAGGTGCGCTGCTTCTTTGCAGGAGGGGTGCTCCAAGTGTCTGTGGATGCGGAGGTCCGGTTAACGAGAGGGGGTGCGAGTTGAGTAGGCAGAGAAGGAAGACTTTGCCTGCAACAAGAGCGGAAATAAAGGAACCCTTAGAAGCAGAGCAGAAGAAGAAAGTTGCAGGTGAGTATAAGGTGAGTGCCGTTCTACGGAAGGACGATGGGTACAAAGTGGAAGAAAAGACTGGTTACTCTGTATACGAAGTGCATCATGACCTCTAACGCATCAAAATTTTGGACGAATGCGAAGACAATCTGAATCTTGAACATAGAAGAACCAAGATTTAAGAATACAGAACGATAAGGCTGCTGTTTGCTGCCCCCAAGCTATGTTCAAAATTAAGCGCTAATAAGGTTATGTCAACCTAAGAATCCAGTCGTCTGAAAGACAAGCTTGCCGCCCATCAAGTTTATTCGTGAAAAGAACTTATTCACACTATCCAAAAAATTATGCAGAAACGCGCAGAATATAACCAGCTCCAGCAGAATGTCTTCATAACGTACGAAAAAGCATTTCTCTCAGCCGAAAGGTCAGCCGTCTGGGAATTTTTATGGAATCAGGTGATGGATATTGCTGCGTGCTAATGGGCGAGCAGGCGAGGAGGACAAAGTATGTGGCAGTATCGATTAGAGTCAGCCATACCCTTCAAGCCCAGTCTTCTGTTCTATCGCGATGTTGCAATGTCAGGTGTTCGTTGCAATTTCCGGTGGATGTGCTGGGTGAATTAAAATTTCTATGCGCTCCCAAAGGCCGCCTATGAACGCGGATTTTCTTGGGTCCACCGCCGTAGAAGGCGCCGCCTGTAGGGCCAGTCACGCGCATTCGGGCCGTTATTCTCAAGGACCAGAGCAGCAATCGCTATGCGCAGGCCGGGCGCGCAACTACAGCTACCGGCGGAAGCGCCAGATGGGTCCCAAACTACGGACCTCCATCTAGTGCTTGTAAGGAACCGCCCCTTACGGGATGTTCTAAGCATACCTCCATGAAGGCTTCCATGACGGGGCGCCTTCGAGGATCTAATCTGCGATGTTGGCTTTGACTTGTTTTCCTTCACTGCGTATGATCTCTCTTCCCACCTGTAAGCTGAGGGATATGGCAGGAGCTTTAATAATCGCCCGTGTGTCACGGATCTCGTCAGACAACACTCGGACCGAAAGAATAGACAAGGCGACAGAATTACCCACACATACGCACATTTATTATGCCCTACGTTACACACACTAACACACAAAACTAACAAAACTAACACAAAACACAAAGACCATAAAACACACGACCCGGGAACACTGCTGCTAGCGTCTACTACTAGCGTTCTACTGTTAGGGGTCGGCGTTCGTGCTCGAAGTCGGTACGGTGTGGACCCGGCGTTGTATTGGTCCAGTAGCCTGCGTATAGATGGCGTTCGACGTGCTGAGGCTGGCGCCACTTTCGACGTCGCTCGTTGAGTCGTACAAGGGCCCGGTCTAAGCGCCCGTGGAGGTGACGCCGGTGTTGTTGGCATGGGGGGCACCAGCCGGATGGGTGGCAACAGCGCTGGATACACCCCTGGCCGTAGCAGGTAGTAGCGTCCTCCGCTGAGTCCCGGGAATGGGCTCAGGAACAGCAGGTAGTCCGCGGTGTGAAGCCGTAGAATAAGATCTCACCGGAGCAGTAGCTGGCGTTGCTCTCCCAGCCGAAGCGCTCCTGAGCTGCTGGAGCCTCCGCTTCTCTGTTCTTCCCCTCCCCCCAAGCTTCGCTCTCCCTCGCCCTTTTAAAACCTTGCCGTTATTCCACATAATAATCCTTGTCGTCGTTTTCTCTTTCTTCTCTTCTCCACCATCATTTCTTCCCACCTCACTGAATACTTCTGTTTCATCTTCTTTAGCGACAATTGATCCAGAGTATACGGATTCGAACCTAACCGTGGCGGCTGTGTTTTTATGGAGAAAAAAATTAAGACGCCCGTCTGCTGTGCGATATCAGGGCACGTTAAAGATCTTCAGTTGGTCGAAATCATTTAGGAGCCCTCCACTACGGCACCTCATTCTTCCTTTCTTCTTACTCTCCCTCCTTTACCCTTTCCCTTACGGCGTGGTTCAGGTGTCCGCCGATATATAAGACAGATACTGCGTCATTTACTTTCCACACAAAAATCAATTATTATTATTATTATTATTATTATTATTATTTAGCCTTTGGTTAATCCACGTCACTCTTATGGCCATCCTCTTTGTCTTCTTCAAACCTCTTTTCTTCATACTTTTATTTCAGACTTCCTACTATATGTTACACCGTGTACTGTGCGAGATCAGTTTTGTTCAAAAAGTCATTGATATTAGTTCTTGAGCGGTCTAATAACCCTTTTTCTCTCTTTCTTCTTACCCTACCAACTTCATCCTATTCATCACGTCACTGTTGAGGTGCCCATTGAGTATTGAGACAGTTAGTTTGCCATTTGCTTTTATCAGAAACTACTAATTCTTTTATAATGTAAAAACGTTACTAATGCGATTTAGAGAAAAGCCCGCAGGGTGTGTATATGTATATGTGTGTGTGTACTGCCAGATGGAGCAAAAAATCCCACGACCACAAGAAAATTAGGGTGATGTTATCAAGCAGCCGTATGAAGCACACGGCAAGCCAAGCACTGCCGCTACCGGCAGTGCTTGCTACCGTCCAGTGGGCAGTATATATCGGTATACTGCCCACTGGCCGACCACAATGCCGTGCCAGTTTTCCCAATCTTAGCATCAAAATTGTGACGGAACCTCGTGCAGCGTTCCGGGCTTTGTATAATGAGTTCTCGTTGGAGTCAGCTTACATGTGCTAGATAAGTTAGAGACTCGCTTCTCACAGGGATTGGTACTGACGAGATATGAACCTTCAATTATATGTGTTCGGAGACTTTAAGATCAAGACTCGGGTGAAACTTTTCGTTCTACAGCGTTGTTCAGGTGGTGGCATACATGACACTATCGAGGAACTCTGAAATAAGCGCAGTTCGAAAATCGCAACTATACGTCTAAACATTTCATCGAAGACAAGCAAACTCAGCCAACCTCATCCTCGTGATTCGAGAGGGACCGAACACTTGCGGTATACTGGGCAAACACGAAAACACAAACTTGTAGACAAGAACTTTGAAGCACTTGCATAACCCGCCGTGGTGACTCAGTCGTTATGCGCGCGGCTACTGACCGGGGTACCCGGGTTCGAGCCATACCGCGGTGGAAGCGCTTAGATGAAGACGAAACGCAAAGGCGCACGTATTCTGTGAGATGTCAGTGCACGTTGAAGACACCGAGGTGGTCGAAATTATTCCAGAGCCTTCCACTACGGCACCTCTTTCTTCCCTCCTTCTTTCAATCCCTCTATAACTTCCTTTACGGCGCTGTTCAAGTATCCCACAAGATGTGAGATAGGTACTGCGCCAATTCCTTTCTTCAAAAACCAATTTTCAATTTTTACGTACTCCGGCTTAGACTGGACCTGCTGCTCACCGTCGACCCTCCGCCGCCAAGGAGTGCTCTGCTGTGCGACTCCCGCGCCGCCCTCAGCCGCCTGCAATCTAACGGCCGCGGTACCCACTAGTTAGGGAAATTCGCTCGCGCATCGAGCGCCTCGAGCATGCAGAGAGGATGCACTGTGTGTGCACAGCGGGTGCCCAGTCACTGCGGCATCGCTGCCAAGGAAGAAGCTGATGACCTCGCGACCGCCGCACATCAACTACCTGCCCCTTACGCTGGAGGACGTGCGTGCGCTCATCCAGGACTATCTCCGAAAGCGGAACCCCGACACACGCAACGCAGGTGGTGAGCGCATCAACAGTATCAAGGCTGTCGCTCACTAACACGCTCACAACGTGTGATGATGATCAGCACGTACATTGGCTGCGTGTGGCCGGGGAACGACGGGAGCGTCAAACAATCGCGATGAGTGATGTGTGGGAGGGGTGCGGTGCAGTGGAAACAATATACCACCGGCTCCTTCACTGTGCCGCGTTCGCCTTTGCTCGTCGCAATATGCTCGCCGCCTATAGGGCGCTAGGCACCCTACCAGACTCTCTAAAGACGCTATTGTGGCCGCAGGGCAGTGGGCGCACCTATTAGCGAACCTTGGTGAGCCTGTCTGCATTCCTCGAACAGACGGGCTTGACGTCCCGTCTGTTCTCCGCCAGGTAGTTACACGCAGTCACCTAACGCTCCGCGAGTTCTACTTGGACGATTAAACTCTGGACACCCCACTCCAGTTGTAGTTGACATAGCGCTGTGCGTGTGTGTTTTTATTGGTACATCATGAACTAATCACGCGCACAACCAGGACACATTTCTTAATGTGTAAATAGTTTGGTATATTACCTCTCACCCTATGCTCTCTTCCTCTCCCCTCTCCACGTTCATTTCATTTCGCCATTCAGCCTGCTATCCTTTATTTCCGCTGCCCCACATCAGGTGCTTCAGTATTGATGGGAGATTCCGGTGCTAGCAAAATTCTTTTCCTCCCTTTTTATTATTTTTTAAATAAAAACCACCTACTACCACTACTTTTTCCGTACAAATATTACTAGTAAACAATGCTATTAGAGACTGTAATGTTTTCGCGTTGCCGCACGTAAGCAGCGTTAAATGTCTCTGGGGAATTTTTTTTGCAAGCAGCGTTTTAATATAGAGTTAAAAATTTGTTTATGGCCCAGCTCTGTTAGGGCAGGACATAAGTCGCCAAAGCACGGAGATTTATGTATCAGAAGAGAGCATTGAATAGATGCGGCTTTACGCATGGTTAAATCTTGAGCGGTCCTGGCAGCGCGGTAGCGTCTCAACCTCAAACGCCAAAGCCCCTGGTTCGATTTTGAGCCTCGGCACCGGTATTGTTTATTCAATGAGTGGGCAAGGAGGGGGGCTGAAGTGGCTCCCATAGATGCCGCCACCGATCATTGATCAGCGGTTAAGCGCAGGCTCTGTTAATGCGCGTTCATACCCCGGTGTAACGCGCGCGCGCGCTGCACGGTGACATCACGTTGGCCAAAGCGAGACCCTCAATACTCCAACTGCGCCTGACCGCCGACGTGTCCGGCGGCTTCAGCGCAGTCTGACCGCACTGGCGGGGACTTAAGGCACATCTCTATTTCGCACCGACTGCGCCAGCCGCCGCCAATCCGGCCAATTCGGTTTGGCTCAGCGGCGAGGCACGCGTTGTGACGTCATGTGCCTCCTCTGATAACAGCCACGGCGAAATCGCAAGTTCGTGGCCAGTAAAGCTTTCGCTTTAAAAAGTGCCGGAGCGAACCGCTCCGGATAATTCTGGTCACGAGAGGTTTTTTATCGTGCACTGCGAGCAGTTAATTCAAATTGAAATTAGTTTTTTGAGTAAAGAAAAGGACGCAGTAACTGTCTCACATATCTCGGTACACAACCGCACCGCTCCATAAGGGAAGAGATAAAGGATGCGTGAAAGAAGAAAGGAAAAAAGAGGTGCCGTAGTGGAGGTCTCAGGAATAATTTCGACCACTTGTGCATCTTGAACGCGCACTGATCTCGCGCAGGGCACGGT
The DNA here is from genome assembly GCF_052857255.1 of Amblyomma americanum. Taxonomy (NCBI): domain Eukaryota; kingdom Metazoa; phylum Arthropoda; class Arachnida; order Ixodida; family Ixodidae; genus Amblyomma; species Amblyomma americanum. Next base: position 125,566,102 of record NC_135501.1, on the reverse strand, counting down.
CGGCTTTCCCGTTTCGCCTCCATCGAAACGCTGCTGCAGCGATATAGTTTGAACCGGGGTACTTTGGCTCAGTAGACGAACGCGCTAACCACTGAACTGCGGCGGCGGGTGTCGACCACGGCCGCGCTAGTAAAATGGGAGAAGGATTAGTCTTCCTGTGAAACATTCCTATCCTGACTTCTTCCAGTGATGCAGTAGGAAGCTAGGTAAACTTTAACGAATAAAATCAAAAGATTGCTTCTTGAGGCTTGTGGGTGGGGTTCTCATTCCAGGGATCCCTGGCTTGAGCTGTCAGAGGCACCTGTTTTATGAGGGCTCTTTGGTCCTCGATATGATCTCTGGTCAACATCGTCTCCCATCGCTCAAATGACGTGTACTGCGTCGGAAAGTGGTTCCGTTTCCCCCGCATCACTACGAAGTGTGGAAGAGTGTTGGGCGGAGCGTGCTTGGCACCAGAGGTATGTGTCAGGGCATAGTGTTGGGCGCGTGAGGTGAAGTTTGCGGAGATGGAAAAAGTGTTCGTTCAGATCTGACGCCAGACGACAACGTCGTTTTGTGAAAACGAGGGTGTTTCCGGCGTTGGAGACACTGGAACTTTAAGCGGTCGTTGTACGCTGAGGGAATAGGGATGAATTCGAATGCGTTAGATAGCCCGCTCGGTTTGATTGCTGCTCGAGAGAGGTACCGTACGAGCATATACGTTCAATATACACACCAGAGGAATTGGAGTTCTTTGAATAATTTTCATCTATTATTCATCTGCACTACGCCACCGATCAAATTTCAGCAATTTGTCTAGGCATATGCTCAATATTGGCATGAGGTTGCTTGTCCACATGCGTCTATGAGTGCTGGAGTGCATGCCTCTTTTACGCTTTATGTGTGTCATTGTAAAAACAGAGCTGCGGTATTGGGCCACCAGGAAGTCGGTATAAATGCGCAGCTGTACTTGTCGCTAGATGAGCTTTGGATGAGAATCTGAGCATGTATTAAACACGGGAATACAGGATGAATTGACGGACGGCCGAATGAGGTGAGCGTCAATATCCAGATATCGTCAGAAAATATGGAATGGCGCTCGATTACTGAGCTAGGGTACCCGGGTTAGAAGCTGACCGTGGCGGCCGCGTTTCGATGCCGGTGAAACCCAATAGGCGCCCACGTGCAGTGCGATGTCAGTGCACGTTAAAGATATCCAGGTGGTCGAAATTATTCCCGAGCCCTACACAGCGGCAGTTCTTCTCTCCTTCTTCTTTCAGTCCTACCTTCCTCCAATCTTATTGCTGGATTCCCGCCCCTTCCGACATATTTGACATAGTTGCTGTGCCATTTTCTTTCTTCAAAAAGGACGCTGTAGAGCTCAGATCTCGACGTCTCGGTGGACACCTCATACCTGCCTTAGAGCTTGCAACAGAAGCTGCATATTTTATGGGTTCGAACCCCTGCCGCAATCCTCATAATGCATGTTATTGGAGTTGAATATGTCATTGGTCCCAACCCCGGGCGCAAACTAGCCTCAAACTTCACTAAAAAATGTAAGCTATATATGCAAAGAAAAATGTTTTGAGATCAACCAGAAGGCTATACGACGAACTTTTGATCGAAATTCAAAGTTAATAACGAAGTAAATACTCTCTGGCATCCACTGAAGCGCATCCGTTTCGGCTACAAAAGAAAACAAAGCTTTCTCTGGAACTTCGCAGTTAAATAAAAATTGATCCTGGTGGTACGTTTGAACCCGGGACCACCGTTTCAGTGGAGCAGTCGCTGTACCAATTGAGGTAACCGGAACGGCAAGATTATTGTAGGTCCACAGCGAATTGAGTGGGAACAGTGTTAATCAAATGTTTGGAGGAGACCCCGAAGTTGGACTAAATTTCTTATGTGTAATTACTCCTTGGCATTCACCCAAGAGCAGCCATACGGCTACAAAAATTACAAAGCTTTCTCAAAAACTTCGCTCTTAAAGAAAAATTCGTCCTGTACTGGGGTTCGAACCTGAGTTCACCGCTTCACTGGACTTGTAACACTATCGACTAAGCAAACCGGGACGTCAGGCGCTTGGGGCTAAACCGCACTGGCTTAGTGTTCGTTGCTCAAGGTCACACATTTATCCCAACAGACTTTGTATACTCTTTTTTTGAGCTCTTCCACACTGCAGTTTATTCCAATATTATATCTTTATTACGCTCATATGACTAGTGTTTATTTCACTACACACAAAATAACACGGCCACAAAGGAGCTTTCCACAGGAACGCACATTTCGCACTAAGAAAATTTTTCGCTGTTTAGGGCAGCTGGTTGCATCAGATATTGGAGGTTTACGGTGGCGCCGCATTCGGGCAGCACTATGCCAATGAAAGCGAAGAGAATATCAATTCTCAAAATTATTTGTCAAAGTTATTTCTTAAAGGTGAACCGTGTGAGACATGGGCCGACCTTTACTTCGCATTACATGGCCGCGTTTCAATTATTTGCATTCCAGACATCCACAAATGACATGCATTTCCAATTTAGAAAAATCAGCGAGAAAAGACGAGGGCATACACAGAAGCGGACGGGACTGAGGATATCAACTTCTGTCTTCATCCTAGTCGTTTCGCTCTACTTACTCTAGTCATACATCCAGGCGAGCAAACCCAAACGACTGCTCTAGAGGGTTTCTCCATATGTACCCATCACTAGCCGAGGCCCACGTGGCGCCATTCATGTGGTGATATTCGTGCCAAAATTGTGGTGGAACCGCTTGCCGTAAAGCGTTCCTGGTGGTGTCATAGGATGTATCGTTGCACGTAGCCTCCATGTTCTAGCCATGTTTGAGGCTACCTAGGGAGAGAGATGCGAACAGATCACTTATGCTACTCAACTGTCTGCATGTAGATTGTAGTGTAGATTCCAAAACACCAGTTTGTAATTATGCCAATCGCAAAATCCACTCCACGGCTGCTTAGTCCTGGAATACTTCCCGCCCCACTAATCGCCCCATCACAATCCTCTGGGCTCCTGCGCACAGCGAACTACTGAGCAGCCCGGCCGCCCACACCCAAACCAGCTCATTCGTCAACCTGGCTGTGAGTGACATGTCTCGCAGTGCCACGAATCGACCTCTCAACTACTGTGACCTGACCCTGTTTTATGAAACTCCCGCCTAATGCACACTCCCAAGCAAAATCTGTTCTTAAAAGCAACAAGGTATCGTGGTGGAGACTTCAAATTGCCGTATTCACGGTCCCTTTCATTCTCGTCGTAACCCATGCCGACACATCCTCAATGTCACGTGTCTCCTAGCACTAGACCTAACTTTGGTCACATCATTTTGAATTGCCCGAATTTGCGCAGGGCTTTGTGCCAAGGGTCGAAAACATCAGGAGAAGTTGGAGGATACTATGTGCAGCTCGGTGCCGGATATGCAGCTTCGGACAGTGGGCTGGGCCCGACGGATCGCGGAGGCATTAAAGCGCCTCGTAACCTAGAGCGGCACCAGGGGCCTTCATAGTCCTGCTTCTAGTGCGCAAAATTGAATATATCATTATTAAATAAATTTATTTCTTTACCTACCTAGCATCCACGACATGCCAACAGAAAACCTCATCGCACTCCTGACCTAGGGTCCGAACGTTTGCATTATGGAGCGCGACGCATACGCAAACTTGTAAACTCGTGAAAATGCCTTTAATGTATGTACAAACATTATGCGTAATAAATAGAGCCTAATAACAGTAATGCTTTCGCGTTCACCCTCTCAAAGAGTCTCTGCCGAATTTCTAATGCGCTACAGAGAAAAACGTTCAACAGGGCACATTCTATTCCAGGGAATCTTCGTGGGAAATAGAAGAGAGCCATAATGATGCTATCCAGAACGGTGTTCTGGTTGACTGCCCTGCTCTGGTGAAGATGGGTGATGGGATTGAGAAGATAAAGAAAGAAGGCACGAGGCGTACAGTCACAATTCATCCCACAAGCTAGTGGCTCTTAGGAAGATAAACAGTGCTTGTAGGCCTTAGGAGCCGTCTCACGGTCCCACTATCTTGTCCCCTGCTAAAGGGCAATCGTGGAGGTGGTGCAGAGCGTTATGGAGCGCATATCTTTCAATGGGAACGGAAGAGTACTCACTCAGGAGATGTTCTGCCCTTGCCAATGTAACCGGGCAGAGGTCGTTTGTCTCTTAGCCGCGTAGCGAAGCACTTAAGGCAGCCCTTAAGTTATGAATCTGCATAAAGCAAGGTGAGCCCTTGTCCTCAAGTTGAGACAACTTTCGATCTTTAGGTATGCGGGAACGGCTCCGCTATAAGGTAGAGACGTAAAAACATGTAACTCATTTTTTTTTTGCTAAGGGGGCATATTCTTTTCGCACCCTCACCTTTCACAAGCGGTGCTTTCAGCCACCCAAATCCGGAACGTGTATTGCTTTGCGAATGCAACACCGAGCCGTAGACGGGAAAATGCAATGCTGCTTCCCCACTCTGCATATTGCGGGGAATACGAAAGCGCAGTCCAGAGTCCAATATCTTGAAGGGACGGTTGAAAAACCAGCCGCTGTTCCACACCGAAAGTGTTAGCTCCTGCGCCGACTTACGTAGCTCACACGATGCGTCAACTGTTGATAAAGGAATACACAGATGAAGTGTGGGCAGATCAGCCAGCCTCATCCGCGTTGTTCTTGCTTTCACACCGCGGTGTCCTCGCAGCCATTGCTGAATGACATCATGGGTATTCGATAAGACGCAATGGTGCACCTCGGAAATTCCTGCAGCCAGTTGTTCATGCGACCCACAACGCAGAGCAAATTCCAGGTCATGAAGGGCTGCTTCAAAATCAATGCAGACTGACCAATCGTGCGGAGGTGCTTGCCTGAACAGCTAAACTGCAGCCCGAAGGGCAGCTCCTTCCGCACCAGTTGAGGAAGCATAGCAGGTCGTCTTTTCTATCATGAAGATGCATTTCGCCGGGATCACAACAGATCGTGCCGAACTGGTTGAGTTGACTGTGCCATCGGTGTAAGCATGGATGCAATCACAGTGGTTAGAATGCAGATGCCCCAACGTGATCAGCTAGAGAGCAGCCAGTGATACACCAGCTCCCTTCGTAATTCTAGGAATACAAACGCGCACTTGAGGTTCATGTAGACTATATTTGCGATGGAAGACAGGCATGGTGACAATCGATGATTAACAGATGCAGTGCGTCGCCTAATAAGCGCAAGAGTACCTAGTTGATGACAGGAGACACGTGTGAGGTTCCTAATATGGGCTCGCATAGAGTGAACCGCAGCGTAAGTGAATGTTTCCGGACGATCACAAGAGTTCCTGCTTTAAAGGCACATTTAGGCAGTCAAAGGCAGATAGAGAGAGCTTGTGTTTTCACAGTTTGTCGAGTCCGGACGTTTGTCTTTATGTTACTGAATAATAACTGGTTTTGGGGGAAAGGAAATGGCACAGTATCTGTCTCATATATCGTTGGACACCTGAACTGCGCCGTAAGGGAAGGGTAAAGGAGGGAGTGAAAGTAGAGAGGGAGAGAGAGGTGCCGTAGTGGAGGGCTTCGGAATAATTTCGACCACCTGGGGATCTTTAACGGGCACTGACATCGCACAGCACACGGGCGCCTTAGCGTTTTTCCTCCATAAAAACGCAGCCGCCGCGGTCGGGTTCGAACCCGGGAACTCCGGATCAGTAGTCGAGCGCCCTAACCCCTGAGCCACCGCGGCGGGGCTTACTTAATACTGGAAAGCTGATTTTAAGTATGCCACATCATAGCCACGAGGATTACTACGTTCTTTGGTGGATAAAGGTGAACATACTGTGCGGAAAGTGCACGGAAGAGTTTTAAAGCTGGCGGTTGATTAAGCGCTTGTTGCGTAGGATTAAGTGAAAGTTTGTCGAATTAAGAGTGGCTTACGTTATATTGAGTTGCAGTATTGCAGTAGGATGAATTAAGTCGGATCACAGTGGGTTCTGATGGATTACTAGTGATTGTTTATGGTTTATGGTGCTTTAATAGACGAAAGAAGCTGACGCTATGTGGGATGCCGCAGTGAAGGGCTCCTAAATTTCGATCGCCTGGGGTTCTTTAAAGCGCACTCACATCCCACAATGCACAGGCCTCTAGAATATCGACTTTTATCGAAATTCTACTGTCGCGACAGGTACCCAACCCGCGTCTTTCGGGTCAGCAGTCGAGCGCCATAACCACTGAGCCACCGCAGCGGCGGATTATTACTGAATTCTGGCGGGTTGCGTTAGATTAGGAGTGGACTACGCCTTCGCATCAAGTGGGTCGCTTTACGTGCTCGAGAAAACATGTTTGACAACGCCAACAATGTGTTTGCTGTGCTTAGAAAATGGCCACGCAGTCGGTTGTGCGGTCAGCTCATTCATAGCGCTTTCAAACCTTGCACTTGCGGAGCTTGAGATCTCATTATGTTCGCTCACTTAATTCTATCCATCAGTTGCTCACCTCGAAATGAGACCATTACTGCGCCTTTCTTTCTATCAAAACAAATTCTCACAAGGCAGCTGAGGTGTCCACTCAGATGAGCTGGTGCGCTTTTCCTTTCGATGCTGAGTGGGTTGAGCTTGCAGTATTTTACTAGATTTCTGCTAACGACGTCTGCATATAGAACCAATGCAGAACAGTTAGCAGAGAAAACGAGGTGTAAAATTACTTTAGAAACAGTGCCCTCAACCGCTGCCAACAATACGAAAACAATAACTGCTTTCACTGACAATGCCAGTCCACCTTCGAGCGTTTCTTGCAGTGGCGTAGACCCTATAGTTAACAGGACCTCTTAACTCATTTAGCTATGCGATGTGCCGTGCTTGCTGCACTATTTCGAGTGCTTATTTGTAGATGTGCAGGTAACTTTGCGAGAAAGGGAATTTATTGTCATCAGTGAGGCATCAGCATTCATTATCTTTTAAACTAAAGCCACCACCTCCATTTTCGTACGACAGCAGGTCACCGCGACCTGCTAATCCTGTTCCTCTGTAAGATCCAAACTACCACATGAATCGAAAAATAAACTTGTATAAAGTATCATCAGAGAGAATCGGGCATTTGATGTGGTTGCTAGAATTCTGCACACTCGTTAGGTGCCCAAGGGCCGGAGTGCGTATGGCGTAGGTGCGGCACTGAAACGAAGTAAGCTGGAGTGTTTGAAGTGGGTTACAGCTGTTATTGTCCTGCTATTATCATTATGTCTTTCGTTTAAGCAATATAATGTTGGCGATTGCAAATCTTACTAATTTTTGCATAGTGTTCAAGCCAATTTATTGGGCGTTTAACGATACATACATTTCTTCATAGAGAGACTATATTCCTTGGCAAACTACTGCGCAAGCGCTCCGACGCTCACCAACACGTACGACGAACCATATCTCGACTTTTGTTGTGCCATTATCTCTCAGCAGCGCGGTCATGTTGAGTTAAAAAGAAATCAGACAAACATCCTCTACTGTCACGCAAAGCTGCGCCGTCGCGACATTTCCGCTTCGCATCCAACTGCACGAGAGCACGGTAGCCTAGTGCTTGCCGTCGCGGCCGAACACAGCTCCTGTTAAATTGCAGGATAATCTCGCGCTGAGTTTTGCAAGTTACCGTCTTTACTTCTATCTGCGGCACGAACTGACCCCATCAGCTTAACATATATCAGAGTTTAGCCTCATTCACAGTACTTCAATGCTTAAACAATATTCTAGGACTATGCCTAAGTCGAATGTCCTTGTTAAAGTGCCGTCATGTAGAGTTATAACGCCCACACTATTTTCCTCTGACATATTTTCTTCAAGTAACTCTCCTCTTCTAGTGTTTCATTGTCAAGAAGGTGGTTTTCTGGCTGGATAAACGAATGAAACATGTTCAACCTGTTGTCGTCATATCGCCCGTCCTCTTCAACGTGGCAATGATCGGCTTAGCAAACAGACTGAAGAAGATCCAAGGTATCCAGCACGCGATGTACGCCGACGACGTCACAATCTGGACCACTCAGAGATCACTCGATGAAAAGCAAGAGAGGCTGCAAGAGGCTGCCACCCGCGTGGAAAACTACACCAAAGAACGGGGCCTACGATGCTCGATAGAAAAATCGGAACTCCTCAGAATCGGCAAACATCTCACTCAGGCAACACTAGAAGTCACCCTCAAGGGACAACACATCCCCGAGAAGAACATGATTAGAATTTTGGGAATGTGGCTGGAAAGCAGCCGCAAGGCAGCGGCACAGGTGAGCAGCTAAGCAAGGCAGCGGAACAGGTGGGCCGCATGATCAATCGAGTCTCCCAGAAAAGACACGGAATGAGAGAGAAAGACACCCTCAAACTCGTCAACAGCCTCATCGTCAGCCGAGTCACGTACTCCCAGCCGTACCACGCAACCACCAAGACGGAAAGAGAGCAAGCCGACACCATCCTCAGAAAGGCTTACAAGACAGCCCTCCACCTACCCAGAAACACGTCCAACGAGAAACTCCTGCATTTGGGCGTCAGCAACACCTTCAGCGAACTCGCGGAAGCGCTGCTGGGTGCAAAGACCATCAGACTAGGAGGCACCCCCGCATGACAGGCGCTCCTGAAAAGGCTGGGTCGGGACACGCGCGGACTAGTCGATAGATACGCGGAGGTTCCGGACGACCTCAGAAAATCCTTTAACATAGGGCCTATGCCAAAGAACATGGACCCTAATCTCCACGCAAACCGACGCAAGGCTAAGGCAGAATACGTCGAACGAACGTTAGCCCCAAAAGACGACACTCTCTACACAGACACTGCCGTCTATCCATGCGGAGCAGAACATGCAGCCGCAATGGTGGTAGTAGACAACGAAAGAAACCTAGTGACGAGCGCCACGGCGAAAGTCGCTGGCGCAGCGGAGGCCGAGGAAATTGCCGTCGCGCTGGCGGCAGCAGAGGGCTATAGGACCCGCCGCCCCCTAAATATTCTAACAGATTCTAAAGAAACGTGCAAAAACTACAAGAAGGGCAGAATTAGCAAAACGGCTCTGAGGATACTCAGCAAGGTAGCCCCTAATGAGTTAAACAAACCCAGACACAATCTGATTTGGATCCCAGGCCACGCGGGGGTAGACGGAAACGAAAGGGCAGACAGCCTAGCTCGAGGCGAAGCAATCCGAGCAGGACAGTCTAACGCCCCGGAGTTCCATCTGCAAGCCTGGGAGGAGGGATACGCAGAACTTTTAAACGTACACAGGGGGATCAGAATCAAATATCCACCACCACACAAAGCTCTGACAAAGGAGGAGGCGACCATCTGGCGTAGACTACAGACAAACACCTTCTCCAACCTACACATACTCAACAAAATGTTCCCATCACAATACAGGGCCACCTGCCCGTGGTGCGGAGCCACACCCACACTTTATCACATTACTTGGGAGTGCGAACGCAACAAAGCACTCCACAAACACGAACACCCGAGTGCGGAGCAATGGGAGAGCCGTCTCACCAGCAGCGAGCTCACGGCCCAACGGGCCTCAGTGAGGCACGTGGGCGATGCAGCACGGCTCAGTGGAGCCCTGGAATAGGGGCCCACCCATGCTGAAGAGAAGACTCCGATCGCCAGCGCCAAGAACGAAGACGACGGAGCGTTCGAATCCGCGAATTTCTTGACTTTATCAGTAAAAGTTTTCACTCACTCACTCAACCTGTTGCACCAGTGCATGGTTCGTAAGCAGACGGTATGCACTGGAAAGACAACGCTGCGAGTTGCGTGGCCGAGGCGGACAATCTAACGCATGCTGCATATTTCACATCATGCCAATGGAGCGGAACGTGGCCCGACCGCGAGGAGGCCGCGCGTGTGCGCGTTCCGCCACAGACAAACCTCCCCTCTTCTAGCCACCTACCTCCAGCCACGTATTAGACGACCTTTTTGAGAGCGTGAGCTCTTCGGCATCACGTTTCTCGATTTATCGGCTTCTGCTACCACATCCATTCGCCGTGAGATTTTTAAAATCCGAAGAATTGAGGATGGCTGCCCCAACAGTAAAACGATAAAGCAACCGCATTGGTGATTGATCGGTGACGTCATTAATTACATTACTTCAGACATTACGCACGACAACATGAGATAACATCGAGGGATATTTGTGTACCAAATTCGGTATCTAAATAAACCATATGGGTGGGGCTATATAAATAAAACAACTGTTGGCAAATATGGCACCGGAAGATGAAGTCTAGGCGCAATTTGAGCCCCCACGTGAAAAAAAATTGAATTTGGGACGTATCTTGAGGGGGTTGTGACTCGACAACGAAAAGACGTACATAAATTGGACCGGTACTGAACGATTTCTATTGACGAGATCTACCGGAAAAGACACGTAGGTTACACTAATCACATGACCGTGATTTCTCTGATAGATAACGCTAGGCGGCTCACTTTTTTCTGATTCATATCAATACTAGTAAGCCAAACAGCTAACGCTCGTTACTTCAAGGTCTTTGTTACGGTGATGGCATATTGTTTTGATTCACATTGCCTCTCAATCTTGCAAGCCCGCAGTTCGCTGCCTTCAAGTGAAGTGTCCCTGTTAAGCGGGAGCGGAGCGACCCAGAGCATACGGCGCCACAACAGCTGGATGTAATCCGTCCCCTCTGGTATGCACGTGTGTGGAACGTGTAAGTAGCCTAGCAGGCGGCGCCCAGAAGCTGACTGTGAGAGCCGAGTATATTTGTTCATAAGGTGGGCTTCCAGAAACTACTGATAGGAGTCTAGCACCACCAACGCCTTCAGTTTGGCGTTGGCGGTGGTTGGAGGGAGGTCCAGTGCATTCTATGTCACCTTCCTGATGATGGCGTCAGTGCGCTCGTCTTCCTGTTTGGAGTTGCGAAGGTATAGCACGGCGCAGAGTATCCGGCTGGTCAAGAAGCCATAAGTGAGCCGTAGCACATCACTGCCCCGCACACCACCGCTTGTCTAAAATGCGGTGGATCATGAGCCCTACTTGTTCACCTATGCACTTCAATTTCGCTACTGTGGAGTCTAACCTAAGCCTGTTATTGATGAACAGACCCAGCATCCGGAGCTCTGCCACTTCTCTAATGGTAACACACGACAGACATGTGTACACACGTGTTGTCCTTGTGATTTGCCCTGACATGAAGAAGCTCTGAGTTTGAAGAAGTACATATGAGACCACAGTCAACAGCACACGCTTCGACAATAGAGCTGGCCTACTGAAGGCGGTCCACCAGCTCCCCAAGACTCTCCGTGGAGCTCCAGGTTGCAATATCGTCTGCATAGAGTCCCTGTTTTAAAGCAGCGATGGCATAGATGTAGAGCATCCGCATCACGAGCAAAAGCACCGGGGCTCGAATCCTGGTGCCACGCAATTCGCCACAAGGTTTGAAAAGAAAGAAATAAACACCCCACCTATCGATAGAATTGCATAAGCAGGCCTTGGGTGCAGCCTATTCTCAATGACCAGAACCGACACCGCACTCCCTCACCAGAACCGGATTTGGCCACCCTGGTGTAGTACTTGACCACAAGCTTCTATGAACAAACATATTAACCCTCGGCTCTCAGTCCCCAGGAGCTGCGGAGCAACTGAGCAAGGCGACGGTCACACCTGGGACGCAGCGGAGGGCGATAAGAATCTGGCTCCGGACAGGCTGCCATTGGAATCGGAACATGGCAACGTTTAACACTAGAACCTTATCTAAAGAGCCTAGCCTATTGCTTAGCAGTGCTGTTCGAGGGACTAGCGGGCATTACATGGGATGTCATAGGGCTTAGTGAAGTTAGAAGTGAGACGTATACAAGACAAAAGAACGGCCACATACTGTGCTTTCGCGGATAGACGAGAACTAGGTGTGCGATTCCTCATTAATCAGAATATAGCTGGCAACATAGACGAGTTCTATTGTAATAACGAAAGGGTGGCAGCTATCGTAATTAGGCTTAATGAGAGGTGTAAGCTGAAGGTGATGCAGGACTATGTGCCTACATCCAGTCATGATGACCAGATTGTTGAAAGCTTCTATGAAGATGTTGAATCGGTAGTGAACCGAGTGAAACCACAGTACACGGCACTGCTGGTTGACTTCAATGCGTAGGTGGGCAAGAAGCAGGCTGGCGACCATGCGATAGGCGGCTCTGGGATAGGTTCTATGTAGAGCAGAAGAGAGCTATTAGGAGAGTTAGCAGAAAGAAATAATTTACGGATCATGAATACCTTCTTCCGCCAACGCGAGAACAGGAAGTGGACCTGGAAGAGCCCCAGTGATGAGACAAAAATGAAATTCACTTTATATTTCGGGCTCTACCTGGTAACGTTCAGGATGGGGACGTCCCAGAAAAGGTGCGGTGTAGCCACCAAAGAGTGGCAAGGTCTCGAATTATCTTAGACTTGAAGAGAAAATGGAAGAAGCTAGCGAAGAAGAAGTCCAGTAAGGAGTTAGCGAAAAGAGGAAAAAATAGAGGAATTCAGGATATCGCTGCAGGAAGGATATTCAGCTATAACTGAGGAATACGATCTTAGTATTCATACATTGAACAAAACTCCCACAGCTATCATTACGGAGTGCGCAGTAGAATTGGCGGTATGAAGGTTCGCCAGGATACCAGCTAGTTATCTCAGGAAACGAGAAATATGATTAAGAATTGTGAAAGCACGAGAGCGTCTAAACCTACTAGACAGAATAGAACGAGCAGAGCTATGGAAGTTAATAAATAAGCGCAACGGTGGGAAAGGGAACTGCCGCCGACATAATGAAGTTTAGTATGGACAGAATCGAGCATGCTCTAAAGAACGGAGGTAGTCTAAAAGCGGTGAAAATGAAACTAGGCATATTTAAAAACAAAATGTAGTTTTGCGTCCCCATACCTGACGCCCTTGTTCATTGAAAATTTTTTTGCAGACAATAAGAAACGTGAAAGCATTAGCGCGTTTAAACCTAGAGACATGAAAATAATATAACATTGTTAAAGCAGCCGAAGAGAGAGAGAGAGAGAAAGACGAAAGGAAAAGCAGGGAGGTAAATTAGGCAGCGCCGGTATGCTACTCTACCCGTGGGAGGGGGAACGGAGGGAGTGGTAGAAAGGAGAGAGAGTAAATGGAGATGATCACTTTTCCACATGTATGTTGGACATCCCTTGCAGAGTACACAGGACACACACTGATAGTTCACAGCCTTGCACTCAGTCCTGAGCTCTATAAGAACTTGAAAAGTGCCTTCAAAGCGGTCCTCTGCGATAAAGGCATACTCCAAAACCCAGAATCTTGGCTTCAGTAAGGGGCCGATGATCTAAACGGCAGAGTGTTGCAGCCAGCGGTGCAAGCTCACACTGAAACCGAGGGCAGTTACAAAGAAGGTGTTCTATATTTTCGCAGCACCCACAGATCTCACACGCGGGACAGGCTGCCATTGCGACGAAGTGAGACTAGGCATTTATAAACACCAATCGTTGCCACAGGCGACACAAAAGCATTGCATCGCAGTGGGAGAGGCCGGAAGGAGGACTGAGTTGAAGTAAGGGGTCTAGGCTGTGCAGACGACATGTGGAGTTTCCAGGAGAAGACCACGACGCTAAAGTCTCTTTTCGGTCAAGCATTCGCATTCGCAGATGTCTTGCTGCGTCGGCTCTTCTGAACGGTATCTGGACAATGTTGGCACCGCTGTGAGCCGCTCGAGCTGCAGCGTCAGCTGTGTCGTTTCCGACAATGCCACAATGTCCCGGTATCTACTGGAAGACGATGTCATGAGCCTCTTCCTGCGCTTGATGTTAAAGATGTCTTAATTCCGTTAAGCCATGGCGTAAAGCAAAACTGAGACATTGTAGGGCTGCTTTTGAGTAGCAGAACACAGCCCATTTGTGGAATGTTTTTGCGTCGATGTACTGCAGAGCCGCACCAAGAGCGGACAATTTTGACCCGGTGGAGGTTGACCGATGGGAAGTTTGCTAGATAATACATGTCTGTCTCACTAGAATGACCACGGCGTAGGTTGAACTTGTGCCTGACACCAAACCATCTGTATACACCTGAGTGTGGTCCCTATATAAGGCGTGGACTATGTAGAGTGTCGATAAGTTCTGGTGGCGATAAGTTCAATTTTTTCGTTATGGCCGGAATTGTAAGGCGCACGCATGGCTCCCACAGACACCACAGCACCGAAGAAGGCCCATGCTGCCGGGGTGAACTGCGATGGGATGGACGACTGATCGGCTGCTATAACCTTTGAAAACGCTGCGTGTTGTCCTTGATCTGCTGCTGACACAAGGCGGTGCTGGGGAGTCCTTGTTAGATGTAGTTTGTGGATCCGCAGGGTGTCAAACGTATTATACGTCGAGAGTTGGTAGTCCTGGGCTATAGGAATGGTAGCAACATTTGATGCGCTGCGAGGAAGGTCCAGGCATGTGCAAAGTGCCTGATCTTGTATAGTTTCGAGGGCACGCAAATTCGCCTTGCACGTGCTTGAAATCACTGGAGCACTATACCTCAAAAATGCCAAAAAGAGGGCTCTATAAACTGCAGCGTTGATAGAATCTACGAGCCCCATGATTTTCCGCCAAGCAATCTGACCAGGTGTGCGATAGAGATTACATTTTTCTTTACAAAGCTGCGCTGCGGACTCCATGATAAATTCCGGTCTATAACAATTCCTTAAAATCGATGAAAAGCACGATAGGCAATCGCATGGCCGTCAATAGTTAGCAGATAAAGAGTCATGTTTTTCGCGTAAATGCCACTATAGCGCATTTCTCGGATGACACGCTCAGACATTGCTCTTGGAGATACGAGGAAGTTATCATAAGCAGCACAGAAAATCGGACAATATTAGAAAGGTATTGGCAAAGGCTGGTCCAACAAAAGACCAGAGTGAAGCCACCCATGTGCACTACTGGCCCAATAAACTGTGCTGCTTGGTATGGTTACTGCTCTCTGAGGTCTTCCTCGCACCTCAAGACGCGTCACAGAGGAGGCCCAGATGCAGATGTCGGCATACATAGATATATAGACGGTATTAGTTAGGTACTCCGGGAGTCTTATAAGTGTTAGAATAAACATAGTAGGATTGAGAACTCCACCTTGGGACACGCCCCAGTAGGTGTGATGCACGGGTGTGGAACCGTTGTAGCGGCGCTGGCATCGCTAGCGGCGCTGATGAAGATGAAGTTGGTGCGACGTGCCTCGCGCAAAGCAGAAGCTCTGGCTGGTGCAAGTGAACGTTTTCCCCAACCGGCCAGGCCAGCAACGTCAAAAGCCCGCTCCGCCGACTCACCACCCGCGGCTATCGGGACGTCCAAAAATTGTGAACTTCCTACTACATCTGTGTCACATATATTAAGGAGCCTAAATTAAATTTTAAAGGAAAAGGTGTGAAGAAGACGCGAATTAACCGACGAATAAAGAAGAGGAAGAAGAAACATTCGGTGAGGTGGAGAGAAGTGATTGGTGGAGAAGAAAAGAAGACGACGACAAGGCTTAGGTGGACTAACACCGAGACTATAAAAGGGCGTGTGAGAGCGAGGCACGGGGGGAAACAGCACAGAAGCGGAGGCTCCGGAGGGTCAGGGACACATCGGCTCGAAGAGAGTGACGCCGGCTACTGCTCCGGTGAGCTCGCGTTCTACGACTCCGCATCGTGGACTTCCTGCCGTGCCTGAGCCCGCTCCGGGGAGTCAACGGAGGACGCTACCACCTGCTACAGCCAGGGGTGTCTTCAGCGCTGTTGCCACCGATCCGGGTGGTGCCCCCACGCCAACAACACCGGCATCACCTCCACGGGCGCTTGGACGGGGAGCTTGTACGACGCAGACAGCGACGCCAGCCCAAGCACGCCGAACGCCGCCTCGACGCCGGCTACGGGATCCATACAACGCCGCAGCCGCACCGAACCAACCGTGAGCACGAACGCCGACCGCTAATAGTAGAACACGAGTAGTAGGCGCTAGTAGCAGTGTGCTTGGGTCGTGTATATTTATAGTCTTTGTGTTTTGTGTTTTTAGTTTTTTGTTCCAGTGTGTGTACCATGTAGGGTGTATTAAATGTGCGTTTATGTCGGTACACTCGTCGCCTACTCCATTCTTTCGGTCCGAGTGTTCTCTGGAGAGATCCGTTACAAAGATAAGTGGCGAGCCTGAGCCAGGATACATTTCCTTTTTTTTTGCTTTGTCTCGGATTTTTCCGATCTCTCGACGGCAGAAAGTATGGACTTGGCAAGAAACATAGAGCTGGCGCTCAAGCTATTGTTAAGCAAGGAAGAGGCGATGCGTCTCTGTGACGAGGAGAAAGAAGAGGCAAAAAGGCAGAGAGATGAAAGGGCGCAAGCACGCGCAGACGCTCGCGAAGCAGAAGAGCGCGAGGCAGAAGAGCTCGCGAGGCAGAAGAGCGAGAAGAGAAAAGAGCTCGTGATGCAGAAGAGCGCGAGGCGAAACGAGCTCCCGAGGCAGAAGAGCGCGAGGCCAAAGAGCTCCCGAGGCAGAAGAGCGAGAAGCTAGAAGAGCCTGCAAGGCAGAAGAACAGGAGAAGAGAAGGATAGAAAGGGTGAAGGAGTTTATTTTGTGGAAACAGGCGCATGTTGCGGGAGGATATGAGGAGATCACGGACAATGATCAGCGTTCCTTAGCGAGTACAGAATCTCCAAGACAGCTGATGGCTCCTTTCGATGACAAGAGAGATGATTTGGATGCATATCTGAAACGATTCGAGCGGATAGCTTTGGGGCAAGGCTGGGAGCGCAATGAGTGGGCCACGGCATTAAACATGTGTTTAGTCGGAGAGGCGCTGTATGTGTTCGGAAGGATGCATGCTTCTGATTCCATGGACTACGAGAAAGTCAAAAAGGCACTCCTCCAAAGATTCAGTCTTAAGGCAGAGGGTTTTTGTGAGAGATTTCGCACCGCGAAACCTGAGAATTCGGAAACCGCGCTGCAGTTTTCCTGCAGGCCGACCAACTATTTTGATAGGTGGCTTGATATGTCAAACACAGAAAGGAGTTTTGAAGGGGTGCGTGACAAGCTGGTCACAGAGCGATTTTTAGCGTGCTGCAGCTCAAAGCTAGCGCTATTCCTGAAAGAAAGTTGTGTTCATTGGAAGTGTTCGCCGACACTTCAGACCAATTACTCGAGGCTCAAGGGTTAAGAAATTTTAGTAATGCAAAGGAGAAAACCCAAAAGACCTTAGAGACATATGCGGCAAAACCAAGAGCATATTGCGGTGCATCTAAGGCGCCAGTATGGTGTTTTCTCTGCGGCAAGGTGGGACACCGTGCAGCTGACTGTCGGACTAGTAGTGCTGCCCAACAAACACAGGTTGTGTGTCAAGGTTGTAAGAGGAGGGGTCATACTCTGGATGAGTGCCGATACAGAACGCAGGACCGAGCTGCATGCATTGTCGACTCTAGGGTAGAACTTGTCACGCCAGCCGAAGTTCCGCAGCTGAAAGGAGAGCAAACGCCGCTTTAAAATGAGGCAGTGAGTGGAACACCTGAGTCGAAAGCAATGCCAGTGGTGGTTGGGCATATAGGGGACCGTCCTATATTGGTGCTTAGAGACAGCAGAGCTAACACAGTCTTGGTTCGTAGAAGCCTGGTGAAGGACGAGGATCTTACAGGGGAAGCGTCGGGCGTCATTCTGGTAGACAGGACAGTAAGGTACGTTCCTGAAGCCAGGAGTCTAGTGTCCACGCCATATTATACGGGGCAGGTAGTGGCAAAGTGCGTAGACCAACCCATCTACGATCTCGTCTTGGGGAACATTACGGGTGCAAGAGGTGTCGAAGACCCCGATCCCAAGTGCAGGATGCTCGACGTTGAAGAACATCCAAAGGAGGAAAGGCCAGTAACTGCTCCGACGGGTGCAGTCAGTTTCTTTTCGGCAGTGGAGACAAGAGCTTAAGCGCATCCCGAGCAACGCAGCGTCCACTCTCTACTCCTGTTGCGATATGCCTGAGCGTAACACCGGGCGAAATTTCAATTAGGCAAAAAGAAGACCTGAGCCTGAAGACCTGCTTCGAAAAAGCCGGGGAAAGAGTGAAAAGAAAGAAGTGTCGTTCGTCATTCGAATATCAATTGGTAAATGGTCTTCTGCACAGGGAGTGCATATTTAGTTCAGGAAGACGGGTCCAACTGCTGGTCTTATCGGGAAATATGCGAGAGACCGTGCTCCGCTTAGGACATGACGCCATTATGGCCGGACACCAGGGTGTTCAATAAACGGTGTCTAGGATGACCGAGGAGTTCTTTTGGCCGGGTGTTCAGAGCGACGTTAAGCGCTTTGTTCGTTCATGTGACGTGTGCCAGCGCACAGTTCCGAAGGCAAGGGTTCATCCCGTACTTCTGGGTAAGATGCCAGCCACCGACCTACCGCTTCAAAGAGTGGCTATTGACACTGTGGGCGTGGGATGAGGTACTAATAAACCCCAATTGCAATGAAGACAGAAGATAATGTTGGAGCGGACTTCATGAGTAGAGCCAACTGAACAGCTCTACGTATCTCTGGCATGTATCTTGTTGTTGTGTTAATGTGTCTCTGGGATTTATCTTGTTGTGGCTGTTGTTGGTGGTTTGTGATTATACAAGGGAGTGTGTTGTGAACACGAGCATGTTTATTAAGGACTCTGTACGAACAACGGCAGTGGTGTGTTAGTGTTCTAAAAAAAGCAATTAGGTGTGCTGTGTTAGTGGTGTGCGTTTGGTGTGTGCTGGACATCTGCGGTGTGATGTGTGCTGGGTCCAGAATCGCACATGCTCTAGCTCGAGGCATCATCAACCGAGCGGGGCCACAAACCGTGCCCGCTTTTACCGCTATACCTTCTGAGTACAAGGAACGCCTCGAGTTTCAGCGTCTTCAAAGGAGACACTTCCCTCTACCTGATAGGAAATTAGACACTCCGGGCGCCGTCCATTGGCGTCATACACAGAAGAACACATCTCAAAACCTCCAAAGACTACATCTCCTACACTCAACATTATACTCCCGACACCTGTCCCTGGTCCCAGGCCCGCCCTACACTCTTCCATGTTTCGTGAGGATGTGGGGTCAAACCAAACATTCTACAGACAGAAAACACGTCTTTTCAGCAGTAGGAGGCGCTGCTGACCAGTGGGAACCTAGAGGATAAATGGGCTCTTATACAACAAGCCCGCAGGGCAGCTCAACCCAGTGGAGCCCTGGAATGAGGGCCCCGCCCTTAAGCTCGACCAACTCCCCTTCAGTTTAATAAAGTTTTTCCTCCTCCTTCTGCTCCTCAGAGAATGAATCTGAATATGACCGCATTGATTATGAATTCAGTCATGATTCATTACATCGGACTTGTGACTCAATTACAATGATTCTCATGACCGTGAAAATTATCTCGCACTCTAGTTGTATACCAGATGTCATTCACATTGAATCGTGACTACAGTGCACTAGCTGATGACATATCGTGCGACACATTTTGATTCCACATTTTGGTTCCCTATCTTCCTTCCAAATTCTACGTCCGCTTTTAGTGTACACGTCAGCTGCCGACATAGCCTAGTAATGCCGCTGTGGCTCATTGGTCAAAGCACTCGTCCAACTGAGCTGGAGTACCCGGCTTCGAGCCCAACCACGGCGGCCGCGTATCGATGGAGAAATGCAAAAGGCGTCCCTGTGCTGTGAGACGTTATTGCACGTCAAAGATTCTTAGGAGGCCGATAATATTCCAGAGACCTCCACAACGGCACCTCTTTCTTCTTTCAATAATTTCCTCCTTTACACTCCTCTTATGGCGCGGTTGTTGTCTTGCCCCCTGGTCGTGCCGTATATGTTTTCTGTAAGCGGTCGGCCCTTGCCCCTCTGCGGTCTTTGTGGAAGTTGGGGCTCATATTTTTTGTATAGGCGCCAAACTGAGCGTGCTGCGGTGCTCATCGATGATCGCTTTGTTTCGCAATATTTCCTGAATTTGCTCGGTGTAGAGTAGTATCTTTAAGAGAACTCTGCCGGTGGGGGTACGCTGCTTTCTGCGCATTGGGTCGACATGCTGTGCATCCCGTAGTCCTTCGAACGTGTTCTGCAGTCCCAAACATAACAGCTTTTCAGTTGAGCTGTTATGGGGTAGTCGAAGCGCGATTTTAAACGCTTTGCGTAAAATCGCGGCAGCCTGTTGTAGTTTACTCTTGATATGGTTGTAGGACGGGAGACTGTACGTAGCCCAGCTGACCACTAGGCTCCTGACGACCTTTAGTGTGTCTCCTCATTACGCGCATCACACATAGACGTCATTGCATAATCACGCGCACAAAATTTGTTGACACTTTTTGTTTACGCGACATAACAATATAATGCTTTCGCAATAATTGGTGCGGAGATGACAATAACAATCGGTTTTTGTGGAAAGGAAATAGCGCAATATCCGTCTCATATATAGTTGGACAATTGAACAGCGCCGTAACGGAAGGGATAAAGGAGAGAGTGAAACAAGAAAAGAAGAAATACGTGTCGTAGTGGAGTGCTCCGGAATAATTTCGACCACCTGGAGATCTTTAACCTGCACTGACATCGCACAGCACACGGGCGCCTTAGCGTTTTGCCTCCATGAAAACGCAGCCGCCGTCGTTGGGTTTGAACTCTGGAACTACGAATCAGTCAGCAGCCGAGCACTCTAACCACTGAGCCACCACGGCGGGATAAGTGGGGAGAAAATTGTCCTTTCATGTCATCTGATTTCATTTGTTGCCGCAACAAAAGATGATGAAGGTGGTGGTAGGTTTTATTAAAAATAATAGTAAAAAGGAAGGAAAAGATTTTTGCTAGCCCCGGCATCTGTCATCGATACTGAAGCACCTGAGCTGGGGCAGCGGAAATAAAGGACAGCAGGCACAATGAAGAAATCAAATGAAAGAGGTGAGGGGACAGGAAGAGAGGATAGGGGAGAAGTAGTATGTACAAACTATTTACACACTAAGAAATGTGTCCAGGTTTTGCACGTGATTAGTTCATTTTAAAGGAATTAAATCACACACGCGCACAGCACTGTGTTGGTTACAACTGGAGTGGGGCGTCCAGTTATTAATCGTTCAAGGTAGAACTCGCGGAGCGTTCGGTCACTGCGTGTAACTACCTGACGGAGAACAGACGGGACGTCAAGCCCGTGTGTTCGAGGAATGCACAGAGGCTCACCAAAGTTCGCTCACGAGTGCGCGCACTGCCCTGCGGCCACAATAGCGTCTTCATGGAGTCTGGTAGTATGCCCTGCGCCCTACAGACCGCGAGCATATCGCGACGAGCATCGGCGAATGCGGCACAGTGAAGGAGCAGGTGTTCTAGCGTTTCCACTGCACCGCATCGTTCACACACATCACTCGTCGCGATTCTGTGACGCTCCCGTCGTTCCCCGGGCCACACGCAGCCAATGCGCGCGCGGAGGATCCTTGCACGTTGTGACCGTGTAAGTGTGCGACACCCGGTGACACTGGCGATGCGCTCACTTCCCGCGATGCGTGGGTCGGGGTGCTGCTTTCGGAGATGGTCGTGGATGGCCGCACGCACGTCCTCCAGCGCAAGGGGCAGATTGCTGGCAGGTAGTTGGTGTTAAGCGGTCGCGAGGTCGTCATCTTCTTCGTTGCCGGCGATGCCGCAGTGACCGGGCACCCACTGTGCGCGCACGGCACAACCTCTTTGCGCGAGGCGCTCGATGCGCGAGCGAATTTCCCGCACCAGTGGGGTACCGTGGCCGTTAGATTGCAGGCGACTGAGGGCGGCGCGGGAGTCGCACAGCAGAGCACTCCTGGGCGGCGGAGGGCCGAGGGTGAGCAGCAGGTCCAGCCCGAGCCGGATCTCCATCAACTCCGCCGTGGTGGAGGAGCCCAGGAAAGCTGCGTGTTGCTGGCTGTGCAGTCCCAGGGCGGGGATGGTGGCCGCCGCACCAAGGGAGCAGCTGTCGCAGGCCACTGAGCCGTCGGTGTAGACGAGGAGATGGTCCTGGAGCTCCTCGTGTATGACGGCTCTGGCCAGCTGCTGCATAGCACAGAGGGGTGTGCTCCGCTTTTTCGCAATGCCGACGATCTCTCGCTGTACCTCCGAAGCAGCAGGCCAGGGCCCGCAGGAGCCGTAGGGGGGTGGGCCTTGGGTCAAATGCTCATTCACGAGGAGCGCCGCGCCGATTCGTGAGCGCGGGTGCGAGCGCATACGCTGCAGCAGCGAGCCGCCGTCCGGTGCGCGGTGAAGCCGGTCGATGTGATTCAATGCCCTGCGCGTTGCTTGGAGCTCAAGTGGCCACGCTTCTGCCTCGGCCAACGTTGCGGCGCACTGCGAATTTTTGGACAGGTCTAGGCACACGCGCAGGGACTTGCGGTGCTGAAGCTCTAGTTTCTTCCAGCCCGGCTTGCGCACCGTGACGAGCGGCAGCGCATAGAGCACCGCCCCCAAAGCTGCGGCATTGTATGGACGCAGAGCGGCTTGCTTGGAGATGACCTGGCCTCGAGCGGTGAGCTTGTGCACGGCGGCGGTGATCCTCTTCATCTGCAGACAGGCCTTAGTCGCCGCGGGGTGGAAGGAAAGGCGCCAGTGGATGTTCAGGCCAAGGTACCGCACTGATATACGCCAATGAATCGGAGTCCCGTCCAGTGAAAGTGGCGCAAGGTGCGCACGCGAGCGCGAAACGCAGGCCATGGCCACCGATTTGTCCGCGCTGAGCGACAGGCCAAGGCCGCGCAAGCTGGCATCGATTGCGGTCAGGGCTCCCTGAAGGCACCCCCGCACGCGGAACGCCTCGCCCGGTGGTCCCCGGCACCACAGAGCTATGTCGTCTGCATATATGGACATGTACACATGGTGTCGGCCGCTCGTGGGGAGGGAGGCCGGCACCACCGACATGGCCACATTAAACAAATGGTGATAGGACAGAGCCCTGCGACACGCCCACGTCAACCGGGCGAGGCTTGGAGAGCTTACCCCCTACTCGTACGCGCATGGTGCGCCCGCTCAGGAAGCAAAAGATGATGAAACATACTATTTTTTTGGGGGGGTGTGTGGAGGAAATGGCGCAGTATCTGCCTCATATATCTTTGGACTCATGAACAGCGCCGTAATGGAAGGGATAAAGGAGGGAGTGAAAGAAGAAAAGAAGAGGTGCTGTAGAATAATTCCGACCACCTGGGGATTTTTCGCGTCCACTGACATCGCACAGAACACGGGCGCCTTGGAGTATTGCCTCCATAAAAACGCAGCCGCCGCGGTCGGCTTCGAACCCGGGAACTCCGGATCAGTTGCTGAACGCTCTAACTACTGAGCCACCGCAGCGGGTATGAAAACATAGAAAATTGATTTTTGAGTAAAGGAAATGTTGCAGTAATTGTCTGGCATATCTCATATCTCGGTGGGCCCCGCCGCGGTGGCTCAGTGGTTAGGGCGCTCGACTACTGATCCGGAGTTCCCGGGTTCGAACCCGACCGCGGCGGCTGCGTTTTTATGGAGGAAAAACGCTAAGGCGCCCGTGTGCTGTGCGATGTCAGTGCACGTTAAAGATCCCCAGGTGGTCGAAATTATTCCGGAGCCCTCCACTACGGACCTATTTGTTCCTCTCTTCTTTCACTCCCTCCTTTATCCCTTCCCTTACGGCGCGGTTCAGGTGTCCAACGATATATGAGACAGATACTGCGCCATTTCCTTTCCACCAAAAACCATATATTATTATTATTATCTCGGTGGACACTCGATCCTATGCGTAAGGAAAAGAATAAAGGAGTGAGTGGAAGAAGAAAGACAGAAAGAGGTGCCGTAGCGGAAGGCTTTCGTATACCACTAGGCCCCACCTTGTTGGTTGCTGATACCTAATTTAATATCTGCTGCGGGTCCTTGGACCCAAAATGTTAAGCTTATTTTAAAGCGAAAGCTTTACTGGCCGCGAACTAGCGATTTCGCCGTGGCGGTGCTCCGAGAAGGCACATGTCACAACGTGCGTCTCGCAACGGATATTTCTCTCTCTCTCTCTCGCTTCCTTTCCTCAAAAGAAGACTTCCAATTTTTAGTTTTCTTTTTCTCTCCCTCCTTTATCTCTTCCTTTACGGCGTGGTTGAGGTGTCCACCGAGATATGTGAGACGGTTCCTGTGCCATTTCCTTTCCTTAAAAAGCAAAACAAGTGAGCCGACAGCGCACATAGATTTCATTGGCGCTGACAACACCTTTCGCTTTGGATATCCTTGTTTAGCAGAGCTAATTCACATTAACTTTAACGCGACAGCGTTAAGGAGGTCGTGTCGTAGAAAAGCCGGTGTCGGTGTCGGCGGCGTTGGCCGTGAGCGAAAAATCCTCCTATGCACTCCTCCTCCTGCTCATCGCAGTGTACCTCACTGAGCCAGCCATAGAGTTTCTTATTATCGAATAGAGGGAAAGATGGCGCCCGGCCTATGGGAGTTTTCATGGAGCTTCTTCGAGACCACCTGTACAAAACGTGGGCGCGCTTAGCATCATGAGGCGGAGTGCTACCGACTGCAGAACGACAACTTTTGGCCAAAAGGTAATTAAAAAACAAAAGTTGTTTGATTATTAAGATTGTCTTTTCATTCTATATCCTGTCTATAAAATTCACAAACGAGCAGAAAAGCTTGTGTATGCAAAGTTTGCTCAACATAAGCGATTGCTTGCTCGCCTATTGGCCAAGCATTGCAGACCACAAAACCTAATATTTTGCGCATAATAGGCGCAATTTAAAAAATGATGTTTTTGAAACAATATTTGTCGCTTTAACATTTTAAAGGGTTTTCTGACAATATTTGGGAAAAGAAAAACCTTTTATAGATGTCGTGTGCTGTTGCGTTCTCGCTACTATGGTTTTTGCACAATTCTTTACGCCGAAGTCGTCTGCGCGCAGAGCGCGCCGCGGATCCGGAGTTCCCGGGTTCGAACCCGACCGCGGTTGCTGCGTTTTTATGGAGGAAAAACGCTAAGGCGCCCGTGTGCTGTGCGATGTCAGTGCACGTAAAAGATACCCAGGTGGTCGAAATTATTTCGGAGCCCTCCACTACGGCACCTATTCTTCCTTTCTTCTTTCACTCCCTCCTTTATCCCTGCCCAAACGGCGCGGTTCAGGTGTCCAAAGATATATGAGACAGATACTGCGCCATTTCTTTCCCCCAAAAACCAATTATTATTATTATTATTATTATTATTATTATTATTATTATTATTATTATTATTATTATTATTATTATTATTATTATTATTATTATTATTATTATTATTATTATTATTATTATACGGATTGGAACCGCTCAGTAACGCCACTCTGTGTTCGTGAAAAAAAAGCTACTGTCCAGCACCATGTAGCTCATCGCCTCATGTTGCTTTGCGTGCCCATTGAACTACAGGTGCAGTGCCACCAGCATTCCCTCTTGTTAATGGTGAGAAACTCAATTGTCCCAACAGAAAAGCGCGCGATGGCAGCCGCTCCCGCTCGTCTCGATCGGGCGCAGAGAGGAGCGAAGAATCCCTCCTCCCCCTCGCAACGTACGCCACTGCCACAACAGATAGCGCGCGACGGCAGGGCCTCTCGCTCGTGTCGTTTGGCCGCAGTGGGGCTGTGCGGGGGTGCAGCCCTGCAGGAATCACGCGGTGAGCGGCGCACAACACAGCGTACATCCAAAGCGCGTTCACCAAGAAGCATGCATCTTGCTGCCTGTTCGTGTGGCGCGGAAGCTATGCCGGCGTTCGTGGTATCGGGTTTGTCGAGAACGATGTGCCGACGACCTACGTCTGCAACTTCAACCTACGCGATCAGCAAGGCGCCTGGCAGCGCTTCTACGTGGTGTGCCGCTCCGCGCCTCCGTCTCAACGTACGTCGCAGAGCGGATCGTCTAACGGGCAAGGCGTCGCGCCGAACGGGCGATGGCGTTCGGTGGGCTCCCTGGCAGTGCTGCAACACGCTGTCACATTTTACTCTGAGATGCGAAGGTTAAGCGACCTCCAATTTTTTGGAATATGGTGAAGTGCTCGAAGCACTCTGGCATCGGTCGGCCCGGTATTGCACTGCCTCCGGGATCGGCACGGGGCATAGTTGCGCGCGCCTTTTCTTTCTGTCTTTGCTCTCCTAGCCTTTAACTCTCTTACTTTCAGCACGTGGCAGCGAGCGTGGCTCGGGTTGAGCCTGTAGGCAGGCCCGTGCACTTTTCTTTTTTTCCAGCAACAGCAGCAGCAGCGGCAGCGGTAGCAGCAGCAGCTTTGGATTAATTTCGATTAGCTGGGGATTTTTAATGTGCAATCGCATCGCAGAGTACATAGGCGGCTGTGTTTCGATGAAGGCGAAACGCACACCCTGGGATGTGTAGTGCGCTGCCTGCATGCCTTTCTGGCTTATGTAAGGCATCTGGCGTGCCTTACTCCGTCACAAAATGACAAGAATATTGTAGTTGTACCCCTCTATATACGCTGGCTAAAATTCTGAATATGTCCCAATGTGTGCGGAGTACTTATGACACAGAGTACCATGGTTCCGAAACCGACCGCAGCGGCCGCGTTTCGTTGGAGGGTAAACACTAAGGCGCTGTGTGCTCTTCGATGTCAGTGCATGTTATAAATCCATAGGGGGTCAAAATTATGGCGAAGTCCTCCACTACGGCACCTCTTTCTTCCTTTCTTCTCTCAGTCCCTCCTTTTTCTCTTCCCTTACGGCGTGGTCCAGGTGTCCGCTTATATGTGACAAATACACCACCATTTCCTTTCTATAAAACACAATATTCCAATTTTCCAAACCCCCCGCTGTGGCTCAGTGGTTAGGGCGCTCGACTACTGATCTGGAGTTCCCGGGTTCGAACCCGACTGCGGCGGCTGCGTTTTTATGGAGGAAAAACGCCAAGGAGCCCGTGTGCTGTGCGATGTCAGTGCACGTTAAAGATGCCCAGGTGGTCGAAATTATTCCGGAGCCCTTAACTACGGCACCTCTTTCTTCCTTTCTTCTTTCACTCCCTCCTTTATCCTTTCCCTTACTGCGCGGTTCAGGTGTCCAACGATATATGAGACAGATACTGCGCCATTTCCTTTCCCCAAAAAAAATATGCCAATTTTTTTCCATGCGTCCCAATGAATATGTTACATACTGTAATGTACTCGCTTCCTGAGCAGTCGCGACCTTGTAAGCCATGCTGACTACCCTGGTAGGGGGCTCCTCCGCCTTTAAAGCCCAGTGTCAGCCTGACAGCCTTGCAGCAGCCATGGTTTCTCCGGAGAACTTGCCAGACGCTCAGGTTCCTCACCGCGGCTCTGTCAGAGGTGGTTACTTTCTACTTCCGCTTCCCGAATATTCGAGCTCTTTGCCATAAAGGAGGCACCACAAGAACAATAGGCGCTAAGCAGACAGGCGCTGTGAAGTGGCTTGGCGTCGTGGTTCCTTCCCGCTGACGTGCGAGTCTGACACGCTGCGGGGCTGGCAGCTCCTACCTACAGCCGATCAGCTGGGGAATACCACCCTCCCCCCGATGTCTGCCTGCAATACGGTCTCGCAGAGACAATGCCAGGACATTCGGGAGTCGCCAGGTCATTCGGGGCTCTTATGGTACATATGTTTGAGGTAATCCTCAATCGTTCGTTATTCTAGATCTCGCGACCTATTTTCACACATGTTGCTTTTTGTCGGGGCGTTTGTTTTCTGGCGTTAGAGAGGTGTGGCGGCTGTGCACGGACGGCCGCAGAGGGCTATGTCCCCATGCTACAGTGGGTGCGTGCACGCATGCTGGAACAAGCGTGCGTGCACCTCCTGTCACTGGAGAAGCACCAGTTCTCTCTGCTCTGGTCCACCTGCTACATCGAGGTGCTTCGTGGCCGTGTGGCTGTACTGTGCAACCATGCTAGTGTGCCGGAAAATTGGAGAATTGTGTCTGGTTCTGCTGTGTGAAGTGGACTTAAATGTGATGAGCGCGCGGCAAACTTCACGATGTGAACTCCGTGTGACTGTGCCCCCAAAATTTGGCTGGCTCCCTTCATATATATTGCTCGTACCTTAGACGAGTTCGGTCGTTTTTGTTTCACTGTTTCCTTCGAGAGGGGCGGCCCCTGACACCACTCACTCGACAAAAAATTGTGCTTAACCTCAATATTAACCTGGAGAGCTTGGTGAGCTGCGAGAAATTAAGTTCCACCAGTGTTCAAAATAGAGAGTATTTCGTTGATCAGCAACTCATTGCCAAACTTCTGTCTTCATTTTCAACACTGGCGAAATTTATTTATCGAAACTCAATAAGCTCTTTTGTTGAGCAGCATCTTGTTGCCGGGTTCGAACCCCATCGCGCCAGCTCCGTTTTTATGGACGCCAAACGCTAAGGCGCCCGTGTACTGTGCGATGGCAGTGCACGTTAAAGATGCCCAGGTGGTCGAAATTATTCCCGAGCCCTTCACTACGGCACCTCTTTCATCTTTCACACCCTGCTTTATGCCTTCCCTTACGGAGCGGTTCAGGTGTCCAACGATATATGAGACACATACTGCGCCATTTCCTTTCCCCAAGATCTAATTATTTTTTAATAATATAACGCCTTGCCAATGAAAGCTTTTCATTGGCTGGCATGGGTTCCGCAGAAGAACCTCAACAAAAAATTGCAAATACTTCACGGAAGCACCGAGAAGTCTTACTTGTAAAGGAAATAATCTCCAAAATATAACTTTATTTTTATCTATAAGCTTCAAAACCAGTCGAAAAGATTACCTCTGCAATGTATTCATTGGCATGCGGGTGGTTGATGACTACTAGTTTTCTGTGCACTCCTGAAAGCAGAAGTGGCGTTGTGTGAACAGCAGAAAGTATAAAAACCGGTAACGCGAACACAGTAGGTAACCGCGGCCCTGACGCTGCCCTAGTTATTATAATTTCCTCTCATTTTACCATAGTTTTCTTGGACAGCCTGGCTCTGCACATGGGTGCATCACATATTTACGTGCTTACAAAGTTTGTTTTCTTTGATTGTTTGTTCATGTCATAAATATAAACCCAGAACACCAACCTTTTTCTAAACCGCCTCAGTGCGTATTTCCCAGTCAATTGTATTTACTCCAAAGCTCATCCCGTTAATATATATTTATAACAAACGAGTTATTTTCTACTCTAATCCAAACTTGGGCACCCACTCGGTTACAAAGGGAATCTATTGTGCTCCCACAGAAACATTGTTTTTAAACATATATCGCCCTGCTCAGGGAGTTACAGTGACTTGCCTCCCTGCCGAATTTCCTGACGGGTGCCAGTAAATTGTTTCCCTCTGTATTGCTCTCTCTCTCTAGCTCCGGTATTCAAATCTGGCTCGTGTTCCTATTGTGACCACAGGGCAGTGCGCGCACCCGTGAGCGAGCCTTGGTGAGCCTCTGTGCGTTTTTCTAACAGCCGGGCTTTACGTCCCGTCTGTTCTCCGCCAGGTAGTAACACGCAGTGAACGAATGCTCCGAGAGTTCTACCTTGGACGATAAAAAGCTGGTCGCCCCACTCCAGTTGTAGTCAACATCGTGCTGTGCGCGTGTGTTTTTATTGCTCCATCATGAACAAAGCACGCGCACAACCTGTACACATTTCTTATTGTGTGAACAGTCCGTATATATTACCTCACCTCTTTCATTTAATTTTCCCATTATGCCTGCTGTAATGTTTACTTTGTAATTATTAAATATTTCCTCCTAAAAATCGACTCCACCTTGTAGGTTATGCATAAGAGAATTTTCAAAATGTATTTATTGGCAGGTTTATCAGCGTAGGTTTTGAAGAATTATGAGCGGTAATGCAGAAAGCAAGCTAACCATTCTGGGCAATAGGTTATTATGCATAGATGTTGATAGAGTATTCCATTGCACCAAGGGCCGGTCTCTCTACTGACAACACTACAATAAGTATTTTCAGAGATAAATCTTTTTCGTCTAAAGCTTCTGTCCTGTCACTTATCTTTCACAAGCTACATATTCCTTTTGAAACACAGCAGTTGAAAAACATAGCCATATAACTAGAAGGCTTCAAAAACGGTGTACACTTCATCGCCTGCGGCTCTCTTAACAATGCCGCCTGCGAGGTTGTAGAAAAAAGCGGCGGCTGAACACACAGCTTTACAACTGAAGTTCACAGATCCTTTAAGGATCTCTCGCTAACTGAACAAACAAGCGGAAACAGCTGCCGTGTAGTTCACGCTCAAACAGTGAATTCTTAAGAGGTCGGGCTGCCATTGTTGTTCACGCGTCCGTTCAACTGATTTGGCTTGACGAGCTGCGCGTCTCCAAACAATGGTGCTCTTTTCTGATGTTCAATTAAACTGTTATTGCGGTTTCACTCTTCCGCTGCGTTTTCTGGGAACGGAACTCTAGGTTGTCATGTTGCAGTCCCTTGAACATCCACTCACAGCGACATAATAATATTGTATGGCGGGGGTTTATTTAAAAGAGCCGGGAGAAAGGGAGCAGCGGCGAGAACAATCCGAGAGCAACCAGGTCGGGCACAGACACACGTGGCGATAGCAATACGGCTGATGCGCAGGGCCATCTTCTTCGTTTTCACGAGTCGTCTGCTTTGTCTTGGTCATCATCTTATTCACAATCATCCCCGGGGCGAAGAGGAGCCTTCCTGGCGACTTACGGCGACTGCAATATGGAGGGGTTGTAGTAAGGGTTGAGACGCTGGATGTGAACTGTCTCGCGGCCGCGGCGGCGGAGATCGGGAGATGGCGTGAGGGGTTCGACGACGTAATTAACGGGAGATGTGCGCTCCAGGACACGGTAGGGGCCGTGATACTTGGCGAGAAATTTTGAGGAAAGTCCAGGAGTACTTGATGAAATCCAGAGCCACACAAGCGCACCAGGAGAGAAGTGCGATGAGGTGTGAGCGTTGTCGTCGCGGAATTTCTGGCGAGACTGGGCGTCAGTTGTGAGCGACCGGGTGACTTGGCGACAATCTTCTGCGTGTTGCGCGGCTTCGGAAACAGGGGTATATTCGGAGGCGTCAGGTTGGTAAGGCAGAATGGTGTCTATGGTAGCAGATGGATGACGGCCGTAAAGAAGAAAGAAGGGAGAGAAGCCAGTAGTAGACTGCTGGGCGGCGTTGTAGGCGAAAGTCACATAAGGGAGGATGAGATCCCAATTCGAGTGGTTGGATGCGACGTACAAAGAGAGCATGTCCCCGAGGGTGCGGTTAAATCGCTCGGTGAGGCCGTTGGTCTGCGGATGATAGGCGGAGGTGGTACGATGGATTATGTTGCATTGGCGAAGTAGGGCGGTGACAACATCGGACAAAAAGGCGCGTCCGCGGTCGCTAAGAAGTTCACGAGGTGCACCGTGACGAAGGACGAAACGTTGCAAAAGGAAGGAGGCAACGTCTGTCGCTGTGGCAGACGGAAGAGCGGCGGTTTCGGCATATCTCGTGAGATGATCAACCGCAACGATAGCCCAACGGTTGCCGGCCGCAGTGTACGGAAGCGGGCCGTAGAAATCAATTCCGATACGGTCGAAAGGGCGTAGTGGGCAAGGGAGTGGCTGCAACTCTCCAGCAGAACAATGAAGAGATGGCTTGCGGCGTTGACAGGCGAGACAGGCGCGTACGTATTTAAGTACGAATGTGTACATGCCGCGCCAATAATAGCGCAGCCGGATGCGGGTGTATGTCTTGAAAACTCCCGCGTGACCGGATTGTGGGTCAGCGTGGAAATAGGCGCATATGTTCGTGCGCAGGTGACGAGGAATAACGAGTAACCACTTGCGGCCGTCGGTGCTGTAGTTCCAGTGATACAGGAGGTTATCGCGAATCACGAAGTAAGAAGCATGGCGGCGGAGAGCACGGGATGGACAAGCAGCCGTGGGGTTGGAGAGAAAGTTGAGAAGAGAAGCGATCCAGGGTTCAGTACGTTGCGCTGAGGGCATGTCGCTAATGTGAAGGGACGACGGGGAGACGACAGAGGTGGAAAGGCCGGCGACCTCGGATGGAAGTGGGCAGCGGGACAGGGCATCAGCGTCTTGATGCTTGCGGCCGGAACGATAGACGACGCGGATGTCACATTCTTGCAGACGAAGAGCCCACCTGGCAAGGCGGCCGGATTGGTCTTTCAAGAAAGAAAGCCAACAAAGCGCATGATGGTCCGTCACAACGTCAAAAGAGCGGCCATAGAGGTACGGGCGGAATTTGACAAGGGCCCATACGATGGCCAAACACTCTTTTTCGCTTACGGAGTAATAGTTTCAGCCTTCGTAAGTGTGCGGCTTGCGTAGGCAACAACGTATTAATCAAAACCTCAGATGCGCTGGGCGAGTGCGGCGCCGAGGCCGACACCACTGGCGTCCGTGTGGACCTTGGTAGGAGCGGTCGAGTCGAAATGACGCAGTATGGGCGGCGCTGTGAGGAGGCGGCGCAAGGTGTTATACGCATCGCCGCACGCCGGAGACCACATCGATAAGTCGTAACTGCCGGACAGTTGTGTTAAAGGCGAAGCAATCGAAGCAAAGTTGCGAATAAACCTCCGAAAGTAAAAGCACAGACCTAAGAAGCTGCGCAAGTCTTTGATGGAAGTGGGTTTGTGAAAGTCTGCGACAGCACGAAGTTTAGCTGGGTCGGGACGAACGCCTTGCTTAGAGACAACGTGTCCTAAAATTGTCAGCTGACGCGCAGCAAACGGGCATTTCTTCAAGTTGAGCTGCAGGCCAGCGTCAAAAGGCAGGTCAAAACGTGCTTCAGGCGGGATAGATGGGTTTCAAAGTCGGGGGAAAAGACGACAATGTCGTCTAGATAGCATAGACACATTTTCCACTTTAGTCCATGCAAAATGGTGTCCATCATCCTTCCGAAGGTTGTAGGGGCATTACAAAGGCCGAGTGGCATCATAGTATATTCATACAATCCGTCGGGTGCCACAAAAGCAGTTTTGAGACGATCGGTCGCTTTCATGGGTACCTTCCAGTACCCAGAACGTAATCGAGGGAGGAAAAGAGCTCCGCCCCTTGCAAACAGTCCAGAGCGTCATCTATGCGGAGGAGCGGATACACATCCTTGCGCGTTATCTTATTAAGGCGCTGGTAATCGACATAGAAGCGTATGGAGCCATCTTTATTTTTCACAAGGACAACAGGCGATGCCCAAGGGCTACTTGAGGGCTGAATGACGCCGTTTTGAAGCACTTGGTCGACTTGCTCTGTAACAGTCTGGCGCTCGGTTGGTGACACACGATAGGGGCGCTGCCGCAGCGGCACGTAGGCACCAGTGTCGATGCGATGGGTGATGGTGGAAGTTCGGCCTAAGGAAGTCTGGTGAGCGTCGAAGGAGGAGCGAAATTGATGAAGGAGGTCAAGAAGCTGTGTTCAGGGCGGCGGGGGAAGATCGGCGTCGATGGAGCGCAAGAAAAATTCGGTAGAAGACCGATCTGGCATAGAGGCAGGAGGGCTGAGCGCGTTCATGGCGAGGAGCGGTGTATCGTCGGTCTCTTCGCGGATGAGCAGAGATGAGATGGGCTGCACACTGCCGAGGCATTCACCAAGGCGCAGAGCGGTAGGGCAGGAAAACGGGTAAGAAACCAAAAGTATCGAAAGGCCAGCGGACACAGTCAGTACGGCGTATGGTAGAGGGAGACACTTGCGGTGCAGAAAAGTATGGGCTGGAGTAAAGAGGACAGTGCCGTCACCGATAGAGTCGCAAGACAAGTGTACAAGAACGGAAGAGCACGGGGAAATGTCGATGTCTTCGGCGGCGAGGGCTTTAACAAAGGCAAGAGGAGGAGTAGCGTCCAGAAAAGGATTGGGCAGAGAAGGGGACCCGACTTGCGCTCGAGCACAGTCGATGATAGCTTCATGGACGGAAAGGAAATCCCAACCCAGAATAACAGGATGGGAACAGGAAGGCACCACGACGAATTCTATTGTGTAGAGGGAGTCCTGAATCACAACTCGAGCGGTAACCGCTCCGGACAGCTTGATGTGCTCAGCGCTGGCCGTACGCAGCGACAGTCCAGCAATCGGCGTCCTTACCTTCTTCAACGAACTACAAAACTTTTCGTCCATAACAGAAATCGCCGCACCGGTGTCCACAAGGGCCAAGACAGTAATGCCCTCGACAGAAATTTCGATCAGATTAGCAGGGGATATGTGAGGCCTTGGAAAGTTCGACAGGGACGCAGTTCTCGCCTCAGGAACTGCGGCACCTAGTTTTCTTCCTGAGGGAGATTGGGACGACATCGCATAGGAGAAACGGAGCGGCGCCTCGGTGAAGGTGAACGGCGTCTAGAAAGGGCTGAACGGTCAGAAGAAAAAGGACGACTAGACGGCGGCTCAGCAGATCCGGAGTACTGAATCGTGGAAGGCCAGTACGCGGGAGCTGGAGGAGGTGGCGCGTAGACTGGGAGACGGCGGCGGCAAAGCCGGGCCACATAACCAGGCAAGCCGCAATTGTAGCAGATAGGCCGGTTGTGGATGGTGCGCCAGGAATTGCTGAGTCGCGGAGCCGGCCGAAGAGAAGGAGCCACCGCTCGCGCAGGTGTCGGAGGCAAAGCATAGGTAGGAGGTCGAGGTCTGGCGACAACGTCCGCGTATGTCAGCGGAGCGGCGACAGGTGGTGGCGGATGGGCGGGCGGAAGAGCCTCGGCAAACTGCTCTAGGATGGCGTGTCGAAGGGCCGGAGCCAAATCTGCAGCTTGCCCTGTAGGATTCGGCAGAAGAGAAAGCTGACGCGCCACTTCTTCCCGAACAAAGTCTTTGATTTGTTGCAGCAGCGATGAGGTTTCAGGTGCTGGTGTCAGTCCAGCAAGCGATTCAACCTGTCGAGGGTGATGTCGAGTCAGGAGCCTCTGCTTCCGCAGCTTCTCGAAGCTTCGCAGAGGGTGACGACTTCAGCAACGGTGCGCAAGTCGCGCGCTACCAGCATCTGAATGGCGTCGTCGTCAACACCCTTCAAAATGTGTTTAATCTTGTCAGCTTCTCACATGTTGAGGTTGACACGCTTGCATAGGTCAATGGCATCTTCGAAGTAACTGGTAAAGCTTTCGCCGACCTGCTGAGACCGTTCGCGCAAGCTTTGTTCGGCGCGGAGTTTCCGAACAGCAGGACGACCAAACACTTCGGAGAAGGTTATCTTGGAAGCAGACCAGGTGCGAATGTCCACCTCGTGGTTCCGATACCACTGGTTAGCCACGCCGGTAAGATAAAAAATTACGTTATTTAGTTTGGTGGCATCGTCCCATTTGTTGTAAAGACTCACCCTCTCGTAAGACGTGAGCCAATCTTCGACATCCTGCTCATCCGGCCCACTGAAGATGGCCGGGTCCCGTTGGCGAAGGGAGCCGGCGCAGGTAACAGCTCAGCCCACTTGCACGGCTTGATGTTGAACGTCGTGAGGCATCGCAGGTGGCGGGAGAGTACGGTTGCGCAATTCCAGGGCTGTCACCCAGCACCTCCACCAAATGTAAGGCGGGGGTTTATGTAAAAGAGCTGGGAGGAAGGGAGCAGCGGCGGGAACAATACGAGGGCAACAAGGTCGGGCACAGACACACGTGGCGATAGCAATACGGCTGACGCGCATGGCCATCTTCTTCGTTTTCACGAGTCATCTGCTTTGTCTGGGTCATCATCTTCTTCACAATATTAATATTATTATTAATTATAATAATAGTAATTAGTATTTAGAGAAAGGAAATGGCGCAGTATCTGTCTCATATATCGTTGGACACCTGAACAACGCAGTAAGGGAAGAGATAAAGAATTGAGTGAAAGAAGAAAGGAAGAAAAAGGTGCCGTAGTGGAGGGCTCCGGAATAATTTCGACCACCTGGGGATCTTTAACGTGCACTGACATCGCGCAGCACACAGGCGCCTTAGCGTTTCGGACATACCATGCTGAAAACGC
This sequence comes from Amblyomma americanum, assembly GCF_052857255.1. NCBI lineage: Eukaryota > Metazoa > Arthropoda > Arachnida > Ixodida > Ixodidae > Amblyomma > Amblyomma americanum. Next base: position 125,530,340 of record NC_135501.1, on the reverse strand, counting down.
CGGTTCTCACAACGACATTCGAGATGTTATCCGGAGTGCTGTCTCCGAAGAATTTTCGCCTTTGCTTGCGTTAAGCTAAAGGACGTCTCGCTCACGTGTCATGCTCGACACGCCGAGATGCTCCAAGCAAAATATCCAAGTGTTTTGTGCGACGTGAAATAGAACACGTGGCACTATCGGTAAGCGCAAGAAAAAAAATTCTAGACCTTTCATTAGTGATGGTGGAATGCCAAATTTTCATTAGATTTAGAATGATGATTCACTCAGACGTTTACACGTCTATAGTACACTCCTCTAGCGGTTCCAGCACAGATGCGCCTTCAGAAATGATGCGAGGCAGTTTATTATCAGTTTTATTCTAAGTGAATGTAAAGGGTTCCTTAATTTATTCTAATCAAAAAAAGAAAAAACACTGCGAGGCTACAGAAATTATTGAATATCAGTTTTTCACTTGCTTGAATGAAAAGCTTGCTCTCAAGGAACACATTTTTTCATCGCTTGTATTGCCATGGAACTACGTTGCCCACAAAGATCGAATCTGATCTTCTGTTCCGGGTATTACCATTAAGGTTCACAAAAAATCGTTTCTGCTCTCTATGATTACCAGCAGCTTATTTGTCATTTGCCTACACGCCTACAGCCTAACCCTTAATTCCGATCAAATTATCAGAATAGTTCAACTCTGCGTGTTAGTAGCAAACACCGTTGGCCCACAATTGCAAGTCCGTTCGCTGTGACAGGCCAGGAAATACATGTGCTTTCGAAAATCTTGCAGGTGAAGCAACCCGTCCAAAGCATGTAACTCGTCAGTATAACTTAATATTATTGGCTCACAGCGCCGATAAAATCCGCGGCTTCGAAACTCTAAAAACTGATAGGAATAGCATTACGGTGGGACACAGGCCTCTCTAAAATTAATGAACTCCAGAATACTAGTTAAAAAGTCAACTACGATACAAAAATAAAATGCCGACTTGTTAGCATGCATTTGCGGGGGTCTGATGTGCTACACCACTGAGATTGTTGTGCCGAAAAAAAACGCTTCTTTCTGAGGAACCCTATGTTTAAAATTCTATCAAATCTTGGAAGAAACACCCTGTATATTTACGGCGAATACAGTCACGTTTTATTTTCTTGGTGCAAAGCTCACGCAGTTCCTTCACGGCGCGGAAATGAACCCTGTACCGCCACCAATCTAAACGGCTGCGTGCAGGATGGCGGTAACCTTCGGGCGCAACGTTAAACCTTTTGTCCTCCACCTTGCAACATATATGAACACCGTGTTAGAGAATATGAGGACGCGTAGGACGTGTACCGTTGTCGCAGGGTGCAAACAGTTCAGTCCCTGCTTTCAGCATCTGCGCGTCAAGCAGGGTCCACGAGCGTGTTATTACTGTCGGTTGCTACCATGCCAAAGATACACGGTCATCCTAACTGGTATTCGAAATACGATCGCGAATCTCGCCTTCAGCGCAAGTGACAGCAACGTCGCAATCATCAGTAATTATAATAATAATAATAGGTTTTTGTGGAAGAGAAATGGCGCAGTATCTGTCTCATATATAGTTTGACACCAGAACCACGCCGTAAGGAACCGGATAAAGAAGGGAGCGGAAGAATAAAGGACGAAAGAGGGGCCGTAAGGGAGGGCTGCGTATAATTTCGGCCACCTGGGGATCGTAAACGCCCACTGACATCGCACAGTACAAAGGGTATCTTAGCGTTTTGCCTCCATAAAAACGCAGCCGCCGCGGGCGGGTTCAAACTCGGTATAAGTTGGGGTTCATTCTGAGAAGCTTCTTAACGGGTGTAGGGCCAACTGCAGTCCGAGGTCATCTAGTCCAGCCGGGAGCGTGCACCAGGCGATGACCATGCAGCGCGCGCATATGCTCATCGTCTTCCTTACAATGGCCCCCGAGCAGAAGAGGAGCCATCCTGGCGGCTTAAGGGGCGGAGAAGACAGCGGGGTCGTAGTATCGCTTGAGCCGATCAATATGTACAATCTCACGGCCGCGGCGTATGAGACCGTGTGACGGCGTGAGGGGCTCAACAATATATTAGACTGGAGATATTTGTTCCAAGATGCGATATGGCCCTTGATATTTAGCCGGCAGTTTCCGGGAGAGTACCGGAGTACTGGGTAGTTTCCACAGCCAGACAAGAGAGCCGGACGAGAAATGCTGGAGACGTTGATCTTCATCGTGGCGCGTTTTTTTTGAGGAACTGGGTAGCTGTCGCGAGCGACAGGGTGATCTGGTGGCTGTCGTCTGCATGCCTGGCGGCTTCGGAAACGGTGATGCACTCGGATGCGTCAGGGTGGTAGAGGAGAACAGTATCAATGGGCACGGAGGGATGGCACAGATAAAAGAGAGAGAAAGGAGAAAATCCTGTTGTAGACTGCGAAGCAGTAAAATATGCGAATGTAATGTACGGGAAAATAAGGTCCCAGGTCGTGTGGTTTGAACCGACGTACATAGCCAACATGTTCCCAGAGTGGGGTTAAAGCGTTCAGTGAGGCTGTTGGTCTGAGTGTGGTAAGCGGTGGAAGTCCGATTGATGACATTGCACTCACTGAGCAGAGCTTTGATGACATCAGATAGGAAGACACGGCCTCCATCGCTGAGGAGTTCTCGAGAGGCACCGTGTCGAAGGATGCACCGACGCAGAAGAAAGGATACTACATCCTGTGCCGTGGCAGCAGAGAGCGCGGCAGTTTCAGCATACCGCGTGAGGTGATCGACGGCGACAATGATCCATCGTTTGCCAGAAGCAGTATACGGGAGGGGCCCAAATATATCTATGCCAGTGCGGTCGAAAAGGCGAGGCTGACAAGATAGCGGCTGCAACTCGCCAGCAGTACGGGTTGTTGGTGTCTTGCGGCGTTCGCAGTCGAGGCATGAGCCTACGTATTTCTAAACGAAATTGTACGTACCACGCCAGTAGTAGCGGAGGCGGAGGCGCGTGTAAGTCTTGAAAAGGCCCGCGTGACCGCATTGTAAGTCAGTGTGAAAACATGAGCAGATATAGGACCGTAGGTGGCGAGGAATGACGAGGAGCCATTTTTGTCCATCAGAATGGTAATTACGGTGATAAGGCAGGTTAGCTCGGATCTCAAAATGCAAAGCTTGACGGCGCAGCGCGAGGGATGGTGCAACCGCCGATGTGTCGGAGAGAAGATCGAGAAGCGCTCGAATCCAGGGATTCTTGCGCTGTTCAGAGGGCATGTCACTGACAGTGGGAGACGGCGTAAAGACTCCGATTTCGCAGAGGCTGGCAAGTTCGGCGGAGAGCGGGAAGCGAGGCAAGGCGTCGGCGTCCTTAAGTTTGTGGCCCGACCGATAGACGACTCGGACGTTATATTCTTGAAGACGCAGCGCCCATCGCACTAGGCGGCCGGAAGAATATTTCAAGGAAGAAAGCCAACAAAGGGCGTGATGATCCGTAACATTGTCGAAAGGACGGCCGTACAGGTAAGGGCGAAACTTGCCTAAGGCCCACACAATGGCGAGGCACTCTTTTTCAGTCGCAGAGTAGTGAGACTCAGCCATTGTAAGTGTGCGGCTGGCATAGGCATCGACATATTTGTCTAATCCATATTGGTACTGAGCGAGTACTGCACCGAGACCAATACCACTCTCATCCCTGTGAACTTCTGTCGTGGCCGCCGGGTCGAAACGGCGGATGATGGGCGGTGCCGTGAGGTGACGAAGTAAATTGTTGTACGTGTCGTCGCAGGCGGGTGAACAAGGCAAACAATCGACATCGGCGCCCAGCAGCTGAGTCAAAGGGGCAGCCATTGAGGCAAAGCCGCGAATAAAACGTCTAAAATTAAGAGCAGAGCCCTAGGAAGCTGCAAAGTTCCTTAGTGATGGAAGGTTTGGGAAATTCAGTCACAGCACGAAGTTTCGCGGGGTCAGGGCGTACACCGTCTTTCGACACAACGTGACATGAAATGGTCAGTTCACGGGCTGCAAAGGTGCATTTTTAACTGCAGGCCTGCGTTTGTGAGGCATGTCAAGACGTCCCACTGGGGAGATAGATGGGTTTTAAAGTCGAGTGAAATAATAACGATTTCGTCCAGGTAGTGCAGGCACGTCTTCCTCTCGAGGCCACAAAAAACGGTATTCATCATTCGCTCGAAAGTTTCAGGAGCGTTACAAATGCCTAAAGGCATGACGGTACACTCATAGAGGCCGTCAGGGGTCACAAGCACGGTTTTGACATGATCAGGAGCTGCCATTGGGACCTGCCAATAACCAGAGCGCAAACCAAGGGATGAAATGAGCTCCGCGCCTTGTAGACAATCCAGGGCGTCAACAATACAGGGCAGAGGGTAGACGTCTTGACGTGTTACCTTATTAATGCAGCGGTAATTGACGCAAAACCGAACGGAGCCATCTTTCTTCTTGGCGAGGAAAACCGAGGAGACCTAGGGGCTAGTGGAAGGCTGAATAACGCCGCTCTGAAGCATGGTGTCTACCTGTTCTTCAATAACTCGTCGTCCAGTGGCGGAAACACGATATGGGCGCTGTCGCAGAGGAACATGGGCGCCGGTGTCAATGCGATGCTCGACAGTGGACGTGCGCCCCAAAACGCGTTGGTGGCAATCGAAGAAGGAGCAAAACTCTTCAAAAAGCGCAAGCTGGGTTCGCTGAGTTGGAGGTAGAGTGGTATCGATAGAGCGAAGGAATAGGCCGGTCAACAACGGGGCGGGCGCAGGAGTAGGTGAGCTGAGGGCGTCCATGGGGACCGGCGGTGATTCTGAGCCAGCGTCGGTATGGTTGAAAACAGAATCAAAGAGCTGCGCGGTGCCTACGCATTCTCCACGGCGAAAAGTGAAGGAGCTTTTAACGGGTTGAAAACCCACAGTGTGGTGAGGTTGGCGGAAAAAGTGATCAGGGCATAAGGCAGCGGCAGGAAATGGCGACGCAGAAACCTAGGCGCGGCGTGAGGAGGACACTGGCATCGCGAACACAAGCACAGGAGAGAGGCACAATCAGGGAAGAGCACGTAAGAATATCGGTTCTGTAGGCGACAAAAGCTTTAGCAGAAACAAGGGAACCACAAATTTCAGTCTCTGACACAGGATTCGGCAACGAGGAGAGCGCTACTTGAGCCCGAGCACAGTCGGTGACCGCATCGTGAAGCGATAGGAAGTCCCAGTCCAAGATAATCTAATGCGAATATGACGGCAGAACGATAAACTCAACCAAATACAAAATATCCTCTATGACTACTCGAGCAGTAAACGCTGCTTACGGCTGGATGAGGTGCGCACTTGCAGATTGTAAAGACAGGCTAGAAAGGGGCGTCTTAACTTTCCTCAAATATTGGCAAAGTGCTGCATTCATGACGGAGACCGCAGCACCGTTGTCGACAAGCCCCATCACAGATACGCCTTCTGCAAAAAATTCAAATAAATTAGCGGCAGACAAACAAGGCCTTTCAAATTTCGACGACTGCGCAGTTCTTGCCTCAGGAACTGCGACACCTAGATTTCCTCTTGAGTGGTCGAGGGACGCCGTCGCATCGTAGAGATGAAGCGCCGACGTGGAGAAGGCGAACGGCGTCCAGAGAAGGAGGTGCGCTCAGGAGACAGAGAACGGCTTAGGGGCGGCTCATCAGGAGGTGAGTACTGACGGTGGAAACAGTAACTAGAAACCGGAGACGTTCATGCGTCGACGGCAAAGCCGCGCCACATGACCTGACCAGACGCCGAAGTTTCAGATCGTGCGGTTGTCAGGCGTGCGCCAAGAATTTCCCAGTTGAGCAGGTGGTTGATTATCAGGCGTACCACAGGAGGTTCGCAGATGAGCAGGCGGCGGAATAAAAGCGGCGGGCTCTCGAACGGGTCCAGGAGGCGGAGAATAGGTAGGTGGGCGAGGTCGCGCAACAAAGTCCCCAAATGTCAGCTGGACCGCAAGAGGTGTGGGCTCAAGGGATTGTGGGGGAGCCTCAGCGACCTGTTCTTGAATGATGTTTCCCAAATTCTGAGTTATGTGTGGTGATATCTCTTGATGGCGTTAAATTAGCGAGAGCTGGCGGGCAATATCAAAGATGACGCTCTTGATGTGCGGTAGGAGCGATGACTGGTCTCTTGCATCGTTCAGGCCAGCAATATAATTGGTTATAATTGGTTTTTTTGGGAAAAAGAAATGGCTCAGTATCTGTCTCATGTATGGTTGGACACCTGCACCGCGCCGTAAGGGAGGGGATAAATGAGGGAGTGAAAGCAGAAAGGAAGGAAGAGGTGCCGTAGTGGAGGGCTCCGGAATAATGTCGACTACCTGGGGATCTTTAACGTGCACTGACATCGCACAGCACACGGGCGTCTTAGCGTTTTTCCTCCATAAAAACGCAGCCGCCGCGGTCGGGTTCGAGCCCGGCACCTCCGGATCAGTAGTCGAGCGCCCTAACCACTGAGCCACCGCGGCGGGGCTCAGGCCAGCAAGCAAAGTCGACGTTCGTGGTGTGTTCGCGTCTGAGAGCCATCTGCTTGCGTAGTTCGCGAAGCTTTGACACAAAGTGATGACTTCTGCGACGGTGCGCAGGTCTCGCGCCTACATCTGAAAGGCGTCGTCATCAATGCCCATGAGAATATGCTTGATCTTGTCGGCTTCGGACATCTGAGCGTTCACCCTCTTGCACAGATTGACGACATCCTCGATGTAACTCGCGAAGTTCTCGCCTACCTGCTGCGGCCGCGGACGCAAGCACTGGTCGCACAGAGTTTTCTGACTGCCGGGCGGGCGAATACCTCTGAGAAGTTTGCTTTAAAAACAGACCATAATATAATGTCCGCCTCGTGCTTCCGATACCAAAGACTCGCCACGCCCGTGAGATAGAAAATCACATTGTTCAGTTGGGTTTCCGCGTCCCACTTGTAGTATGCGTTCTCCCGCTCATACGATGAGAGCCAATCCTCAACACCAAGGTCGGCCGTGCCGCTGAAGATAGCGGGGTCTTGCTGGCGGAGAGAACCAGCACAGACGACGGCGGCCGGGCTCACTTGGATGGCTTGGTGGTTAGGCAACGCGGTAGGGGGTATCGTTTGGTTGCGGAGTTCCGGAGAGAGGGGATTTTACCCCGGCACCTGCACCAAATGTAAGGTGGGGTTTATTCGGAGAAACGTCTTAACGGGAGTAGGGCCAACAGTGGTTCTAGATCAACTAGTCCAGCCAGGCGATGGCCATGCGGCTCGTACGTATGCTCGTCGTTTGCCTTACAGTTTCTTTTAATTACTATAAGGCCAGCAGGCATCCCAAACGGACGTAACCAAGTCACCACAACGTAACACTAGGTGCCCCTCTAACTCGATTGAACCAACGGGCGTTCATAGACTATTTGTTGAGTGCTCGCATGGCACGCTGAAGGCCTATGTTTGAACCCCGATCGTGGTTATTTTCTTTTTCCATATTCTTCAGGTATTCTAGAATTTTTTATGACTGAGTCCGCACGACGAGCGAAGCCGGGATTTCAGGAGAACGATCTCCTTACGCAATCGCATGACAAACATACATTTGAAAATTTTTAGTGTGTTTACATTAATTTAATGGGCGAACTTGCGAAACTATGTGTTTAGCTTCATTGGCTCACGGTTTATTTTTGATGGGTCGTTGGAACATATGGCGAGAATATAGGTCTCATCGAGGTTAAGGTAATGAGATCTGTTCGTGCCGCAGGTGAAAGTAAATGAAGACCATGGCGTGCAATGCATAGAGCGAGAGCATGTTCCACTTTAACACGAACTGTGTTCGGCGGCGCCGGCAGCCTATTGCTCTCGCGCAGCAACCAGCGGAGCTGGACTGTTCGTGCTGCCTTAGGTTCGAGCAGTAGTCGGCCCCATTGATTTGATTTCTTTTTAACTGAACATTGCGGCTCTGATGGGCAGGAACGACACAGGAAAAGTAGTTATGAGATTCGTGGACCTTGTTCGTGAGTGTATGAGCCCTTGGGTGGAAAAAATTACCAAGGAACAGAAATTTTCTTTGAAGAAAGGAATGTATCGATAGACGCCGAAAAGCTTGGCTGGAAAATAATGCGAAAATTAGTAAATGTGAATCACTGCCACTTTCATTGTTTGAACTGTATGACTGAAATGACAAGGGAATGTTCATTGAGGTGGTAACCTCTAATTTGCATGCGCCATCTTATTCCCTCCAGCGCCGCATCTACGCCATACGCACTCCAGCACATGCGCACCTAAAAGTGCGCAGAAAACTATCAAATGCATGAAGCACCAGCTTACAATGAAAATACTTCAGTACTGGTTTACTATTGCGTTAAATTTGTAGCTTCGCTCTTATGAAGGAACAGGACGAGCAGGTGGCAATGACCTGCAGTTAAACGAAAGTCAAATATCTGGCTTTATTTTAAAAGGCAACGAAGCTATTCTCTCCGTGATGGTATTTAGTTCTCTTTCCTCTAAAGCTGTGTAACTTGCAGATCTGCAAATGCAAAACACTATTGTCAATATTCCTTCCCAGTTGTCCTACGGCAGCCATGTAGAATGCTGCGGGCGACGGCTTTGTGATCTCCAGCCAAACATAACATGTATATGACCCACAGACAGGCAACTAAATGGAAGGGCCGTCATCGACCTATATTTTAAGGGTTTGTTTGACAATGTTAAATTTGTAGCATACTGTTTGACCTGAACACTAACGACTGCGGGGCGAAAGTATTCGCCTGTGTTCAAGACTCCCTCTCTGCTTGTCAGGAATAAGGCAGCTCGAGGAAAACGGCCAGCTGGCTATAGGGACACGGGGTACATCATAGAGAGCGAATTTGTCGCTGAAACTTTTCAACAACGCGAAGATGCACTTCCCCGGCCAACTGGCTCAGGTAGGTGTATAAAACACGGGCTTTCATCATCACCATCATCATCAACCTGACTACTCCCACTGCAGTACAAAGACCACTGCCGTATCTCTCCAACTAACCCCTGCCAGCTGCGCTTACCCTATGACAGAAAACTTAATCATGTCCGCCAACCTAACCTTCTGCCGCCCTCTGCTACGCTTGCTTTCTCTTGGAATCCGATCCGTTACCCTTAAGGACCAGCGGTTATCTTGCCTACGTATTACATGCCCTTCCCAAGCCCAATTCTTCCTCTCAATTTCCACTACGATGGAATTAATACGCCTTTGATCCCTTACCCACTCATGCCCACTTCCGGCCTCTTAACGTTACACATAACATTTTTCTTTTCATGGCTCGATGCGTCGTCCTTAACTTAGGCTGAACCCTTTTCGTTAGCCTCTATGTTTTTATTTTTTTGAAGCGTTGTGTGTTGCCTCAGGGCATTATGAAGTGAGAGATGAGTAAGGTGCTTCAATAAATAAAAAAAGGTGGGCTGAATTGATGAAATCAAGAAGCGAACGATGATATGGGCCCTGGGTCCAGGCAATGTAAGAATCTAGGTTGTCCGGTGAGAGTCCCAATGCCACCAGGTGCCGAATTCTCGTCGGCTTCAGCGCCGGGCAGTCCCACAACAGGTGGTGGATATCCGCCTCAAAGTCTCTGTTCTTGCAGAGTGGACACCCGAGGCAGGGATACAAATTTTTGAAATGCGGCCACTTGCGTGTCACAGCTGGAGTTAGGGCAACCCCGACCCGTATCCTCCGAAGCGCAAGCTCCTCTGCGCGGGTAAGACCACGGGGGAGAGTTACGGCACACGGAGGGGTTAGATCACGTGTGCGGCGCCGGAGGTGTTCCTTTCTTGTTAAAAGGAGGGTGGTGTCATCCAGAGTGACGGATCTAGGCAAAGACGCGGTTGGGGTCGAAAGACGGGTCGCAGAATCTGCGCGGCTTTGTGCACTCAGGAAGTCACCCGGGACCCACTCAATACGGATTTGCTGCGGGATGCGTGCCGCTAGACGATGGATGTCTTGGCAGATTTCTGGGGTGGGACTGACTCGTTGCAGTAGGCGTGTGACGTGAAGGGCGTCGGTGCGAATGAGAATGCGGGCCGTGGGTAGCATGGGAACGGCGGCCACAGAGCAAAGTGCCTCTTGAACCGCAAGCATCTCCGCACAGTAGGAGGGTCTGAAAGGCGAAACCTTGACGTTTTTTTATAGAGCAGGCTTGCAAGACCAGTAAACTGCCGTGGTTGTTTCGCAGGCCTGGATGCTTGCGTCAACGTATATAACGATAGAGCCATGAGGGAGATTAGCGTCTTGCTCTTTAATTCGGTCGCGAAACGATAATTCCGCGCGTGTAGATGATGGCCGACGTAGATCAGTTGGCTTGTTATCGCTTAGCTGCACAAAACGCCAGGGAGGGAGAACTGGCGGGAGCGGCTATAGAATGGAGTGCGATGAAGAATATGCCCTGAGTGCACACGTTCTGTGTGTAAGGCTTGACTATAGGCGGCGAGCATCGCGTCGTTGCTGCACCAGCTCATCTAGTGTATTCAGCTGCGCGTGTTCTTGGAGTGCCACGATCGAGGTAATGCGGAAAAGTCAAGTGATTACCCTCATTGCCTCCCGATTAACATCTTCTAGACGATCCCATTGAGCCCTCGTCAAATGCCGGGATTAGGCTTGGTAAACGAGTCGCGGTTCCACAACCGCCCGCAACAACTGTCGTGCAACATGATAGCGGGCTCCGCCTGTTTTAGGAGCAATGCCCCTATTCAGACCCAACGCCTGAATTCCTTGCTTTTTAGCCCGAGAAATCCAAGCAGTACCTGTTCCTGACTCGTGTATTGTCAAGCCCAAGATTTTTACGGTCGAACTTTCCTGAATTGGAGTTCTGAATATACGGAGACGATTTGGCGTTGCAGCCAGTTTACAGCGCCCCCCGCGGTTGGCGACTGACGCGAATGTGGTCTTGCTCACTGAAAGCTGCATAACAATTGAAGAAGAAACAGTCGGCGTAATATCTTTAGCTGATTGTGGGCCTGCTGCTTGAGCCATCAGGTCGTTGTCCGTGCTCCACACCGTTATATCTTCAGCATACAATAAGAACCTAATCTCGGAGACATCATGTAAGCATGTAAGCGCCAAGCAAGGAGGATGAAAGCAATATTAAATAATTTTGGCAATAACACCGATCTTTGGGGAACTCCGCTAAGAGGCACAAATAATCCGACGGCCTCACGACTGAGACATAAGGCAGTATCGGCCTTCAAGGAAGGAATTAACAAAAATTCCGCACTCTAACGCGGAAATGCAGCATGTCAAACGATTCCAGGATGGCAGCATGACTGATATTAACTTATGCCTTTTTGGCCAGTACAGTGCTTACATTGTGGCTGCAGTTGAGGCCAGAACTGCTGACGCCATGGAAGCCAGTCCATCTTCTGTACCTATGAACGTACGAAAGCCAATTTGAGCGGGATGGTACAAACCATGGTGCTGAAGCCAACACGACAGTCGTGTGGCAAGCATTTTTTTCGGTAAGCTTGCATAATGTTCGTGTAAGCGATATAGGCTGGAAATTTCCGAGGTCTGACGGCGGTTTCCCGGCTTTGGTATGGGGATCACAATAACCGATTTCCAGGTTTCTAGTACGACGCCTTCTATCCATACCTTGTTAATGGTGGCGAGTTGAGGCAGTACAGCTGAACTTAATTTCTAGTAAACCAAGTACGGTATGGAATCCGGACCAGGCGCAGCCTTCCGACGGGCCTCGTCTACTGCGGCAATCAACTCGTGCATCGAAAATGGGCTTGCATTTTCCTCTGCGTCCGATGTAGAAGGGAGCTTATCGACATATGCTGGAATGGTAGCCAAGGGGCTCCTATGACCCTTGGAGGCAACAGATCATAGCCTCTACGTTGCTTCCTCGTAGGTGCATAACGGTACGATACAGCTCTTGCACACCCTTTGCTTAAGGTCCGATATTGGTAAACTGCTATTCAAGATCTGAGACAACCTGCTATATGTGCGCTCCACCCCATTCTTATGCTTCTAGTTATCTCCACCCATTATCTGGATCAGCAGTATTTACCTGCCCCAATTAGACATATTCCTTTACATTTGTAGCACCTCGCTGCCAATTGTAAACTATTGCTATATATATATATATATATATATATATATATATATATATATATATATATATATATATATATATATATATATATAAATACCCGTATTTTCACATAAGGCTCTTCAACACCCTGAATCTTCAATGCTTTGGCGTGTCCTTTTTTTCGTTTTGCCAAGTTTCTGGTGCGATGAGGTAACAAGGTGTTCCGCATACAGGGTGGCTAGTTTTCTAGCAGATTCTGCTCTGTTCTTAACAGATCCGCTGTTACCTGATCCTCACAAGCAACGTTTCCCTTTTGCACTGCTCCTAAGGCTTCCTTTACTTCCTCTTTCGCTAATGGCGGGACGACGCATTACTCTGCGCAGTCTTTATTATTAACGTTCTGATTACATTCGCTGCTGTTTAGATTTATGTAGAACTCTTCGGCTGCTTGAGATTACTGTGAATCGCTTTCAGTCAGTCTCCAGCTTTTTTCTGTTATTTTGCGTGCATACAGCGGGGATGCCATTCCCCGTCATAAGACGATGGATCAAATCTTCCTGGGCATCCGAATAGCCAGGCGACCTTCTCCTCGAGCTGGTTGAGGAAGCGGTGCAGCCGTCAGAGCGACGCCTACAGCGATGAAACCATCGAGTACTTCAGCGAGGCCAGCAGTGAGGACGGCTTTGAGACTTACCTCAGCCCGAAGACCAAGAGAAGAATTGTACGACCCGATCGTCATCCAGTGAGTCCACTGTAAAAACAAGTAGCACCACACGGCCACACACCATCCTCGTCCTTCCTGTGCAGCCAACTGACATGAGGCGGCTTAACAGGCAAGTCGTTGCAGTAGAACTCAAAGCCCTCATGCATAACGAAATCAGAGACGTTCGAGTGTATGCGCGAAGACCATTGTAGCCATTGACATCCACCATGCAGCTGCGCTGGAACCACTGTGGGCCATAACCCAGCTCGGCGGTTTTTCAGTACGTACTTTTATCTCATCCGGCGAGGATCAGTACTCTTCTTCCGTAATCTGTGATGTCGGCGAGGCAATCACGCGAGATGATTTGCCCATACTCTTGAGACCGGCAAGCGAAAGCACCGTAATTCTTCGGGCATCACGTCTGGGCAATTCAATTTGTGCAAAGATTTTGTTCCAGGGCGACAGTCTTCCATCACACGTGAAGGTGAGCCATTTCCGTCATGCCGTGCGGCCATTTATTCCAAAACCCCTACAATGCCGTAAATGTTTGAAGCTGGGTCATGTGAGCGGGGTCTGCGACAAGAGAGTGTGCTCTCGTTGATCCGGAGCTCACAGCGTTGATCCTGTATTGCACCAGTGCTTAAGTGTTCCAACTGCAATGGTCCTCATCAGGCGTCATGTAAATATTGCCCACACATAAAAAACGAGCGCTCCGTTTAAAAGCAAGTGGTTTGGGACAATTCAACGCACCGTCAAGCTGCTAACACTATTCGGAAAGGGCGTTCCCGCCGCAACAAGTTCTCAAGAAAGTCAATTGCATAAAAAACCACACCGGCGAGCCCACTGCACCTCCTTCTCAAACTCCCCCCGTGCATCCACGTCCAAGTGTGTCTAGTCAGCGGAATATCGCCAAGGACTCTTTGAGTGCGGGTGCTTGGGCAGCGCTTTCGCCGTTACGTCCTGCTGAGCATCCTCAGCGCACGCTCTCACCGCCGAGCTCACCTGTCGTTAGAGAAGGGCTCCCAGAGCAAGATCGCCAAGCCGTCGTGATACTTAGGGCGGTAGTGAACGCCATTCGCCCTCTGATACAGGCCCTGCAATTGTCAACAACCCGAAGCTTCTTACTACAGCTGGGCTCTCTGATTCCAACACTACAACATGTTTGAAACAGAATGGCTGGCCAGCTTCCCACGTTTCGTGAGCAAGTCAGGGGCGCTGTGGTCTTCAACTGGAACACAAGAGGCCTACAGTCAAGAATCGCAAGTTTTCGGCAATATGTTTTAAACAACCACTTCTAGATATTAGTCATCTGCAAACCGAACTTATCCAAAGCAATGAAGCTTTCACGGTACGAGCCCTTCATTGCACGCACAGTTCAACCCCACAATGCCAATCAGTACGTGTGTTTCATAGTCAAGAAAGGATCCATACAGTTCACGGTGGCTGAGTGGTTACGGCGCTCGGCTGCTGGCCCGAAAGACGCGGGTTCAATACCGGCCACGGTGGTCGAATTTCGATGGAGGCGAAATTCTAGACGCCCATGTACTGTGCGATGTCAGTGCACGTTAAAAACCCCAGGTGGTCGAAATTTCCGGAGCCCTTCACTACGGCGTCCCTCATAGCCTGAGTCGCTTTGGGAAGTTAAATCCCCAAAACCCATAAACCATACAGTTCACACAACCGGGATCACACCTACCGGCCACACCTACCGGGGCGTGTCCCAGGGCGGGGTGCTCAGCCCTACTTTGTTTAATCTAACACTTATAAGACTCCCGGAGTACGTTCCAAATACCGTCCATATCTATCCCGACAACATCTGCATCTGGGCCTCCTCTCTGAGGCGTCTTCAGGTGCGAGCAAGACTTCAGAGGGCAGCAACCATCCCAAGCAGCACAGTTTATTGGGCCAGTATTGCACATTGGTGGCTTCACTCTGGTTCTTTGTTGGACTAGCCTTTGCCAATATTTTTCTAATATTGGGCCGATTTTCTGTGCTGCTTGTGATAACTTCCTCGTATTTTCAAGACCAATATCTGAGCGTGTCAGCCGAGAAATGCGCTATAATGATATTTACGCGAAAAACATGACTCGTCAGAAACTATTGACGGCCTTGCCATTGCCTATCGTGCTTCTCATCGATTTTTAGGAATTGGTATAGACCGGAATTTATCATGCAATCCGCATTGCAGCTTTGTAAATAAAATGCAATCTATCTCACACAACTGCTCAGATTTCGTGGCGGAAAATCATGGGGCTGGTCGATTCTATCAATGCTGCAGCAGTATAGAGCACTCTTTTTTGCATTCTTGAGGCATAGTGCATCAGTGTTTTCAAGCACGTGCAAGACGAATTTGCGTGCTCTACAACCTATACAACATCAGGCACTTTGCACATGCCTGGACCTCTCTCGCAGCATATCAAAGTTTGCTACCATTCCTATCGCCCAGGACTACCACCTCTCGACATATAAAACCCTTGACACCCTGCGTTCTCCACATACATCTAAGAAGGACTCCCCAGCACCGCCTTGTATCAGCGACAGATCAAGGACAACGCGCAGCGTTTTCAAAGGTTATAGCAGCCCATCAGTCGTCCATCTCATCGCACTTCACCCCGGCAACACAGCTTTCTTCGGTGCTGTGGTGTCTGCGGGAGCCATGCGTGCGCCTTACAATTCCGGGCATAACGAAAAAATCAAACTTATCGACACCGGCCGTTAATCAGTTGACACTCTGCCTAGTCCACTCCTCATACAGGGACCACACTTATGTGCACACAGATGGTTCGGTGTCAGGCAAAAGTTCAACCTGCGCCGTAGTCATTCCTGCGAGACAGACAAGTATTATCCAGCAAAATTCGCACCCGTCAAACTCAACCGGGTCAGAATTATCCGCTCTTGGTGCAGCTGTGCAGTACATCGATGCAAAAAACCCAAACATGAGCTGTGTTCTGCTGCTCAAAAGCAGCCCTACAATGTCTCAATCATGATTTATGCCATGGCGTAACTGAATTAAGATATCTCTACCACCAAGCTCAGGAAGAGGGTCATGACATCGTCTTCCAGTAGATACCGAGACACTGTGGCATTGTAGGAAGCGACGCAGCTGACACTGCAGCTCGAGCGGCTCCCGGTGGTGCCAACATTGTCCAGATAACGTTGCTCCATTGTCCAGATAACGCGCTCTAGCTTTCACGTTTCTTAATTTTGGTTGATAACAACTTTATTTAAAGGTCCTGCAGAGCTTTCTCCGACGGGGCCTTAGGTCTCCCACGTAGGGACGTCGAGGTGTTTCCTCGCCGTCGCCTCGGGGGCCTGCTGGACGGCCCAGAGTTGGTCACCGAAGCTGGGGCTGCTCAAGGCAGCGGCCCACCGCGGCGGGAGGGTTCCGGAGTTAGCATCGTCAGGGTTTTTGCTGCAGTTCCAGAGCATGTGGGGTAAAGTTGCTATAGCA
Source organism: Amblyomma americanum (assembly GCF_052857255.1). Classification (NCBI taxonomy): domain Eukaryota; kingdom Metazoa; phylum Arthropoda; class Arachnida; order Ixodida; family Ixodidae; genus Amblyomma; species Amblyomma americanum. The sequence continues at coordinate 125,514,207 of NC_135501.1, read as the reverse complement.
GTGTGTCAGACCTTGCATATATTTGTCGGGTATGTTCCGCGTTAGAGTCTGTGGTATTGTGCCATGTTGGGTACGTGAGCGTCTGCAGCTGTCTGAGGGCCACCGCGTGCGCCCTGTCCAGCCTATTGTTGGGCGGAGGAAAGGTTCAGCGGGCCAGGCAGAGGGCCTTGGTAATTACGTTGTAGCTGGTCAAACGGTCTTTGGTGTGGTCCCATAAACGACGGTCGCCGGCTCGGTTCACGAGCTCGCGCGCCTTGGCGCGTGCCGTCTCGTTTCGGTTGCGATATGTGTTCGATACTTCTCTCATGTGCGCCGGGGACCACTGGATTCTGGTTTGAAAAGCTTCCTCCCACTGGACTTCGATTGCTCAGGATTCGGGCCGCTGTCTGTGAGATCCATCCTTTGGCGAAGTTTTTGACCGTTTGTCGCGAGTCGCTAAGAACTGTTGTGCACGTCGGATCCGTGAGGGCGAGGGCCACCGCCGCTTCTTCCGCTTCCTCTGCGCGCTCGCACGCTACACTTGCCGTTATGCGCGTTTCTCCACTTGAATCGACGACCACAACCGCGAATAGCGAGCGTTCTACGTATTCCGTGGCGACAACGAACCTTGTCCCGTTTTGTCTCCGTGGCTGCGTAGGAGAGCTCTGGCTTTGGCCACTCTTCTCCGGTTGTGTTCTGGCTAGACGTTCCGCGGAATTGGGTCCACTCTTCAAGTTTGTCAGATCGCGTCCGGAACAGCGACTTTCTCGCCTGGTTGTGCATGGTAACGGATGCCAACAATTTCCATGATCTGGCGTCCTGCTCTCGTGCCCGCTAATCTTTCTAGTTGTGAATTGCGCTGCGCCTCGGCGATTTCGGTAAGCGTGTTGTGAAGCCGAGATGGAGCAAGCGTTGCGTGCTGGTGGACTCGGGTAGACCCAGTGCTATCTTGTACGCCCTGCGGATGAGGACGTTGATCTTGGCTTCGTCTCCCTTGTAGCAGTTGTGGAATGCCGCGGCGTACGCAATATGGCTCATGACGAAAAAGTGTATGAGTCGTGTGAGACTCGCCTCCTTCATTCCGTTTCTTCTGCTGGTGACCCTCTTGAGGGTTCGCATGGCGTTAGCCGTCTTGTGCTGTAATTTAGTGATCGTTTCGCTGCTGACGCCATTGGCCTCGATTATCATGCCAAGGACCCTAATTCTGTGCACTATCGGGATGTTTGCTTCCTTTGGTCGTGCGTAGTCTGATATCTTCGTATTCTCGTGCGGTCGTTTCCGCATTCCGACCACACCCGAGTGGTCTGCCCCTCTGCGCACGTTCTGAGTCACGTTCGTCGGCTTGTGCCGCTTCGTTGGAGAGAGTCCGTATACGTGACGCCGCGTCTGTCAGAGGCGCGCAGCAGTTGCGCCGGCTAGGCCTAGCGTATGGCGTACACGCTTAAACCTAGCGAAGCTATGGTGGAGTCGGAACGCAGAAAGTGCAATATCTCTGCGAAGAATGGTGGCCCAGCTCAAAGCTGTGTATCCGTCCATGCCTCTCGACTTCACGGATCCGTTGGTGAAGGGTTTGCGATGAAATGCAGTTGAAATCGCTGCAAACTCATTTGTAGAAGACAGAGCCGATGTAAAAGCGTCCGCTCACTTCGGCGATCGCAGCGCCGTCCTCACGTTTCTTAATGTCTGCAAAAAATTTTCAATGAAGCAGGGCGTCAGGTATAGAGACGCTAACTACATTTGATTTTTAAATATGCCTAGTTTCATTTTCACCGCGTTTAGGCTACCTCCGTTATTTAGAGCATGCTCGACTCTCTCCATATTAAACTTCATTATGTCGGCGGCACGTCCCCCCCCCCCTCTTTTCCCGTTGCGCTTATTAACTTCGAACGCTCTGCTAGTTCTATTCTGTCTTGTAGGTTTAGACGCCCTCGTGCTCTCACAATTCTTAATCAGATTTCTCATTTCCTGAAATAACTTGCTGGTATCCTGGCGAATCTTCATAACACCATTTCTACTGCGCACTCCGTAATGATAGCTGTGAGAGTATCGTTCATTGTATGAATATTAAGATCGTATTCCTCAGTTAAAGCTGAATATCTGTCCTCCAGCGATATCCTGAATTCCTTTATTTTTCCTTTTACCGCTAACTCCTTACTGGACTTCCTCTTCCGTAGCTTCTTCCGTTTTCTCCGCAAGTCTAAGATCATTCGAGACCTTGCCATTCTTTGGTGGCTCCACCGCGCCTTTCCTGGGGCGTCCATATTCTCAACGATACCAAGTTGAGCGCAAAATATAAAGTGAATATCATTTTTCTCTCACCATTGGGGCTCTTCCAGGTGCACGTCTTGTTCTCGCGCTTGCGAAAGAAGGTATTCATGATCCGTAAATTATTTATGTCCGCTAACTTCACTAATAGCTCTCCCCTGCTCTTCGTAGAACCTATCCCAAAGACGCCTATAGCCTGGTCGCCAGCCTGCTTCTTGCCTACATACGCATTGAAGTCACCCATCAGTGCATTGTACTGTGGTTTTCCTCGTATCACTACCGATTCAACATCTTCATAGAAGCTTTCAACAGTCTGGTCCTCATGACTGGATGTAGGCACAGAGTCCTGCACCACCTTCAGCTTACACCTCTCTTTAAGCCTAATCACGATAGCTGCCACCATTTCGTTAATACAATAGAACAACCCTATGTTGTCATCTATACTCTGATTATGAGGAATCGCACACCTAGTTCTCGTCTATCCGCATATCCGCAAAAGCACAGCATGTACCCGTCCTTTTGTACAGCATACGCCTCACTTCAGCTAACTTCACTAAGCCCTATGACATCCCATGTAATGCCGGCTAGTTCTTCGAACAGCACTGCTAGGCTACGCTCACTAGATAAGGTTCTAGAGTTAAACGTTGTCATATTCTGATTCCATTGGCAGCCTGTCCGAAGCCAGATTCTTATCGCCCTGCGCTGCGTCCCAGGTCTGACCGCCGCCTTGCTATGTTACTCCGCAGCTCCTGGGGAATGAGAGCTGAGGGTTGATTTGTTTGTTCATAGAAGCTTGTGGTGAAGAACTACACAAGGGTGGCCAAATCCGGTTCCGGTGAGGGAGTGTGTTGTCGGTTCTGGTCATCGAGATTAGGCTCCACCCAAGGCCTGCTTATGCAATTTTGTCGATGGGTGGAGTGTTTCTTTCTTTTCAAACCTTGTGGAGAATTGCGTGACACCGGGATTCGAGCATCGGTGCTTTTGCTCGTGAGGCGGATGCTCCATCTATATGCCATCGAGACTTTAAAACACGGCCTCTAGCAGACGATATTACAATCTGCAGCTCCGAGGGGAGCCTTGGGGAGCTGGTGGACCGCCTTCAGTAGGCCACCTGCATTGTCGAAGCGTGTGGTGCCGACTGTTGCCTACAATTTGCTCCCTCAACATCAGAGCTTCTTCATGCCAGGGCAAATCACAAGGGTAACACGTCTGTGCACATCTCTCTGTCCTGTGGTCCCATCAGAGAAGTGGCAGAGTTCCGGATCCTGGGTCTGTTCATCAATAACAGGCTTAGGCCGGACTCCAATGTAGCGTAAGCGAAGCGCATAGGCGAACAAGTACGGCTCATGATCCACCGCGTTTCAGTCAAGCGCGGAGGTGTAAGCGGCAGTGACGTGCTACGGCTCACCCTTGGCTTCTTGACCAGCCGGATCCTCTGTGCCGTGCCGTACCTTCACAACTTCAAACAGGAAGACGAGCGCTCTGACCCCATCATCAGGGAGGCGACATAGAAAGCACTGGACCTCCCGCCGACCACCCCCAAAGCCAAACTGAAGGCGTTGAGGGTGCCAGACTCCTATCAGAAGTTTCTGGAAGCCCACCTCATGAACAAATATATGCGGCTCTCACAGGCGGCTACCGGGCGCCGCCTGCTATGCTACTTACATGTTCTTCACAAGTGCATACCAGAGGGGACCGATAAAATCCAGCTGTTGTGGCGCCGTATTCTCTGGGTCGCTCCGCTCCCGCTTATCATGGACACTTCACTTGAAGGCAGCGAACTGCGGGCTGGCCTGATTGAGAGGCAATATGAATCTAAACAATATGCCGTCACCGTATGGAAGACATTGAAGTAACGAGCGTTAGCTGTTTGGCTGACTAGTATTGGTATGTATCAGAAAAAAGTGAGGCACCTAGCGTCATCAATCAGAGAAATCACGATCACGTGATTAGTGTAATCCCCGCGTCTTGTGCGGTAGGTCTCGTCAATAGAAATCGTTTGGTACCGGTCCTGTTTCGGTACGTCTGTTTGGTGTAGAGTCACACCCTTTGAAGATACGTCCCAAATTGATTTTTTTTTTGTCTGGGGGGTCCGATTGCGCAAAGAATTCATCTTCCAGTGCCATATGTGCCAAGAGTGGTTTTATTCATATAGCCTCACCGATATGATTTTATTTACATACCAAATTCGGTACACAAATATCCCTGAATGGTACCTCAAGTTGTCTTACGTAATGTATGAAGTAATGTAATTAATGACGTCACCGAACAATCACCATTTAGGCTGCTATATCGTTTTACTTTTGGGGCAGCCATCTTGAATTCTTCGCAATTCAAAAATCTCACGGCGAAGGGAGGTGGTAGTAGAAGCCAAGAAATCGAGAAACCTGATGCCGAAGAGCTCGCGCTCTTAAAAAGGGTGTCTACTACGTGGGTGGAGGTAGCTGGCTACGGGAGAGGGGAGGTTTGTCTGTGGCAGCACGCGCACACGCGCGACGTCCTCGCGGTCGGGCCACGTTCCGCTCCATTGGCATGATGTGAAATATGCAGCATGCGTTAGATTGTCCGCCTCGGCCACGCAACTCAGAGCGTTGTCTTTCCAGTGCATACCGTCTGCTTACGAACCATGCATTGGTGCAACAGGTTGAACATGTTTCATTCATTTCTCCAACTAGAAATTCACCTTCTTGACAATGAAACTCTGGGAGATGAGGGTTACTTGAAGAAAATGTGTCCGAGGAAAATAGTGTGTGCGTTATAACTCTACATGACGGCACTTCTAGCAAGAACATTCGACTTAGGGATAGCCCTAGATTCTTTTTTAACCATTGAATTAATTTGACTGAGGCTAAGCTCTGATATATGTTAAGCTGATGGGGTCAGTTCGCGCCGCAGGTAGAAGTAAAGACGATAACTTGCAAAGCTCAGCGCGAGATTATCCTGCAATTTAACACCAGCAGTGTTCGGCCGCGACTGTAAGCACTAGGCTACCGTGCACTCGTGCAGTTGGATGCGAAGCGGAAATGTCGCGACGGCTCAGGTTCGCGTCTCAGTAGAGGATGTTTGTTTGATTTCTTTTTAACTCAACATGGTCTCGCTGCTGGGAGGTAATGACACAACTAAGGTCGAGATATGGTTCGTTGTACGTGTTGGTGAGCATTGGAGCGCTTGCGCAGTAGTAGTTTGCCAAGGAATATAATCTCTTATGAAATGTATGTATCGATTAGACGCCGAATAGCTTGGCTCGAGCATTTTGCGAAAAGTAGTAAAATGTTAAATCACCAACATTACATTGCTTAAACGTAAGACGGAAATGATAATAGCAGTGCAATAGCAGCTGTAACCTCCACTTCAAATGCCCCACCTTACCCCGTTCCAGTGCCGCGCCTACGCCATACGCACTCCGCCACTTGGACACCTAACGAGTGTGCAGAAATCTAGCAACCACATAATAATAATAATAATTGGTTTTTTTGGGGGGAAAGGAAATGGCACAGTATCTGTCTCATATATCGTTGGACACCTGAACCGCGCCGTAAGGGAAGGGATAAAGGAGGGAGTGAAAGAAGAAAGAAAGAGATAGGTGCCGTAGTGGAGGGCTCCGGAATAATTTCGACCACCTGGGGATCTTTAACGTGCACTGACATCGCACAGCACACGGGCGCCTTACCGTTTTTCCTCCATAAAAACGCAGCCGCCGCGGTCGCGTTCGAACCCCGGAACTTCGGTTCGGTAGTCGAGCGCCCTAACCACTGAGCCACCGCGGCGGGGCTAAGCAACCACATCAAATAACCGATTCCCTTTGAAGATACTTTATACAAGTTTATTTTTCGGTTGAAGTGGTAGTTTGGATATTATAGAGTAACAAGGTTAGCAGTTCGTGATGACCTGCATTCATACGAAAATGAAGGTGCTGGCTTTAGTTTAAAAGACAAGGAATGCTGATTCCTTACCATGCCCAGCTTTCTGGGATATCTACTACTTGCGCCATCTGCCGGCAGTGGCGGCGACAGGGAGCGTAACTGAATGGGAAGGGGTACAATAAAAATCGTAAAAACGTGATCAAAAGCACCTGCGAAAAATGCTCCGGGGATTTGTGTAATATACACATAGCTGAGGAATGTGCCGAAGTTTCAGTCCTGTGCTATTAATACACGAGCTTCCCAGCGCGTTTGAATATTATACGATGCTGCCTACGGGAGGGGGCCAAAGTTTTGGCATTTTTCCAGACTTTGAAACTGTATAGCACCGTAACACGGATAGAGATCGAAAATGCTTCCCGGTTTTAGGTACCCAAATATATGGTGTTTAAAATGATGTGCAACGATCTGGCATAGCTTTGATCAAGAAGCTTCCTGAGGCCTTTTAATTGAAACCTGATATTGCCTAAAATATGAAAGATGGCGCCCGGTAGCGAGCTACGCTGCAGAAATGGTTCGGACTGCTGAAGTTGCGTCCATTTCGACGCTTACCTTTTTATCGGGTGACTTTTGCCTTGCAGACAAGAACACATGTCAGAGCTCGAAACCAGTGTCTCAACCGGAGCTTTAAATAAAGAAGGTTGTTACGATGACCATGCATTAACGCAGCTACATAAAGTATTCGCGGCTGTTCATATATGCTTGTCGTGGAGCAACTTTGCAAATTGTCGGCCCTTTGCTATTATCTAAACAGTTTATTGGGGCGTGTGATCATGATATATTAGGGTATGAGAGATAGCTCGAATGAATTTTAGCTATTCTTGTTACTTTTAAAGAGCGTAGCGGCATTCAAACGGCCGACATCAAAACGTATTCGCGGATATGAATGTTTAAGTTTATTCTTTTAATACTTATTTAAGAAAATTTGATATAGCTTTACTCAGAAACATTCTGAAGCTGTTCAGCTGTTGTCGGGCAGAACACAGAATTTGGAGTCTAGGAGCAAATAGCGTCTATATAGACGTTCAGGTTGTTACTCTCACGTTCACCTGTAATGCTTTCAAATAAGTGACTCTAGCGTTGTCCGAATATGGTGACTCGAGTTTGTACTTAGAGTTCTAACCTGGGTTCAGAACCTTTTGTTTTGGTCAACTAATTTTAATAAATGTGCTCGTTTCTATAGAAAGTATATTAGTATGAATGTTTGAATGAAAAATTTCACGCATGATCACTATTCATACTTTTATTGCTGCAGCTATTGGCGACGTTTTTTTTTGCTGTTCTTTCATTCTGACTTCTGTAATATGCATGCATGATGTATTGCCGGGATCCATCCTGTGTAACACAACTGAAAAAATGAGGCTTCGCTTTTGAGGTACGAAACTTCGGTTTTAAAGATGCCGCAAGATACCGCCAACTTTTTTCAATTTTTGCAAACAAATTGGTGAATTTAATTGTGTCCACTTCTGTGCTAAGCAAAAGTGGTTTTACATGGACGTCATCAAGGAAGCAGTTCTTAACGGTATATATAAATGGTAAATATGGTGGCAGTTGCAATTTGCGACGCTGCCAGCCGCTACGCTGCCAGTCGCTGCTACGCTGCTTCGTCGGCCGATTGTCATGATATCGCAGTTAATTCTCCCGCACCTCCCAGAGTGACATCGCAAGGGGCCGCCAGGTGCAAGAGGGTTAACCACGGATTAACAGGGTTAGTCGCGATGTCATATCAATCGTCTGACGCGACTGTCTTGAGAGCCTCCTTTGAAGAACGTATGCATCTGTCCTTTGAGGCTGGGCTGTAATCATTTTCAGCAATAAATTTTTCTATTTCACCAGTATAATAGATGAGTTGCGTTATCGCAAGCAGCTTGCTTTTAAGATTCATCTTCTTCAAAATGCTATAATAACGTGTAAAAAATTGACCGCCAATAGCAAGATCAAAGGATGTCAAAGGGTTATATATTAGAGGGGGAAGAAAAATAAAAAACAACTAAGTGTCCTGCCCAAGCCAGTACATATAATACATTGAGACTGTTAAAAGAATGAAAACTAGAAGTGCCCCCCGTTAGGACGGCCAATAAAAGTCAAGAGAAACACCCCCACAAAGACATTCAAAGAAAGAGAGAAGCGGGTGGGTGGGGGGGGGGGGGGGGGGGTGGGTGGCAAAGTCTTGCACAGGGTGCCGGGTGATGTAAGGCCGGCTCAGGACCCAGCCGCTATGCCCACATTTCAGTGTACGCGAAATGCAACAACGCTCCGGCTGTTTACCCCCGGGGGGACGAATTAGTTCGAAGCGCTCCAGTGCGCTGTTCCTCATTGCCCGTAATAGAAAGAATTTGTATTATTTCATTGTAGCTTTTCCCAGTTACCAGGTTACACTGCCTGCAGCAGCTTTAATTTCTGTGGTCACGTGAAAAACTAATTATACTGCACTGAACAATACTATCGCTTACTTTGGAAGCAACAGCGTTTGGTAAATCAAACCAAATACACTTGTAATAGAGAGGTACAGCGCAACAAAAATAACCAGATGCTAAAAAAGAATGTATACCAATAAAATAAGTCACGAATTGCATTCTATGTTACAAAGTTAATGAGAATATCAAATAGGCGGAGATGTCATTATAGCACGTAGCGGAAAGCACAATGTCAGCAAATTACCATGAATGAAGGGGAAGCCTTCGTAACGATAACACTCATGGGAAGTGATCTGTTTGTTTACAGTAATATTCGAAGCACTGGAGGTTATATTTCTTTTCTCCTTTACACCTTTGGGGAGGAATTCGAGCAAATGTAATAGGTCTATTTTCATGGCGTCGCTGTCAATAAACTTGCACTTGTCACACTATCTGATAGCTGGTGCGGAAGGGGATATAACTTCCCCGCCAAAAGGCAAGGACAAGGGCTATAGTGCCGATATAAAATATTTTATTATACACTTTTTATACAACATTTGGAAACAAAATGTGTACAGTCAGAATAACATAGCGTCATTACCTAGTGTTCATGTTAGATGTACAACCATAACGATGCACTCCAAACGTAACGAATATGAATATAACGAAACACACTTCACAGCAACATGGCATACAAAAGAAGCAATACTTTGCGAAAAGAATAAAGAACAAGGCACTTTTAATCGGTTGCCAAACAAATTGAGTCAGCAAAGAAGGACATACAAATGAACATAAATGATGGAGTTGAATGTGCGTAGTACTGCTGTCGTCACTTTACTCGAGCCTGTTTGTGCGCATTGTGCACTTGATTCCAGTATCATATGATCTACGCCCGATGCGCCCAATCAGTTTTCTTAAATTCGCTGCAAAATTTTTTTCCTGCTGCCCCGCAGAACTTAAAGCCGTGTGTGCATGATCATTTTCAAAGCACCCCCTCCCCCCTCAAGTACTTTTTCTAGCTGTACTAATTGCGTTATAAATCGGTTATCCATGCTTTGTTTACATAAAAGAATTTTCTTACGCAAAAGACAAGCAAAAAAATCATTTTAAAAGTGACAACGGCAATACTTACAAAACACACATATCACATTTATATCACACCAAAAAATTGCTCAGGGCATATATTGCAGGTAAACAGGAACATAATACAAATACACTATTTTTAGTACACACCGAACACTCCTTTAAGGGCAGGTTACATAAGGAATCAGGAACAGTACTCTTCATCTTCAAGCAGTGATGCACTTTCTAAACTAGAGGTACAACACAGCACTATAAATATAGGAGAAAAGACGCAAAACTAAAAGGCACATCTCACCACATAACTGTTATCTCCTCATATGGCTACAATCATTGCTTTTCTCTTTCTTTCCTTACAAGGTTGCGAAGTTTTTCTATTGATCTGACTTTCGTCGACATTCCCATAGCCCGAAGCTCCGTGCGCAATTCTCCTGCATCCATGTCATCCACATTTTGTAGAGTTTCCTTCGCTCACTTTTTCTTCTGCACAGCGTAGCCTCTTCGCCCGTGTCTCTTGAATAAGTCCCTAAAACCAATACTCTTGGTCCCGCTATTTATATTTATTTATTTATTTATTTCAATACCCTAAAGGCCCAATGCGGGCATTACATAGGGGGGGATTCATCAAGGAAAACTTAAGTATACAACACAAAACATAAACGGCTGAACACAGAAATAAACCAGTTAAGAAGTAGGGTACAAGTTAATAGGAAAAAGTGGCTATGAACAGGTGCTTGGAAAAATGCACATGTAACAAATCCCACAAATCAAAATAACAAAAATTACACCTTCAGAAGTTACAAAGGATGGCATCTAACATTTCGAGGAACGTTTGGGCCGACACGGCTTAGTCTGATATTCTCACTCAGTTCAAGCCTTTTCGCCAGCTTGAGAGCGTCAGCGACTGCATTCCACTTGTTAGACTTCCCATGGTGTAGATGCTTTAGCACGTGGTTTTTCTTCGCTAACCCTTGGCTTCAAAACCAACCAAGGCACTTGAACCTTTCGTGCTTTGCGGAAGCGTGGTGCGCGAGAATATGAATGTACGGCGTAACTCTATCGCCACCATAGCCTTTGCAACCTTGGGCTCCTAATTCTAAGAACGTGTGAAAGAATTCTGAGGTTTTCCTTTCTATGCTGCGACCTTCAACATCAGTTTCCAGGTGGTACAAAATTTTCCGCATAAGCTTCCAAAGGAGCAAAGTTTTTTCCTCTGTTTGAGGGTGCAATTTCCCCGCCAGTTTTTCAGGCAAAGGCTTAAGCAGGCGCTCTCAATCGCCCCCCGATACCGACGTGAATGTTTTTCCCTTGTTTCCTTCGTTGGCTTCCCAGACGTGAAATTTATTCCCACAGTTATTCATGGCGTCAGCGATGTCCTGAACGTGTATGGTCACACAACGTGGGATGCGGACTCTTTCACGGTAATCTCTGTCTTCTGCTTCTGAAAGTAATCCATCTACAAGGCGGTTAACTATTCTTAACTTCATGTGCAATACATCATGAATTATTAAATCAGAGTCGAAGTTAAACAATGGCACGTTTTTCATCCCGCTCGCCTCTGCGCAGCAATCAGCTTTCTTGTTCACAAGAGTGCGGATGAAAGGACGCTCATTAAAGCTCCTGTTACTTGTCAGAACTGAGCACCTTGTCTGTGGGTTTGCTCGACAAAATGGACAAGGATAGTGTGATGCAGCAGACTGCAGACCCTGAACAACAAGCAAAAATTTCAAATCTGACCCTAGACAGATGCGAATCGGAATCTCGTGGTCCCCTACAGATATGCTACCCCTTTGTGCGACAACATTAATTTCTTTTATCAAATCCGAAAAGCCTCTCTTATTTCAAAATAACCCTCCGAGATCTCCACCACACCGAGAAGGCGATGAAGGTTATGGCTTTGAAGCTGCCGCGTTTTGCAAATGATGACGAATGATAATGTTGTCCAGGTCGTGCGTCTACTCACAACGCAGCTATCACCCTTTTTTACAAGGAGTGCCTCGGTGGAGATCTCTGTCACACTTATGCCTACATCTTTAGCTAGCTCTTGCGCAGCTAACGCCAAGTGTTCCTCAAATGAAACCTGAGTGCCAGGTGAGGTACCTGGTGTCTTGAAGACAGTTATCCTGCTATCTAGGTGCTCTCTGTAAGAATTTATTAGCCTTATGGTAGGAAGATTAGGGACGCTCGCGGGGAGGTGCTCCCTGAAAACGTTACTGAAAAAATGTACGTCCAAGAGGGCTGCAACTTCTCGCAAGCTTTGTTTGTTTGGAGAAGAAAGGGCATTATAGTTAACTTGACCATTGCTGCAGAAACCTCTTTTTACACCGCAATTACAAATACTTTCTTCCTTTTTCTTGAATGCTACTTTATGCAGCAGGCCTTTTAAGTAAGTTACGAGAAGCTGGCATACATCTAAGCCGTAGCTCTCCAGTACAGCATCAAGTGCTTGCGCGATGGAATATCCAGCGGCATTAAGCTTCCTTCGGTCTGTTGCTTTGCACCCCTCGCCCACCATTATTCCTTTGTTCAGTAGCTAGTAGTTTTTTCGGATTTCAGCTTTTCATTCTCCTGTTCTCGGTTAAGAAGCTTAGCATTATAGGAAAAGACGGTGTCTCTGAGCTCATTTATGGCCTTTTCTGAAACTGTTCCTACTCTTTCGAGTTCTTTTTGCAGAGCAGAAATTATGATGTTCTCTATGGATTCTCCGGTATTCGTTTCAGGTGGGCTAGATTGAGACTCGAAGTGAATCTTTATAAACCTTTTATTTTTTAAGAAGGACGCTTTCGCACGGCCTGTCAAATTCCTGTAGCGCCTATCCGTTATATTGCACAGTGACGTAAACCGGTCTTCAAAATATTTACCCATAATGGGAAGCCTTACATTCGGGGGCCAAAATGATTGCACAGTTTCAAAGTATGTCTTTCGAAGAAGGCCCTTCTCGTGTCTTGTCTTTATAGCTGCCTCATTGGTCAGCGTGAATGTGACACTGCAACTGTCAAAGGTAGCAGACAAGATTATATGGTTATCTGGCGTGGCCGTTTCGTGGAGCTATAAACAACAAACTAAATAAAAACTAGAAAATTTGACGAACAAGAAGTCATAGCAGTGGAATAGAGACAGTAACACTCAGTGAGGTAAACAGGTGACACGTTGTACAAAACAAGCCAAAATAACGCGAAAACAAAACAAATAGAACAAAAGTAGAACTCCATGGGAATAAACTCTTATCACTGTATTACGATGCGCCAGCAATGATCTTTTTCACGATAAAAACCTGCAAAGTCTCAAGAGGAAATCCGCAAGGAAACCTCATGCAGGACTTCTGAAGTGTTACCCCACCCTTAATTCTGATTGGAAACTGAATCGCCACCGTGTTCCCAAGTTTCGTTTCCCGTATCGACCATGCAGACGGAAGTTGGAGCCTGGAGAAGTCTTGTTCCTCACAGAGTAGCCGTTTTTTTTCTAATGCTTGACCTTTCCCGTGAAAAGCCCATCGATAAATGTCCTGGTCAAGTTTCACCGTCAGAAGACCGCTTGATCGACAGCAGTTGGACAGCTTTTTTTGAATTTCGTACACGATCTCTTGAGAGGCAGACTGGAGGCGTCGATTCGATGGTTTCCTTGGGGATGTGAACTCGCGCAGACAGGCCTCGTTGAGATTCCTCTTAGGCTCCAGGGTACAATGCCATTTGGAGTACCCTTTCCAATGGATCAGGTATCCTTTGCGCTAAATGAAAGACAAATGGAGACATTTTGTCAATACTTTAGGAAACGATTTCATTTATCTGAAGATAGCGGGAGGGGGGGGGGGTGAAACCAAAAGTAGGGAAACTGAAACTGAGTCTCAGGATTTTATTTGTTGTGGTAATTATTAGGTTTATAAGATCCGCAAGCGCACGTGCACCTTATTGCGAGGAAAATTGGTATGTTATCTCTATGAAACAAAAAAAAATGCTGCTGCTAATATGAAGGCGGCAGAGCGTCATCACGACAAACGCTAATAGAAATCGTCCTTGGCAATCGCGAGAAAGGCTAATACCTGTGCTACACGGGCACGTTCGAATGACACCTGAGTCGAATGACATTCGCAACTTGGAATGGCATTCGGACTCGACGGACTTCCGCGGCGCTACACGACACTTTCCAAACGCATTTCAAATTTCCTCAGCTCGTTTTCAGTGTACGATGACGACGGCGGTGGTGGTCACACTAGTGCGACAACGACACTATCACGGTCAATAGCAGCATATATGACTGTAGTGGGACAAGTTTTTGAGGCCAACGACACCGACGAATCCGACCAGCGGACAGTCAGCCCTCACGTCCTCGGCAGGCCGGCGGCTAAGCGAAAACACGCTGATGAGGCGGCGGTGTGAATATATTCGCCCTTCTACCTTATCCATATTGTTTATAAGCGAAAGGAACGGGTATATTTCACATTTGCACACTCGAACACTCACCAGCTATAGGCGCTTGCCAAATTATTTTAATCGACGGCGACTCCCTTCCCTTCCGTGACGACTAGGCCTAGCGAGTCCGCAGGGTTACGTCTTCGAATTCGGCGGTTGTGAAGAGCGAATTCACAGGCTTGAGCGAACGCAAATGATCGACGAGTGTAGTTTTGACAACAGTGACCTCAAATCAACTATTGCTCACATCGCAGGGCGCGCATACGATGAACGGAAAGCGCCGGTGTGACCCAAACCGCCGAGCACTGCTTTACGACCGACAGCAGTCGTCGCCGTTGCTATTTTGTGGATAACAAGTTATGCCTTTTCAATTACCGCGAACGGTCCCCGATCATACTTCTGAATAAAGCAGTTTAAAATAAACTACTGATCGCGTCGGACGAAGTCGGGACAATTAGCGACAAGCGCCGATCGTACACGATGTCAGTAGCCCAGCTGTCAAGTGTTTCTCAGGCGAGCGATCGTATCGGCGCTTCCTCCCACAGATTGTCGCACTGCCTTAACAAGCATGGGTAGAACCAGTACAAAAAAGATGAGATTATTTTATAGAACTAAAGCGCAGAATGTGTTTTAAGTCATGCAAACGAGCGCTAGCTGTTCGTACGCAGCGATGTAAACAATTGTATATGCGCGCTGGCGTCCTCATCGGCACACTTCTGGAGAAATTTCTTGCTCACGCGGTAAATGTTCTTTGTTGCACTGTTATCTTCAAGCACTTACGTAGAAAGAACACGAGCTATTTGCTATGCAAAGAGCAGGAAAAAGCGAGCAGCAGGTATCGAAATGAGCAGCCACAGAGCCGAAAGCACTCGCGCGGCTGTGGGCGGGGCGAAGCGACGGCGGCGGCAACGCCTATCGGTCGGTTCGGGCTGCGTTCGCGTTTCGACGGCATTCCAAAATCTGGAATGTCTCCGTCGAGCTCAGTCGACTCGAATGTCATCCGAACCGAATGCCGTTGAGAAACTTCATGTAGCAGCGTAGGTTCGGCAGTTGAGTCGAATGACATTAGGTTGGAAGGCATTCGAAGCGCTCGTGTAGCAGGGGTATAATACTAAATTCGGTATACTAAGGTCGGTGCGACTTACTAATATCAAATACTAAATTGAACAACTATTTGCCGGCAAGCAATACTACGCGAAAATGTTGTGACCCATAACAGAAGCGCAACAAACATTTTTATAAAAACATTACAGAAAACGTAATGTACATGAACTTGTGCATTTTTGTGAATTATACGATGTTGTCTTGCTCGGGACTAGTCCGGTGCAAAGTGGAGCAAGTGCATTTCAATATGGGAATGCAGTTTGCACCTCGTTCCTAAACCGGGTGAAAACAGTCACAACTATTAGACTAAATGATGCGTGAGCGGAGTAAATATGAGTGACCCTCAATTTTGTTTTATTCCTTACCATATGCATACTGTCCTTAACAAGTCTGTGTGTTCGGTGATAGATGAATCATCCACACTTAAAGCAGATAATCTAATACAATGCGTAATTAGTTTTTGTTCTTGCGTTGCCGTTATTTTAAATGGAGCGAGTTTTCCAGGGTGCCTTTTTAACAATCTCTGAAAGACCATTACTTAGGTTTCAAACTTAGTGCTGCAAATGGAATAGATTATTTTTCTGATGAAGTACATGGCTGCACACACCAAAATCAAACCACAGGTGACGACTAAATGTACCCAGCAGTGCGTTACAAATATAAAAAGGTTTTAATATTACAATATTCAAACAAAAAAGTTAAAAACTTACCGTTTTCGCGATGACTCTCTCGACGGAGTGGTACATCAGTTGCTTCTGGCAGAAAGGTGAGGCTGCAGTTGCTGGGTGTGGACGAATGGTGTTAGCATCTCGATGGTACTGTATTGATAGTACGCCAGCGAACAACCTAGCATAAAAACAGCGTCAAGGATTCAGGATCACGTGCAAGGCTCACGTGCTCTCCCTTTTGTCCCAAGACACCTCCCGGAAACTAAACATCGCGAAAGAATTCCTTTTTTTTTGGAATTTTGCTTTACCTTCCGACGAAACCGGTTGTGTAAACCAAAGCATTGTCACCTTCTTTACAGCGGGGAGAGACCTATCCCTGGGGTAAACAGCGTGACGTCAAAGGGGAAAAGCCCGATGAGCAGAATCGTCAAGTTTTTCTTCTTAACTGGCTTTGCACGTGACGAGCACCTGCTACCCATTCATGTCAAAACGCGCATTCCAGCCGCCTGAGTCGAAGCGACAAAGGCGGATACGGGAAAATCCAAATACCTATGTGTCCCCCTCAATCCCAGCCCATTTTCCTTCAGCTGGTTGCCGACGCCATTTATTATTCGCCATTTTTTTCTACTTTATTGCAGTGCTCCCTGTTTTCCTCTTTTTTTATTGTGGTGCGTCTCTGTCAGGAACTCTGTCAGGCGCGTCAGTCCTATACTAGTACTGTCGAATGTGGTCGAGTAATTCTCACTATCCAAGCGGCTTTGCCTCCCCAAATCTCTCGCGGCGCACAGAAGGCAGCTGGTCGGCCCGACGATTAAGTATCGCTGTTTAGTTATTGCGGCGATAAACCCATCCCTATGGCATAAAGTGGAGATGTGCTACTACCGGCGCATTTCGCGATTGAGTCTGGGAATTGGATCCTTTTAAAGACTTTGTATCTATTAAAGAATTTTGAAGACTTGGTTAACTTTCGATGTTTACAGCCTTCAATTTATAGTTAATTAATAGTCTTTTAGATGAACTTTATCACGGACATAATGTCCGCATTGGCGCACAATTCACCTGCACGGACCACGACGATGCATCTTTTACGGCTTTTAAAAGAAAAATCTGTTTACATTAGAAAAAAAAGCACGCGCTATTTGCTGCAGCCAACACGATATTAATGAACGTCCATCACGTCTGCTGCTTGGCAGCGTTCATAACAAGGCACAAAGCAAAAAAAAAAATTAATATACACGCAAAAAATTTCGAATAGAGTATGATACAAGCAAGAACGCGAATCCAGCTTCTCACAACGAGATGAAGGGTAAATGCTTACCCATGTATTCTCTCTATTGAGGCTATCTGTTTAGTTATTTTTTTGTTAAAAGATTTCAAGAGTGAGTTAAGAACGAATTCTTCTCACAAGCGAGACACTCTCTTAAAATCGGGTGGCAAACAATCACTGATAGCAGTGCACTGACAAGGAATCACCGTTCGAAGTCTTTACTTTATTGTTATGGTGTCGCCGCCGGCAACTAATACAGCAAACAGTTTCATCACTTTTGCATTAGCATAATAGTATGAATGCAAGCATGCAAATACTCAGAGAGTAGTTCTATACCATCCTTCCGTTCCGCAACCAAGCGTGCTAACGACTACGCTACTTCCTGCCAACGCATATGTAGTTCTGCTTGTCTAGGACGCTGGAGAGTGTTTGCAGAAGAGCGTCGAATCAGATGGATGCCTCCCAAATGGCCTGCAGTGTCTCCAGCCATTAAGATTCACAAGAAATTGTGTACTTAACTTCTTAACCCCACATCAGTGACACAAGCAGCAACACCGCGCTAAAGGCTTTCGCCTCACCGCACTTTAGTTCAACAAAGTGCCCCCTAATTTTTTTTTTCTGGTTCCAACGTAATAATTGTTTGCAGCCTGAGACTGCGATGCAAATGTTACATTTGCGCAGGTAAGAAGCGTATTACACTCCGCGTAATCTGTATAGCAACGTTGTGTCCATTTTCGGGAGGTTACTTTGCTGCATGTCCCAATTTTATCCACAGATTCCCTTCTGAAACTGTGCTGCAAATGTACAAACTGCATGCAGTGGGAGACCGAGACAGGCAACCATAGAAGGATATAAAGTCGGAACCCGACGCATGGCGTTGCAGCGCTTCTAATATTGTCGCAACACTGAAGTCAGTGTTCCGAATAACTGTCCGGCCCGATTACCATGTACAAGAGCTGTAGTACACAAATCATGGTTAGGACGGTTAGTTTTTTTCTTTTGCTTCGGGCTAGTCTGGTTTGGTTTATTGGGTTTTAACGTCCCAAAGCGACTCAGGCTATATAGGACGCCGTAGTGAAGTACTCCGGAAATTTCGACCACCTGGGGTTCTTGAACGTGCACTGACATCGCACAGTACACGGGCCTCTAGAATTTTGCCTCCATCGAAATTCGACCGCCGCGGTCGGAATCGAACCCGCGTCTTTCGGCGGCGACTCTTCGGGCTAGGATAATTTAACAAACAAGCGCAAACAATGGTACATGGATTTGTTAGATAACTACGTAACAGAACCAAGAAACAATCCTACTCACGCTCTGTGCAGCTTGTTGGGAGAGCAGTGGTGGTGGTTTCAATGTACATGAGGGATTACCCTTACTGTGGTCTGTCGGCAATTACCCTATCTGAGCCGCTTAATTTAAACAATGTGTTTCTACCACTGTCCCGCAAAGTCATTGTTGGCCGCTCAGTTCATGAACGCTGAAGGTACACGATGAGAGAGACGGTGTCCAAGAGAACGTTCAGTCTCCTCAGATTGCACAGGAGTGTCTCACTACGGTCACAAAAAAAAAACCTGGAGTGCGCCGCTATTCGTGGTTTCACCAGTTGGTGTTAGATACGCTAAGTTCTGGACACGAAGTTCTGTATTTATTTATTTATTTATTTATTTATTTATTTATTTATTTATTTATTTATTTACTTATTTACCCAATACTGCAGACCTCTTGCTTGGGTTCAAGCAGGAAGGGCACAAAGATATAACACACAAGGGCAATAAGTCAGTAATACAAGCATGCACGACAAATAAAACTTAAGAATATCTCTATACAGTAACTAAAATACATCATCAAAGGCCTTCAGAAAGTCAACAGCGGATATCACTCTCTCAGGGAGAGCATTGCAGTCAGTAAGCGTCCTCGGAAAAAAAAGAAAGAAAATTTATAACCGTTAGTTTTCGCGAAATATAGCGCTGAACTATAGTCGTGCTGATGAGGAGTTCGACGTGTTTCTGAAAACTGTACATGGCATTACGCCGATAAAAGAGCTGGTTCACTGGTCCGCCACAAAGATAGGCGACAGCAATTACACAACTAAGACGGCATCTTGCAACTAACTCCCCAAATGATTGTTGAGATTGGCCTTTTGGACGCTTCCATTGCGTTCGCCCAAAAAATTCTTCTACAAGCATCTGACAACCCTGCATTCGGCATCCTTGATATTTTTAATTTGTATACATATTAATTTGGCTTCTAATCACGAGCCTAAATCCAGGAGTTCACTAAGGTGGCACTTTGGGCTAGTTGTAATGCAGCGAAAAGATACGGCGCTGGTGAGACATGACACACTTTATCACTGCTTCCTGCTTCTGCTGGGATGTATCTCTTCTCTACCTTACAACTCGTCAAAAAGAACCACGCGTTTTCACTCCACACAGCGTCCCTATCGAACGGCCTCAACAAGCCCTTCAGCCATCTTGCCTTTTCCGTCCCCTCTTTCTCTTCTAACTGGGCGCCATTCTCAATATCCTGCTACTGAACATGCGTTCTTCAGGCGCAGCGAAGGCTTCACGCCGCATTGATAGTTTTTTTTCGCCCACAAAGCCCTACTTGCTCCTTCCTCCTCCTACAGTGTGGAATCCGAACAATGGTTAACCGCCCAACCCAACCCCGCAGCTGTGCGCCCTCCCGTCTGCCTGCGTGCGGCTATGCGAGGCAGGAAAGGGGAAAAGAAAAGAGAAAGAAGGAGTTCAGGGTGAAGCGGCCCGTGGTGGCAGTTTGCCGAACTAAACGGCCATGTCCCTGAAAGCTGGGCTTGTAATGATAATACATTCTCTTTCTCGCAAAGTTATCTGCACATCTGCAAATAGGCACCCGAAATTGTGCAGCAAACAGAGACCATCGCATGGCTAAAGGAGCCAATAGGCCCTACTGATCATAGGGTCTACGCAATTGCAAGAAAATTTCGAAGGTGGACTGGCATTGCCAGTGAATGCAGTTACTGTTTTCGTATTGTTGGGAGCGGTTGTGGGCAGTTTTCATAAAATAATTTTACACCCCGTTTCCTCTGCTAACTGCTATGCATTGGTTCTATATGCAGAGGTCGTTAACAGAAATCTAGTAAAATACTGCAATATCAACCCACTCAGCATCGAAAGGAAAAGCGCACCAGCTCATCTGAGTGGACACCTCAGCTGGCTTTGGAGAATTTGTTTCTCTGTAAGGAAAGGCGCAGTAATGGTCTGATTTCGAGGTGAACAACTCATGGATAGAATTAAGTGAGCGAACATAATGAGATTTGAAGCAGCACAAGAGCAAAGTTTGAAAGCGCTATCAAGGAGCTGACCGCACAGCCGACTGCGTGGCCATTTTCTAAGCACAGCAAACACATTGTTGGCGATGGCAAACAATTTTTCTCGAGCACGTAAAACTACTTACTTTCTGCGAAGGCGTAATCCACTCCTAATCTAACGCAACCCGCCATAATTCAGTAATATTCCGCTGCAGCGGTGACTCAGTGCATTTGGCGCTCGGCTGCTGAAATGAAAGACGCGGGTTAGATACCGGTCAGTAGAATTTCGATAGAGTCGATATTCAAGAGGCCTGTGCACTGTGGGATGTGAGTGCACTTTAAAGAACCCCAGGCGATTGAAAATTCAGGAGCCCTTCACTACGGCATCCTTCATAGCGTCAGTTGCTTTGAGCCTTTAAAGCCCCATAAACCATAAAAAATCACTAGTAATCTATCACAACCCACTGTGATTCGACGTAATTCATCCTACTGCTCTCTAGATGATGTCGTCAGATTTCAGGAGTCGATGTTGTATGCGACAGCTTAAAGTGTCCCGTTCAGGCAAAAAGGCAGAGCTGTAGTTGTGGCTAGAAACCTAGGCTCTAAACATTTGACCAACACTGCTCCCACTCAATTGAGGTGTCCATCGAGATGTCGAGATCTGAGCTCTACAGAGTACTTTTTGAGGAAAGGAAATTGCACAGCCACTATGTCAAAGATGTCGGCGGACGCAGCAACCCAGCCATAAGAGCAGAGGAAAGTGGGAGTGAAAGAGGAAAGAGCGGAGAACTGCCGCTGTGTAGGGCTCGGGAATAATTTCGACCACCTCGGCATCTTTAACGTGCAAAGACAACGCACTGCACGCGGGCGCCTATTGCGGTTTCACCGTCATCGAAACGCGACCGCCACGGTCAGCTTCAAACTCGGGTACCCGGCTCAGTAATCGAGCGCCATTCCATATTGTCTGACGATATCGGTATATTGACGCTCACCTCATTCGCCCTTCCGTCAATTCATCCTGCATTCCCGTGTTTAATACAAGCTCATATTCTCATCCAAAGCTCATCTTGCTATATGGACAGCTGCGCATTTATACCGACTTCATGGTGAGCCAATACCACCGCTCCGTTTTTTGCTCAATCAGACCACATAAAGCACAAAAGAGACAGCACTCCAACACTCAGAGAAGCATGTGCACAAGCAACCCCATGCCAATATTTAGCAAAATGCCGACAGAAATTGCTGAACTTTGGTCGGTGGCGTAGTGCAGATGAACAATAGATGAAAATTCTTCAAAGAACTGCAATTCCTCTGGTGTGCATATCGGTCGTATACGCCAGTACGGTACCTCTCTCGAGCAGCACTCAACCGAGCGGGCTATCCAGATCATTCGAATTCATCCCTATACCCTCAGCGTACAACGAGCGCTTAGGGCGCGTTCACACTTGTCCAAAAATGCGGCGAGCAAAGCGGATTCCCTCACCGGAAATGCTATGGCCCGTTCGCATTTGTTGACGCCCGGGCGAGGCGGAACCGCCGGGCCGCTGCTGTTTCTCGATTTTCCACACTCTTCCCGGCCATCACGTCACCGCTCCCGGCGTACAAAGATATGGTTATAAAAGAGCATAAATCGATGCTGTCTGTTTACCATAACTGTATGCATGCTTACGTACGTAAACGCAGGCACATTCCCATTTTTAGTGCAGCGTACGCAGACTCGCAACGAAACTCTCAGCCTAGTGGTGCCATCTGCTCGTTAGAACGGGAACTAGTGCTGTCAACAAAACCGGCGCTCCTCTTAACCCTAGTAGCGGCAGAATCGTCACTCTAAATAAAGAATAAAGCAAATTAATCACTTCTACTTTTGCTTACAGGTGAGGTCAGACGAAGCGATGTACCGGTGTCTGTTTTTTGGCCAGTGAACGCGCTAAAAAGGCCGCAACGAGGACGAATTCATTCCGAAGCGAGGGGTCCTGCGTCGATGGGTGCCGCCGTGTTTTTCGCCGCGAAAAATTTGGGTCCAGCCCGATCGCCCTCGCAGCGCCGCTTTCCGCCTCGCTCGGCGTCAAAGGCGGCTGAATCTGCTGGGCCCGTTCAGACTTGTCGAAAAGTGCGGCGAGTGAAGCGGATTCGGCTGGACCCAAATTTTTTGCGGCGACTAACATAACGGCGCCCTTCGACGCAGGACCCCTCGCCTCGAAATGAATTCGCCGTTGGTTCGGCTTTTTTCAGCGCATTCACTGGCCATAAATCAGGTACCGGTACATCGCTTCGTCCCACCTCACCTATAAGGACACGTATAAATGATATATTCGCTTCATTTTTAATTAGAATGACGATTCTGTCGCTACTAGACTTAAGAGGAGCGCCGGTTTTGTTGACAGTACTAGTTCCCACCTCACAAGCAGATGGCGCACTAGGCTGGGCGTTTCAATGCGGGTCTGTCTGCATACGCCGAACTAAAATAGGAATGTACCTGCGCTTACGTACATAAGCATGCATACGGTTACTGTACACAGACAACATCGGTTTTGCTCTTTTCTAATTATATCTGTGTACGCCGCGAGCGGTGACGTGGTGGCTGGAAATAATAATAATAATAATAATTGGTTTTGGGGGGAAAGGAAATGGCGCAGTATCTGTCTCATATATCTTTGGACACCTGAACCGCGCCGTAAGGAAAGAGTAAAGGAGGGAGTGAAAGAAGAAAGGAAGAGAGAGGTGCCGTAGTGGAGGGCTCCGGAATAATTTCGACCACCTGGGGATCTTTAACGTGCACTGACATCGCACAGCACACGGGCGCTTCTCGGCCTTTTGGCTAAGATCAAAGTGGTGGCTGGAAAGTGTGTGGGAAATCGAGAAACTGCAGCGGCGTGGCAGTTCCGCCTCGCCCGAGCGTCAAGAGATGAGAAGTCCTAGTTTTCCTGTCGAGCGAATCCGCTTCGCTCGCCGAATTTTAGGACAATTGTGAACGCGCCCTTAGAGTTCCAGCATCTCCAGAGCCGGAAGCACCTTCTTCTCAGAAAAGGACGCTGTCTAATGGCGTTAGATCCGAAAGAACACTTTTGCCATCTCCACGAACTTCACCTCATGTGCCGAACACTATGCCCTGACACCTCTGGCGCCCGGCCCGCCCCGCCCAACACTCTTCCGCACTTCGTGGGGACGCGGGGCGAAACCGAACCACATGCCGACGCAGTACACGTCATTCATGCGATGGAAGCCGATGTTGGCCAGCGATCATATCGAGGATCAATAAGCCCCCATAAAACATGTCCCTCCGACAGCTCAAGCCATTGGAGCCCTGGAATGAGAACCCCACCCGCAAGCCTCAAGAACCAATCGTTTGATTTTAATCGCCAATGTTTACCTACCTTTCTATTACCACTTTGGAAGAACGAGTCAGGATAGGAACGTTTCACAGGAAGACTAATCCTTTTCCAATTTTACTACAGCGACAGTGGTCAACACCCGCCGCTGTAGTTCAGTGGTTAGAGCGTTCGTCTACTGAGCCGGAGTACCCTGGTTCAAATCATACCGCGGCAGCAGCGTTATGATGGAGGCGAAACGTAAAATGCGCCCGTGCCCTGTGCGATGTGAGTGCGCGTTAAATGTGCTCAGGTGGTCTAAATAATTCCGGAGACCTCCACTACGACACCTCTTTCTTTCTTCTTTCACACGTCCTTTATCCCTTCCCTTACGGAGCGGTGCGGGTGTGGACCGAGTTATGTGAGACATTTAGTGCGTCCTTTCCTTTCCTCAAAAAACTAATTTCAATTACAATTAACTCCTCGCAGTACACGTTAAAAAGCCTCTAGTGGCCAAAATTACCCGTAGTGGTTCGCTCCAGCACTTTTTAAAGCGAAAGTTCTTCTGGCCGCGAACTTGCGAATTCGCCGTGGTGGTTCTCCGAGCAGGCACATGACGTCACAACGCGTGCCTCGCCGCGGAGCCGAACCGGACTCGACGGGCCGGCGGCGGCAGGCGCAGTCGGTGCGAAGTAGAGACGTGCCTCAAGTCCCTGCCAGTGCGGTGAGACTGCGCTGAAGCCACCGGACACGTCGGCGGTCAGGCGCAGTTAGAGTATAGAGGGTCTCGCTTTGGCCAACGTCATTACGCCGTGCAGCGCGCGCGCGCGTTACACCGGAGTACAAACGCGCCTTAACAGAGCCTGCGCTTAACCGCAAACCAACGTATTCGGCGGCGGCATATATGAGAGCCATTGCAACCCACCTCTCCGCACACTCACTGAATATAAAATGCCTGTACCGAAGCTCAAAATCTAACCAGGAGTTTGGCGTTTGAAACGGAGACGCTACCACGCTGCCAGGTCCGCTCAGGATTTAACCATGGATAAAGGCACATCCATTCAATGCTCTCTTACGATGCAGAAATCTCAGCGCTTTCGCTACGTATATCCTGCCCTAACAAAGGTGGGCCATAAGCAATTTTTTACCTCTATATTAAAATGCTGCTTGCTAAAAGTTCCCCAGAGAAATTTAACGCTGCTTACGTGCGCGAATGCGAAAACATTACAGTCTCTAAGTGCATTGTTTACTCGTAATGCTTGTACGGGAAAAGTAGTAGTAGTAAGTGTTTTTTTATTAAAATAATAATAAAAAAGAAGGAAACGATTTTTGTTAGCTCCGGCATCTCCCATCAATACTGAAGCACCTGATCTTGGGCAGCGGAAATAAAGGATAGCAGGACGAATGGCGAACTGAAATGAACGAGGTGAGGGGAGAGGAAGAGAGGATAGGGAAGAGGTAATATACACAAACAATTTACACATTAAGAAATGTGTCCTTGTTGTGCACGTGATTTGTTCACGATGGATCAATAAAAACACACGCGCACAGCACTATGTCAACTACAACTGGAGTGGGGTGTCCAGTTGTTAATCGTCCAAGTAGAACTCGCGGAGAGTTAGTTAACTGCGTGTAACTACCTGGCGGAGACCATTCGGGACGTCAAGCCCGTCTGTTTGAGGAATGCAGAGAGGCTCACCTAGGTTCGCTCAAAGGTGCGCGCACTGCCCTGCGGCCACAATAGCGTCTTGAGGGAGTCTGGTAGTATGCCCAGCGTTCTACAGGCCGCAACCATATCGCCAAGAGCAAAGGCGAACGCGGCACTGTGAAGGCGCAGGTGTTTTATTGTTTCCGCTACACCGCATCTGTCGCAAACATTACTCGTCACGATTCTGTGTTCGAACCCGATTCCGGGATCGAACCCGACCGCGGCGGTTGCGTTTTTATGGAGGAAAAACGCTAAGGCGCCCGTGTGCTGTGCGATGTCAGTGCACGTTAAAGATCCCCAGGTGGTCGAAATTATGTCGGAGCCCTCCGCTACGGCACCTATTCTTCCTTTCTTCTTTCACTCACTTTATCCCTTCCCTTACGGCGCGGTTCAGGTGTCCAAAGATATATGAGACAGATACTGCGCCATTTCCTTTCCCCAAAAAATCCATTATTATTATTATTATTATTATTATTATTATTATTATTATTATTATTATTATTATTATTATTATTCCGTGACGCTCCCGCCGTTCCATTGGCCACACGAAGCCAATGTGCGCGCGGATGATCCTCACACGATGCGACCGCATAAGTGCGCGACAGCCATTGATGCTGTCGATGCGCTGACCTCCTGCGATGCGTGGGTCGGGGTGCTGCTTTCGGAGATGGTTGCAGACAACCAAACGCACGTCCTCCAGCACAAGAGCCAGATCGCTGGCAGGTAGTTGGTGTGCAGCGGTCGGGAGGTCGTCAGCTTCTTCGTTGCCTGCGATGCCGCAGTGGCCGGGCGCCCACTGTGCACGCACGGCACATCCTCTCTGCGCGAGGCGCTCGATGCGCGAGCGAATTTCCCGCACTGGTGGGGTACCGCGGCGGTTAGATTGCAGGCGGCTGAGGGCGGTGCGGGAGTCGCACAGCAGAGCACTCCTGGGCGGAGGAGGGCAGAGGCTGAGCAGCAGGTCCAGCCCGAGGCGGATCCCCATTAAATCCGCCGTGGTGGAGGAGCCCAGGAAGGTAGCGCGTTGCTGGCTGTGCCGTCCCAGCGCGGGGATGGCAACCGCCGCTGCAAGGGAGCAACAGCCGTGTGCAACTCAGCTCAACAGAAAATGCAATCTTCTTTTTTTCAATACCTGGACACATTTCTTATTGTGTAAATAGTTCGTACATATTACTTCTCCCCCTGTCCTCTATTCCTGTCCCCTCACCTCTTTCATTTCATTTCTCCATTCTGCCTGCTGTCCTTTATTTCCGCTGCCCCAGCTCAGGTGTTTAGTATCGATGGCAGATGCCGGGGCTAGCAAAAATCTTTTCCTTCCTTTTTACTATTATTTTTATTAAAACCACTACCACCACCACCTTTTTTCAATAAGGTGGTCGAAATTATTCCGGAGCCCTCCACTACGGACCTATTTGTTCCTCTCTTCTTTCACTCCCTCCTTTATCCCTTCCCTTAGGGCGCGGTTCAGGTGTCCAACGATATATGAGACAGATACTGCGCCATTTCCTTTCCACCAAAAACCGATTATTATTATTATTATTATTTTCAATAACGTCACAAGTGTGGCAGTTCAAAGATGACAGGGAAATTCCGTTTTTCTGAACCCAAGTTTGTAATGGGCAATGTTTTCGAATGCCACATGTAGAAAAATCGTTTAGTACATGGCGAAACTCACATTTTTGCACTCGCGTAAGGACATATTGTCCTGGCGATGAGAAGTACAATGAGCGGCAAATAGAAACAGCGAATAACATTGAAATTAAAGTTTTCTACAAACATTCTCGCGGCTC
This sequence comes from Amblyomma americanum, assembly GCF_052857255.1. Lineage (NCBI taxonomy): Eukaryota > Metazoa > Arthropoda > Arachnida > Ixodida > Ixodidae > Amblyomma > Amblyomma americanum. The sequence continues at coordinate 125,487,027 of NC_135501.1, read as the reverse complement.
TAAATATAACAAATTTGTTGAATAACAGACAGCGAGGAAAATCACAGCAAAATACTACCCATTCATAAAGCTCCATAAAGTAGACGGTCACAGAAGTTTGAGGACGAAGTCAGTGTGGGGAAGCGTTAAGAAAATTTTCGTTCAAAATTACGCGAGGGATCTTGCGGGAAACGTCGTGAAAAAAACAACGCGAGTAACAATGTGCGGCACGGAAAGATGGAATAAATCTTGCACTCCCGCGCTGACAGGCCGGAGGAGATAATTACGTTTCATGGTTTCCAGTGAACGACACCAAAAGATAAGTGCAAAAACTGTGCACTTATTAGGTAGAAATCCTTGCACAGTGAGTATTATGCAAAACATTGTAAATGCTTCTTTAATATAGCATTATTTAAGGAGAACTTCACATTCCAGAGCATAGCTTACAATATGAGTGCCGAAGATCTGTTCTGAATACAAATTTCCGGCGAAGACAAATTTCCATCTCCGAAAGCGGCAACCCGACCCACGCATCGCAGGAGGTGAGCGCATCGACAGTATGACCGGCTGTCGCGGACTTACACTGTCACAATGCGCAATGATCCTCAGTGCGCGGATTGGCTGCGTGTGGTCCGGGTAAAGACGGGAGCGTCACGGAATCGCGGTGAGTGATGTGTGCGACGGATGCGGTGCAGTGGACACAATAGAACACCTGATCCTTCACTGTGCCGCGTTCGCCGATGCTCGTCGAGGTATGTTTGAGGCCTATTGGCACAGGGCATACTACCAGACTCCATCAAAACGCTATTGTGGCCCCAGGGCAGTGCGCGCATTCGTGAGGGAACTTTGGTGAGCCTCTGTGCATTCCTCGAACACACGGGCTTGACGTCCCGTCTGTTCTCCGTCAGGTAGTTACACGCAGTGACCGAACGCTCCGCGAGTTCTACCTTGAACGATTAATAACTGGACGCCCCACTCCAGTTTTAACCTACACAGTGCTGTGCGCGTGTGTGATTTAATTCCTCTTAAATGAACTAATCACGCGCACAACCTGGACACATTACTTATTGTGTAAATAGTTTGTACATATTACTTCTCCCCCTGTCCTCCATTCCTGTCCCCTCACCTCTTTAATTTCATTTCTCCATTCTGCCTGCTGTCCTTTATTTCCGCTGCCCCAGCTCAGGTGCTTCAGTATCGATGGCAGATGCCGGGGCTAGCAAAAATCTTTTCCTTCCTTTTTACTATTATTTTTAATAAAACCACTACCACCACCACCGGCGAAGACAAACTAGGAATGATTCGTAGACGTATGACCAAGTTTATGAACCATGTGTTTATGTTCGCAAATTTTGGTCCCCTAGCCATGCAACGCTTGGCGTTAGTAGGATGTGTTCCTATTCCACGTTATACAAAGCAGATGGGTGCTCCCTTTCAGCATTCCGACGCTTGTAAACATGGCACATGAGTGCGATTCTTCTGTCCCTTCGTACAGTTGCGAGCACGACCGGTGAATGAAACCAGCTCTCGGAATAAGATCGCCAAGATCGCCGTGAGCGGGTGCGAAAAGTACAGCGATATGACGATCTGTAGTTCCGCTCGCATAAAGGGCAGTGGAAGAGTGACTCGCAATAACTGTTTACTTGAAGATGAGAAAACAGCGACATTGTCTGAAGGGACCGGCTCGCAAAGCATAAGCCGCTAAGCACATGCGCAAACGACGCTGGTGGCACTCCCTCGATTGCACTTATACTTTGAGCATAAAATTTAACGGCAGCGTTTCGGCTTCTTATTGCAGTCAGCAACAGATCCTAAAGAGATTGTGTGTGCGAATTCGAACGCACTTCTCGAAGACGTCTAACCGGCTCACACAGGTTATGTGAAGCTTGACCTCGAAGGTGATATTTAGGAGCTCACCATAGAACATCCGATATAGAATTAAAATAAATAGTGCCGCGACTGGCTTTCGAAACGCTCCGCTCAGGCAGGTAATTGTATTCCTCGGGCAAATGTATACACATATGTGTATCCAGACACATATCTCCAGGTAACCGGTACCAGAGGAAAAGCACTGCGAAATGAGCCATCAGCTTATACCAAACGTAATATACGCCACTGCACGAAACGCTCGAAGGTGTACCGGCCCTTTGAGAGAGTGTAGTTAAATTTTATCTGCTTGACTATGTGCTGCGTAAAAAAAATCAGTACATTTCCTTTTCCAATTACTGCTAATTTAAGGTTTCAACTGCAAGAGCCCATTAAAAAATTAGCGAAATATTTAAATCTTCAAACCCACAGGTTGTACAACAATCGCGCAGTAGGTGTACAAATTGTCAGTGTAAAAAAAATTGGTTCAGGGGGAAAGGAAATGGTGCAGTAACTTCCTCCCATCTCGGTGAACACCCGAACCGTCCTTTTAGGAAAGAGATAAAGAGAGAGGGAAAGAAGATAGGAAGAGGAGTTACAATGGAAAGCTCAGGAATAATTTAGGCCACATGACGAAATTTAAGTGCACTGACACCACAAAGAACACTGGCAAGTTTTGAGTTGCGCCTCCATCGAAACAGCCGCCGTGCTTGTATCACGGACCATCATTTCAATCAATTTTACCTACGCATGAAGTGAGGGAGATGGCCCGGATGTTGTCTGTGTTTACCGGTTTCCCCACCTTCGGGATAAAGATTACGAATGATGCTTTGCAATCTGGTGGGAACGAAGAGTCTCCAGTCCATATGGCGTTGATATATTCAAGTAGGGTTTTGTACGCCCGATCGGGAATGTTTGCTAACAGTTTCATTGTGACGTTATTCCTCCCGGGCGCCGGCCCTCTGCGAATTTTTATCTAAATGCGAAGTCCCCGTTAAGCTTTCTCTAGCGACTGGCCACATCCCTGAAGCGTAGGAGCTCGGAATACTCGGATTCTTCATTAATCAGCATTTAAAGGAAGACACAACCCTTGTCAAGCTCCGCGGATTCGGCGTACAGGTGGGCCGAATGGTTCGCCGCGTTTCCAACACGCGAGAAGGGTTGCGAAATAAGGATGCGGTGCGGCTCACCTATGCCTTCGTAACTAGTCGAGTACATTACTCGACTCCTTATCTCCGCTTACGGACACATAGCAAATCTTGCTTGGTGGTTGTACTCTACAAAATTTTCAAGAGAGCCCTCGATCTCCCAATCTCCACTTCTACCGCGCGACTGCTCGCGTTGGGGGTGGTGATCACCTATCGAGAACTTCGCGAGGCGCACGTCGTTAACCAATGCAGGCGTCTCGCCGAGGCCATGTCCTGTCGCCATGGCCATGTCCTATGACACCATGCCATGGATCGGGTTCGAGGGCCCGAACTGTGGAGACGCCCCCTCTAAATTCGCCCCTTCAGACTAAAACCAACAAGGAGGGCCATGATGACCGGCGCCAGGCGCGGGCGGAGGGCCTGAACCGCCACTATAGCTCAAAGAAACACGTCTCATAGGGCGATATTGCAGGCCCCTGCCACTCCGGAAGCGAATGATACACGGCTGCTTTCTTACACGAGGAAAAACAGGTGCGCGGCATCTCGTAAAGAGTGCCCAGCTCAACTCATGCGGAGGAGGTAGCGATCGCCCTCGCAGCCTCCCATCCCGACTCTAAATTCTTCCTCACAGACCCTCGCGGCGCCTGTCGTAACTTTGAGTTCGGTTGGATCACTCCACTTGCTCACTAGATTTTTCACCACAGTACTCGCGACTGCGATCCAGCTCATCGCTCAGTCATATGCGTCCCCACCCACCAAGGCATCCAAGGTTACGAAGAAGCCCATGTGGCAACCCGCGCACTCAATTACCGGGTGCCAGGCATTCCTTGGGAGAACCTTAACCCAGATCACAGCCCTCTTTCTTTTAAAGATATTACTGAGCACAAAAGTGCCAAAGATGGGCGCGACCCAGTTTCTATGAAGGGACTGGGTAAAGCTGGCCAACGAACTACCTTAGGTTGATTACAAACACCATGCTGTGCCCGGCGGTTCTCAAGTACTTTGAGTCTTCTTTTGATGGCCGGTGCTCATTGTGTGGGAAGGTGGTCGACACCTTTCGCATGCTTTCGGCATGCAGGCAAAGTCTCTTTCTGCCCCTCATCTCCCCAAACCCTACCCGAGAGGACTGGAAAGCGGCTCTGCTCCTCTGCCAGGAAATATCGGCTCAACAGGCTCTTCTTCGGCGGGCCGGCGCAGCGGACAGGACCAATGCGGTCCCGGAATGAACTCCGCCTTGTATTGTAAGTGGCGGGACCCACTAGGGGACTCTTCCCGACCAGCTCTCTATATATATGACCAAATAAATGCTTTTCATCCGGTTCCAGTGAACATAAGTCTTGGTGGTGAAGGTAGTGTTTTTTATTAAACTAATAGTAACAAGGAAGGAAAATATCTTTGCTAGCCCCGGCATCTGCCATCGATACTGAAGCACCTCACCTGAGGCAACGGAATTAAAGGATAGCAGCCAGAATGAAGAAATAAAATGCAAGAGGTAAGGGGACAGGAAGAGAGGAAAGGGGGCAAGTAATATACAGAAACTATTTACACAATAAGAAATGTGTACAGGTGCGCGTGATTAGTTCATGTTGGAGGAATAAAAACACACGCACACAGCACTGTGTTGCCTACAACTGCAGTGGGGCGTCCAGTTATCAATCGTTCAAGGTAGAACTCTCGGAGCGTTCGGTCACTGCGTGTAACTACCTGACGGAAAACAGACGGGACGTCAACGCCATGTGTTCGGGGAATCCACAGAGGCTCACCAAAGTTCCCTCACGAATGCGCGCACTGCCCTGGGGCCACAATAGCGTTTTGATGGAGTCTGGTAGTATGCCCTGTGCCTATAGGCCTCAAACATACCTCAACGAGCATCGGCGAACGCGGCACAGTGAAGGATCAGGTGTTCTATTGTTTCCACTGCACCGCATCCGTCGCACACATCACTCACCGCGATTTCGTGACGCTCCCGTCTTTACCCGGACCACACGCAGCCAATCCGCGCACTGAGGATTATTGCGCATTGTGACAGTGTAAGTCCGCGACAGCCGGTCATACTGTCGATGCGCTAACCTCCTGCGATGCGTGGGTCGGGTTGCCGCTTTCGGAGGTGGTCGCGTATGGCCGCACGCATGTCCAGCAGCGCAAGAGGCAGATCGCTGGCAGGTAGTTGGTGTGCCGCGGTCGCAAATCGTCAGCTTCTTCGTTGCCGGCGATGCCGCTGTGACCGGGCACCCACTGTGCACGCAAGGCACATCCTCTCTGCGCGAGGCGCTCGATGTGCGAGTGAATTTCGCTCACTAGTCGGGTACCGTGGCCATTAGATTGCAGACGGTTGAGGGCGGCGCGGGATTCGCACAGCAGAGCACACCTGGGCGGCTGAGGGTCGAGGTTCTGCAGCAGGTCCAGCCCGAGCCGGATCCCCATCAACTCCGCCGTAGTGGAGGTGCCCAGGAAGGTTGCGTGTTGCTGGCTGTGCAGTCAGTCTCAGGGCGAGGATATTAGCCGCCGCTTCAAAGGGAGCAGCTGTCGTGGGCCACTGAGCCGTCGGTGTACACGAGGAGATGGTCCTGGAGCTCCTCGTGTATGACGGCTCTGGCCAGCTGCTGCACAGCGCAGAGGGGTTTGCTCCGCTTTCCCGCGATGCCAACGATATCTCGCTGTACCTCCGATGCAGCAGGCCATTGCGCGCAGGAGCCGTAGGGGGGTGGGCCTTGTGTCAACTGCTAATACTCGTGCAGCGCCGCACCCATACGTGAGCGCGGGTGGGAGCGCATACGTTCCAGCAGCAAGCCGCCATCCAGTGCGCGGTGAAGGTAGTCGATGTGATTCAGTGCCCTGCGCGCTGCTTGGAGCTCAAATGGCCACGCTTCTTCCTCGGCCAACGTTGCGGCGCAGTGCGAGTTTTTGGGCAGGCCTAGGCATACGCCCAGGGACTTGCGGTGCTGGAGCTCGAGTGTCTTCCAGCACGGCTTGCGCACGGTGTTTAAAAATTCATTTTGAGGAAAGGAAAGGAACAGTAACAGTCTCACTTCTCCCTGTACTCCTGAAGTGCGCCAGGTGGGCAGGTGTTATTCAATTTAGAGAGTTTGCGAGCTGAAACTTGGCCGCAGGGCAGTGCACGCACTCGTGAGCCTTGAACGATTAATAACTGGACGCCCCACTCCAGTTGTAACCAACACAGTGCTGTGCGCGTGTCTGATTTAATACATCTAAAATGAACTAATCACGCGCATAACCTGGACACATTTCTTATTGTGTAAATAGTTTGTACATATTACTTCTCCCCCTATCCTCTCTTCCTGTCCCCTCACCTCTCTAATTTCATGTCTCCATTCTGCCTGCTGTCCTTTATTTCCGCTGCCCCAGCTCAGGTGCTTCAGTATCGATGGCAGATGCCGGGGCTAGCAAAAATCTTTTCCTTCCTTTTTACTATTATTTTTTTTTAATAAAACCACTACCACCACCACTCGTGAGCGAACTTTGGTGAGCCTCTGTGCATTCCTCGAACACACGGGCTTGACGTCCCGTCTGTTCTCCGTCAGGTAGTTACACGCAGTGACCGAACGCTCCGCGAGTTCTACCTTGAACGATTAATAACTGGACGCACCACTCCAGTTGTAACCAACGCAGTGCTGTGCGCGTGTGTGATTTAATTCCTCTAAAATGAACTAATCACTAGCACAACCTGGACACATTTCTTATTGTGTATGTAGTTTGTACATATTACTTCTACCCGTATCCTCTTTTCCTGTCTTTCACCTCTTTCATTTAATTTCTCCATTCTGCCTGCTGTCCTTTATTTCCGCTGCCCCAGCTCAGGAGCTTCAGTATCGCTGGCAGATGCCAGGGCTAGCAAAAATATTTTCCTTCCTTTTACTATTATTTTTAATAAAACCACTACCACCAGCTGAAACTAGCCCTTCACATCAGAGACATTCCTTGACCGGGACGCCGCAGGACGAAGCCGCCACCCGCATGCGTTGGAATAGAGCCCAATGAAACTCCAGCTCTGAGTAGTTGCATAGAGCGGCCATCCATTTACCTCTAGCGGGTTAAGGGGTAAGGGGAGCGAAGGATTCTTCTGATATGGGCGCACCATGTGAAAGTTATCGTAAACTTCTCCGTTTGAACACAGCCCCTCGAATTCAGGTTAAAGGTGTTTGGCGATTGCTGGACACATTAGAGTACTCATCTGCACTCTGCTCAGTGAGCCTTGCTGAGCCACTTTGCGGGAACCCGAAGCAAACGAGGACGTTGGCAGTAGTCGCTATATATTTCTTAAAACGGCAGATGTTTTAACCTAACAAGCTCTGAATCACAAGGGTTGATGTTAGGCGTCCTGCAGGTAAACATTCCGGAGGCCTCGCCAGCGGCCTTGTTATCTCTGAAACTGTGGTGACCAGGTGCTAAGATGCTGCGTTTGGGGCTGGGGTCGCTTTCTGCGACTGCTCGCTTCTGGTGGGGATGGAAGGCCAAGGTTGATATCTCTGCTGCCAGGTAACCGATACATGCGTGACGCGAATCTGTAATGAGTGCTCTGGAGTTGTGACCTCTAGAGACTAGAGCAATGGCTGCCTCCTCAGCCTGTGTGAAATTGAGAGCCCGAATGCAGAGCCCTTCAACCTGTGTTACCTGAGGAGCTACAGGACAAGTAAAACTCTAGTTTGGGCGAGTTGGTTCATGTTGAAAGAAAAACTGGTAATGGCGCAAGAAACGGGGACACAGAAGGCACACAAGAGACAGGACTGACGCCAACTCAGACTTAGTATCTTGCAGACGCGCCTGACGTGCCCCCAAGATGGCTGCAGAACACCGAATAATGACTGAACCTCCAAAAGAACTATTTTCCGTTTCAAGCAGTAGGAGACCACTCGAGACTGGCACGTTGAGACGGCAATCAGGTTGAGACACGTAATGGCAGGTTCGGTGCGGAAGCTTCGAAAGAGGAAAGGGCCCATTGTAGGAGAAATATGGTCAAGTAAAACTCTAGTATGGGCGAGTTAGTTCATGTTGAAAGAAAAACTGGTAAAAGCGCAAGTCTGAGTTGGCGTCAGTCCTGTCTTTTGTGTGCCTTCTGTGTCCCCGTTTCTTGCGCCATTACCAGTTTTTCTTTCAACATGAACCAACTCGCCCAAACTAGAGTTTTACTTGACCATATTTCTCCTACAATGGGCCCTTTCCTCTTTCGAAGCTTCCGCACCGAACCTGCCATTACATGTCTCAACCTTATTGCCGTCTCAACGTGCCAGTCTCGAGCGGTCCCCTACTGCTTGAAACGGAAAATAGTTCCTTTGGAGGTTCAGTCATTATTCGGTGCTCTGCAGTCATTTTGGGGGCACGTCAGGCGCGTCTACAAGATACTCAAGTCTGAGTTGGCGTCAGTCCTGTCTTTTGTGTGCCTTCTGTGTCCCCGTTTCTTGCGCCATTACCAGTTTTTCTTTCAACATGAGCTACAGGAGCAGTTTAAAATTCCTTGGGCGTTGATTCTGCTACGTCTGCGTAGTATACCTATTGAAAATTTGTTTTTGAGGAAAATTAATGGCGCAGTTACTGTCTCCCATATATCGATGGACACCCGAACCACCCCGTAAGGGACGGGACTAAGAAGGGAAAAATATAAAAGTGTTAGAGAGCCGCCGCGGTGGCTGAGTGGTTATGGCGCTCGGCTGTTGGCCTGAAAGACGCGGGTTCGATCCCGGCCTCGGCTGTCGAATTTCGATTTAGGCGAAATTCTAGAGGCCCGTGTACTGTGCGATGTCAGTGCACGTTAAAGAACCCCAGGTGGTCCAAATTCCCGGAGCCCTTCACTACGGCGTCTCTCATGGCCTGAGTCGCTTTGGGACGTTAAACTCCCATAAACCAAACCATAAAAGTGCTAGAAAGAGGTGCCGTAGTGGAGGTAACTTGAATAAATGCGACGAGCTAGGGATGTTTAATCCCCAAATCTCTTATGCCTCATGGAATACCTGTTTTAAAGCGAAAATCTTCACTAGGCTCGTCAGCACCGGGCTTCGCGTGAACCACACTACACATTTGCCACAACTGTGCATGCGCGAAACCGAGTTACGTCACGCGGAGCGCAGGTGATTGCTGCTGCCGCAGCCGTCGTAGCCACCGCGCGCTGCCTGCGTCGTCTCACAGTGAAACCGAATCACATCACGTGGAGCACAGGTGGCCGCTGCTGCCGCAGCCATCGTCGCCGCCGCGCGCTGCCTCTGTCGTCTGATCTTCGCCATGCAAAGAGAAGACCCAGAAGTTGTAGCGTGGGAGTTGGAGATTTTAATTGCCTTGTATAACGATTGTACAAGCTTTGTATACCCAAGACAACACGTTATGGGAAAGCTAGAAACGTATACCTAAATCTAACCCAGTGTATAAAACCTTAAGCTAAACCACGAGCATCGCCACGAAGCTTTTCGCTTCCAAATACCCAGGCTCAACACATTACCTAAACCTCAGCCGAACTTTTTTTTTTGTAGCGGTAGCTACAATAGGCTACCAATCAAACATTTTGCGGTACATGCGGGAGGCCCGTTGCGCGCATGCGCCATTAGCATGACAATCGGAGAGAAGCTGTGGGTGCGCCGCGCGCTCTGTCTCCACCGACGCAGCGGCCATGCGCCCGCTCCACTATCGAAGCTGAATATGACGTCATGCGGATAAGCACTTGTGCACATGCGCTGATACTATCGTAACCAGAAAGGCCCCACACCTGCGCCCCGTTCGTTACCAGCAGCATTGTGTATAAAAAGATGTAATCGGTGGCTGTATCGCAACGCATGAAATGGATGCACAGAAGGAGAGTCCAGCCGATACTAAACAGCGGCATGGACAAAAGAACAATAACACTTCTGATCCTGAGGTTGTCGCCTGGCAGTGGGCTGCTCAACAAACAGCGAATCAGCGTCAGAAGGTGAATAGAGCAGCGGAGGCGCCCGAACAGAGAAACGAACGCCTTGCCGTACAGTGACGCCAGACTGCCGAGCGTAATAGATGCCACATAGCCGCCGAGATTGAGCCTATGGAACGCGTCAGTCAACGAGAACAAACCGAAGAGGATGTGGAGGCCCGTCGTGCGACTGATCACACCATTCGAGTTTCCGAAGTGCCTCTGCGACCCAGACATGTGAAGCAGACTTTGTGAACAATCCGTTTAGGCACATTTGCAGTGTGTACGACAGGCTGTGGCACCAAATGGACTTGACACTAGTGAGTAATTCAATGTATTACACTTTGCGTTTGGCATTACCACAACAACAAGCTCACACCACAGGATCGTGCCTGCCCCTATGTATATCCTGGCATAGCGAAGCTAAGCCGCGGCCAATATTTCAACGAACAGCCGTTTGAATAGCGATTTTGCATCAAGAACCTCGCAAGCGGCTCTAGCCAGTCTCCTTCCACTGCTCAGAGATCTGAAGCCGCTCTTTCGACGTTTACTCACGTTGAATGAGTAGGCGGTCTAGCAGACGGCGCCCGCGTGCATTTGGCTCACGAACTGGCCATTCCTTAACTCCGAGTAGGAGAAAACCACCCCGACGCCCAAAGTTTTCACCGCAGGTACGTCCAACCCTTGATCGTGGCTTTAAGCATTATGGCGTCTATCCGGCATTCCTCTTGTTTGGTAGTGCGAAGATACGGCACTGCACAGAGGATCCACGAGGTTACAAAGGCTTGGGTGAGCCGGAGCGCGTCAATACCCCACAACCTCCCGCGCTTGTTACAGACGCGGTGGATCCCACCCCGACCTGGTCGCCCACTCGTGTGAGTTTGTCTATGGCGGAGTTTAGTCTGAGCCTAATGTGAATGAACACACCCATGATCAGGAGCTCCTCCACCTGTCTTATTTGACCTCCCGACTGAGAGAGATTCCATGCTACCTTGACTGACTGCAATGTTTGCTCTCACGCGCATGATCTCTGCTTTCGCTAGAGCGCATTGTAGTTCACAAGCGCTTCCATATGCGTACACTTACAAGCGGTCCTCCATTTCTCCAAGGCTCATTTCTGTGCTCCAAATTGTTATGCCCTCTTCATACAGTACATGCCATACTCGTTCCAACCGGGCTAACAGCTACGGAAGATTGATCTCTCTAGTGATGATCAGAAGCGTTGACAGGAACGCTGCTCAGGCGTACCGCTGGTTCCTATGGTATTGTGGTCATATTATTGACCCTCAATACGGAGAAGCGCCTTATGTCGCGAAAGGCAGACTGGGATTTAGGGAAAGGCTTTCGATCCGCTATTGATTAAGCTCTAGCTATACACTTTTTACCATAATGGACATTGTTAAATCAAGAGTTAGAAGTTAGAGATCAAGAGTGAGATCAAGAGTTAGAATTGCCTTGTCGATATGGTGCATTCCTGTATGTCTGAATTTGTAGTGGCGTAGTTGGAGGAGGATGTCCTGCGCCAACTTATGTGGGCGGAATGCAAGCAGAGTGTCAGAGAAGAGGACGTACGATCCGTGTGTACAGAGCGGCGATCCCAATCTTTCGTCACATAAGGCTACACATGCCCGAGATTAGTATTATGGACTGAAGGTTGTCCGTATCCGCGGCTTTACTCGGTTTCTGTATGAACGTCACTACGGAGGTCTTTCACTCTGAAGGTAGTGAACGCCCGTCCCAGATCTGGTTGATGTATTTTAATAGGTTTGGGCAGACCCAGTTCCGCTAACACCTACTGTTATCGGATCCCGGCACGAAGCCGTGCAACTGTGTATATTTTTAAGTGCCGACTCAACTTCGTGCAAAGCAGGATGGGCGTCTATATCTTTATTGTGCTTGCCTGAATATGCATACATGGACCCAACCGGTTTTTCTATGCGACAGAACTATCTATTTATTTATTTATGAGTGTACCCACAGCGCCTCTACGCCATTACAGGGGGAGGGAGGAAAATACAAGGCAAGACCTTAAATGCAGGAATTACATCCACAATCAGAAATATGCAACGATAGAATCAAGTCAGCATAGAAACAAAAAGTATATTGATACGACCGTTGCAACACCACTATCAAGTCGATTCCATTCCCTGATACTTCGGGGAGAAAATGAAATTTTGAAGAGGTATTTTCGACAGTATATTTCTTTCACTTTGTTCCTCTGATCTGTACGCGACGAAATGCAAGTTCTTTGAGTAGTTTTTGAAGACAAAGCGAACTGGCAAGTTCTGTGCACTTTCTAATTTACGAATATTACGCACAGTCCATCGATCCCACACTCCACCCCAGTGTTCAAGTACAGACCGGACAGCCGTCTTGTATAACAGTGCTTTTGTTTCAGCAGGCAACCGTTTCGTGTTTCTGGTGATGAGCCCTAACACGCTGCAAGCTTTATCTGCTGTAAAATCAATATGTCGATACCATGTGAGATTGTCTGTTTTGTATACGAATAATATTTGTACTCCATCAATGATTTTAAATTTGTTTCAAAAATATTATAAGCATATTCATGAATGCTTTTTTCTAGTGTAGCAAATGTGTACTGTTCTGTTTAGGTTAATTTGAGTGTCCCATTTATCGCACCATAAGGCAACTGTATTTCAGTCTTCCAGTAACTGGATGCAGTCATTTGGATTAGTAATTTGCGTGTAGATCACAAAATCGTCCGCGAATAGTCGTACACAAAGTTTGGAATTACATTAGAGATTTCGGCCTGAATCCGTTCTATAATATATACGTGTATCGCTTCCAGAATTTTTCCCGGTAGAGCCTCTACCTTGCTCTCAGACTGCCCATACGACACGGCAGACTGGGCAGATGGGCCACCACTTTGCCCACACACAGCCACGAAACGGTAGTCAGGCTGGAGGAAACCGAGATATTATCGTCCTGCTCGACTGCCTCAGAATCGGGCATAGCATCTAGAGGCCTGTCTTCTCTTGTTTCTAGGTGAAGAACTTTTCGGGCTATAATTTCGCTTTAGCGATGAATGTCATCGACTTGGCTCTGAAAGGAGAGTTCGGTTTGGGAAGGGAGGAGGCAGTAAGGGCCCTAACCCAATTGGTCACCTTATGTTAGGCAGTTGCCATGGGCGAGAAGTCCCCGGCGGTGAAGTACTGGTGCTCTGCTTGTGACCGGGACTCTACATTTGTCTTGGCCTTCTCGGATTTGCCTGGTGGTGTAGAGGGAGACTTGCAGTCCTTGACCTGAGTAGGCGGGGCTTATTTGAATGACGTCGCTCGATGGGCGTTGTTTGCTGCATTGATTGTATTTATCGCCTTCTGGCACTTGGTGATGCATCCTGCGGTGTCGGTGAGGTAGCTGCCCCCGCAGGGAAGGCAGCATGCAGTACACTCATGTGCAGTGCCCTCTGGAGAGGTAGCCACTAAAGAACAACAGATGGCCGTAGCGCCCCGGCGGCGCCTGCAGGCAAATGTCTCTCTAGTGACGCACCTTGCCACTGCGAAGGCAGGCGAATGGCACCCTCTTGAACAATGTTACAGGCATAAATTAGTCAGTGTAGAAGATTAGGCGCCGCACCGTCTTCCCCTTTAAGGTGACGACTGCGACGTCGCTCTTGGCATCTTTCTCACGCAGATAATGTCTCCGTGGGGCAACCACAGCTTTTGCTTCAGGGCTGTGGATGTCTCCCGGGTTGCAATTCAATGGCTTCCTTGAAAATGCCGAGTTCAGTCTACATATTAACACGCTTTGTTCCTTCATGAGGCACACTTAGAGTTCCACTTCCTCGCAATCCCTAATGCCTTCTGCATACATAAACATCAGCTTGTCCTGGAGGGAAGGAGGCGTTCAGGTCAAGGGTTGCACGAGGCTTCAGTACCACGACGAGCTCCATCTTTGCTCCATCTTTCAAAGCCGCACCACTAGGTACCCCTTACGGAGCCTGCACAAGCGAAACCAACACAACCGCACTCAAGAGGATGCATGTCCAATTCTGCAGCTATGGAGTCACAAACTCTCGATCTTTCCTCTCTCGCGCCACATGGACATCCAGACACACGAATGCAGACGAGAGGTGCGCACTCGTGTCGCGGACACCAACATGGATCCAAACAGGACATATAATACGTTGACGTAGCAGGGCCGTAGCCCATTGGATTGGATACGGCCGCCGTAGTTCACCAGGACCAACATGTTAACGAACTTCATATCGAGCTCCAAATTCAGCGACTGCTGAGCAGGTAGCCACAGCGCTTTCCGCCCCGGACACGAATTCGAAGGTTCTCATCACTTATTCGCGTCGAGCCTGCGAACACTACCTGGCTCGCGAGGTTTCACCTTTAGTCTGCCATATTTAAAAGCTGGAAGTAAGCGAATCGGGCACTTCACTGAAACGCACAATTTCGATTCTGGGCAATGCGGGCCTTACAGATAACGAGGCTGCGGACGCGGCCACCCGAGCGGATACCCACCGGGCGCCTCATCCAATCTCCTCCGGCTATAAGATTGAGCAACCGCTTCTGCGGTTCAGGGAATTTCTGGAATTCTATTGCGAACGGCATCATATTTTCCTGGTAGGGGCCTGAGTAAAAAACATGAGCGAACGCTCAGGCACCTGCAGACCAACATTTCTCGTGTGCTGATATAGCAAAACATTTTGACCCCAAAATTATTGGGTGCTGCCCACCCTGTGGGGAAATGTCCGATAACTTTGACATGGTTTTGGCCTGTCAGAAGGATCCTTTCCTTCCCCTAAACCCTTCTCCTTCCGAGAGGCATGGGAGGCAGACCTGTTCAGTTGCTTGGGGCTGGAGTCTCATAAGGCTCTAGTCCAAGGGACGCGAGTAGCGGACTCATCCAGCGGGGTCGCGGACAAAGAACTCCACGTATGTAAATGGCCATTTCTGGCCTGCAAACTACTACCCTTTCACTGAATAAAAAGTTTTGACCACCAACTCCACGAGCGAGCCGCCGCCTTTAGCTGGGTGGCGAAGACAATGTCCTTGGGAGCGTTCAGCTCCTACACCGTTCAGCCAGTCCTTTTCTACAACGTTCTACAACGTTCAGCTTGTCCTAGCGTCGACATATTCAGACCTTCTCTTTCAAATACCCTTCTTCCTAAGGCTTGAGGTCCCCAACTTCCACCTCCCCACCTCTCTCTTCCTTTCATCTTTCACTCCCGCATTTATCCCTTCCCTTATGGCGCGGTTCAGGTGTCTAACGATATATGAGGCAGATACTGCGCCATTTCCTTTCCCCCCAAAAAAACCAATTATTATTATTAAGCCTGACGAAGTAGCGTTGGTCGTCGTCATAGCAACGGTCTCGCTATGAATGGCTTCGCTTAATGACTTGTCTTGGATGATTTTGGCTACAACCAGTGTCTCTGTTTCTTAGTAGATGGCGCTTGGCGTAACGCGCGGCGTGTTTCGCGTACGTGTAACTATAAGGGTTTCAAACCACCTGCGTGCAGGCTACGTAGACTTCTCACGTTTGCGTACGTGAACCCTCTACGAACGTGAAACTAAAACTCTCTAATCTTGCACTCCCGCCCTGACAGGCCGGAGGAGATAATAATAATAATAATTGGTTTTTGGAGAAAGGAAATGGCGCAGTATCTGTCTCATATATCGCTGGACACCTGAACCGCGCCGTAAGGGAAGGGATAAAGGAGGGAGTGAAAGAAGAAAGGAAGAAGAGGTGCCGTAGTGGAGGGCTCCGGAATAATTTAGGAGATAATTACGTTTCATGGGTTCCAGCGAAGGACACCAAACAATAATTGCAAAAACTGTGCACTTCTTAGGTAGAAATCCTTGCACAGTGAGTATTATGCAAAACATTGTAAATGCTTCTTTAATATAGCATAATGTAAGAACTTCACATTCCAGAGCATAGGCTTAGCAGCTGAAAAATCGCTCTTCTGTCTGAAAAATAAAATCTATTTGTCGCTTGAAACCTTATGCGAGGGTAAGAATGGGCAAATCGAAGGCGAATACAACAGTTTAGAACACGATATCGCCTCGAGGGATTAGCGACGAAACTGTTATCGCTATGAAGCGGGAGGTCAGGGCGCCGCCATGTTTGACAACGCTACGTACGCAAGCAACGCAAAGACCACAACGTAAAAATCCGAATCTCATGTACGTACGTGAGACTCGCTCATACCCTTTGCGTTCTGCGCATGCGCACTGGTCACCCGTAAGAGCTCTACGTACGTGAAGCTAAAACTCTCTATTTATTCCATCTTTCCGTGCCGCACATTGTTACTCGCGTTGTTTTTTTCACGGTGTTTCCCGCAAGATCCCTAGCGTAATTTTGAACGAAAATTTTGTTAACGCTTTCCCACACTGACTTCGTCCTCAAACTTCTGTGACCGTCTACTTTATGGGGCTTTATGAATGGGTTGTATTTTGCTGTGATTTTCCTCGCAGTCTGTTATTCAACAAATTTGTTATATTTAGTGCCGCGAAAATGTTTGTAGAAAACTTTAATTTCGATGTTATTCGCTGTTTCTATTTGCCGCTCATTGTACTTCTCATCGCCAGGACAATATGTCCTTACGCGAGTGCAAAAATGTGAGTTTCACCATGCACTAAAAGATTTTTCTTCATGTGGCATACGAAAACATTGCCCATTACAAACTTGGGTTCAGAAAAACGGAATTTCCCTGTCATTTTTTAGCTGCCACACCTGTGATGTTATTGAAAAAAAGAAGATTGCTTTTTCTGTAGGGCTGAGTTGCACACGGCTGTTGCTTCCTTGCAGCGGCGGTTGCCATCCCCGCGCTGCGACGGCACAGCCAGCAACGCGCTACCTTTCTGGGCTCCTCCACCACGGCGGACTTAATGGGGATCCGCCTCGGGATGAACCTGCTGCTCAGCCTCTGCCCTCCTCCGCCCAGGAGTGCTCTGCTGTGCGACTCCCGCACCGCCCTCAGCCGCCTGCAATCTAACGGCCGCGGAACCCCACCAGTGCGGGAAATTCGCTCGCGCATCGAGCGCCTCGCGCCGAGAGGATGTGCCGTGCGTGCAGAGTGGGTGCCCGGCCACTGCGGCATCGCCGGCAACAAAGAAGCTGACGACGTCGCGACCGCTGCGCACCAACTACCTGCCAGCGATCTGGCTCTTGTGCTGGAGGACGTGCGTTCGGTTGTCTGCAACCATCTCCGAAAGCAGCACCCCGACCCAGGCATCGCAGGAGGTCAGCGCATCGACAGCATCAACGGCTGTCGCGCACTTATGCGGTCGCATCGTGTGATGATCATCCGCGCGCACATTGGCTTCGTGTGGCCCAGGGAACGGCGGGAGCATCACGGAATCGTGACGAGTAATGTTTGTGACAGATGCGGTGTAGCGGAAACAATAAAACACCTGCTCCTTCACAGTTCCGCGTTCGCCTTTGCTCGTGGCGATATGGTTGCGGCCTATAGGACGCTGGGCATGCTACCAGACTCCCTCAAGACGCTATTGTGACCGCAGGGCAGTGCGCGCACCTTTGAGCGAACCTTGGTGAGCCTCTCTGCATTCCTCGAACAGACGGGTTTGACGTCCCGTCTGTTCTCCGCCAGGTAGTTACACGCAGTGACCTAACTCTCCGCGAGTTCTACTTCGACGATTAACAACTGGACACCCCACTCCAGTTGTAGTTGGCATAGGGCTGTGCGCGTGTGTTTTTATTGCTCCATCGTGAACAAATCACGTGCACAACGAGGACACATTTCTTAATGTGTAAATTGTTTGTGTATATTACCTCTCCCCTATCCTCTCTTCCTTTCCCCTCACCTCGTTCATTTCAGTTCGCCATTCGTCCTGCTATCCTTTATTTCCGCTGCCCAAGATCAGGTGCTTCATTATTAATGGGAGATGCCGGAGCTAGCAAAAAACTTTTCCTTCTTTTTTATTATTATTTTAATAAAAACCACTTATATACTGCTACTTTTCCCGTACAAGCATTATGAGTAAACAATGCACTTAGAGACCGTTATGTTTCCGCATTCGCGCACGTAAGCAGCGTTAAATGTCTCTGGAGAACTTTTAGCAAGCAGCAGTTTAATATAGAGGTAAAAAATTGCTTATGGCCCACGTTTGTTAGGGCAGGATATACGTAGCGAAAGCGCTGAGATTTTTGCATCGGAAGAGAGCATTGATTGGATGTGCCTTTATGCATGGTTAAATCTTGAGCGCACCTGGCAGCGTGGTAGCGTCTCCGTTTCAAACGCCAAGCTCCTGGTTAGATTTTGAGCTTGGGTACAGGCATTTTATATTCAGTGAGTGTGCGGAGAGGTGGGTTGCAATGGCTCTCATATATGCCGCCGCCGAATACGTTGGTTTGCGGTTAAGCGCAGGTTCTGTTAAGGCGCGTTTGCGCTCCGGTGTAACGCGCGCGCGCGCTGCACGGCGTAATCACGTTGGCCAAAGCGAGACCCTCTATACTCTAACTGCGCCTGACCGCCGACGTGTCCGGTGGCTTCAGCGCAGTCTCACCGCACTGGCAGGGACTTGAGGCGCGTCTCTACTTCGCACCGACTGCGCCTGCCGCCGCCGGCCCGGCGAGTCCGGTTCGGCTCCGCGGCGAGGCACGCGTTGTGACGTCATGTGCCTGCTCGGAGAACCACCACGGCGAATTCGCAAGTTCGCGGCCAGAAAAACTTTCGCTTTAAGAAGTGCAGGAGCGAACCGCTACGGATAATTTTGGCCACCAGAGGCTTTTTAACGTGTACTGCGAGGAGTTAATTGTAATTTAAATTAGTTTTTTGAGGAAAGGAAAGGGCGCACTAAATGTCTCACATAACTCGGTCCACACCCGCACCGCTCCGTAAGGGAAGGGATAAAGGACGTGTGAAAGAAGAAAGAAAGAGGTGTCGTAGTGGAGGTCTCCGGAATAATTTAAACCACCTGTGCACATTTAACGCGCACTGACATCACACAGGGCACGGGCGCCTTTTCCGTTTCGCCTCCATCACAACGCTGCCGCCGCGGTATGGTTTGAACCAGGGTACTCGAGCTCAATAGACGAACGCTCTAACCACAGAACTACAGCGGCGGGTGTTGCCACTGCCGCTGAAGTAAAATCTGAAAAGGATTAGTCTTCCTGTGAAACATTCCTATCCTGACTCGTTCTTCCAAAGAGGTAATAGGAAGGTAGGTAAACGTTAGCGATTAAAATCAAACTATCGGTTCTTGAGGCTTGCGGGTGGGGTTCTCATTCCAGGGCTCCAATGGCTTGAGCTGTCGGAGGGACATGTTTTATGAGGGCTTATTGATCCTCGATATGATCGCTGGTCAACATCGGCTTCAATCGCCCGAATGACGTGTACTGCGTCGGTATGTGGTTCGGTTTCGCCCCGCGTCCACACGAATTGCGGAAGAGTGTTGAACGGGGCGGGACGGGCCTTAGAGGTGTCAGGGCATAGTGTTCGGCGCATGAGGTGAAGTTCGCGGAGATGGCAAAAGTGTTCGTTCGGATCTTACGCCATTAGACAGCGTCCTTTTCTGAGAAGAAGGTATTTCCGGCTCTGGAGACGCTGGAACTCTAAGGGCGCGTTCACAATTGTCCTAAAATTCAGCGAGCGAATCGGATTCGCTCGACAGGAAAACTAGGACTTCTCATCTGTTGACGCCCGGGCGAGGCGGAACCGCCGCGCCGCTGCAGTTTCTCGATTTCCCACACACTTTCCAGCCACCACGTCACCGCTCGCGGCGTACACAGATATGATTAGAAAAGAGCAAAACCGATGTTGTCTGTGTACAGTAACCGTATGCATGCTTATGTACGTAAGCGCAGGTACATTCCTACTTTAGTTCAGCGTATGCAGACAGACCCGCAGCGAAACGCCTAGTGTTTCTGTATTTGCTCCCGCAGGGATCAGAGTTGCGCGACTGTTTTCCTCGCGCCGCTCTTGACGCCATTCGCCAAGCGGCCGTCACGTGATTTCGCAGACGACGTTTGTTCCATTTTGAAGTGGAAGAGCCGACTTTCCAGGCGCAATGCCGGTTCCTCGTCAGCCCCAGTACCTTCTCGGCTGCCATCGTGATCGGACGCGTCCGGTGCGGTGTGTTCCCGCCTTTTCGGTGCGCTCCAGTTGTATATATTTTGATAGTGTGCAGTGACGGCAGCCTACAACTATGACGGGGTGCAGTGCGACAAACTGCAAGAACCTTACCGAAAGCGGCAAAGCTTTTTACGCAGTGCCGTCCGGACGGTCAGTCCTACGTCAGCGATTGCGCTGGCTTTTGCGTATGGGACGTGTGAAAGCAGCTCCGAAAGGAACTCGAATATGCGAGATAAGAGAATAAACAGCACAACTTTACCGTATTTGCATGACTCACTTAGCCACATAACCTCCATTGTCTCATACCTCCCTCCGGCTTTGCAACCATCATTTGGCTATGTGCCCAGTCTGATAAAAATTACAGTTCAATATAAATTATAAATTGTTCAGCAGGCCATGCGGTGACTCATGTTTGCCATCAACAAATTATCTTCATTTTTCCGGCAACACTACATGTTCCAAATGAAAATGTGAACTGAGGTTCTGTTCCTAACCCGGCTGCCCGTGACAGAGAATTTCTCATGTGCAGCCGCTGCCAGCCCGTCTGCTTATTCTGCTGCCACCGCCAACATTTTGCAGAAATGGTTTGTTTTGTGAAATAAAGAATGTTTGACAAGCAAACTATATGTTAAATTTTGTTCTAGTCCCAGTTTACTACACAGAAGTGGGAGGCCAGTCTCTCAGCATGAGAACAAGCTTTGCCTAGACTTTTTAACTATTTTATTTGTTAAGAATACCCCTAAGATTCCACTGACAAGAATGTTAACACTGGAGGAGAGGGGAACAAAAATAGCATGAAATACTTGAAAAAGCAAAATTGGATATTCAGATAATTATTTTTCCTGGAGTAAAAGCATAGAGCAGTCCAAAACAAAGATATTTCAGAATGCAGTGAGGGTACATATAATTCAAGTAGGTCAAGAGAAAACGCAATAGTGCTTAGGGAAAAACGAGCAATTAAATAACAGCACCAGAAAGAGATATCACTTTTCGAGATCCTTGGAAGCTCGTATACCACAAATCAGCTGCAGTGACTTAAGGCAGGCTTCTCTAACTTTTGGATATTAAAGAAGTACGGCACGTGATGTGTTTGGCTTGAAAAGATGACCATGGCATAGGAAAAATGCAATGGAGGGCTCGAGGTCAGAGCGACAAATGATACGTATATTTTGTGAAAGATAAGCGCGCGAGTTTGCGATAACTGTGCCTTTGGTGTGTTAGATTTACTTGCGTGCAAAATGCATAGCTTTAGACTGCCCGCATTCACATCGTATGCAGCGTGGTTTCACAAGCTTCGTACCACATCGGCGGTCGCAACCCTATAGAATAATGTATTTCAATGTGGTTCTGCAGAGAGATGCATTACCGCACTTCTCTTCATCGCACAACTCACGGAGGTTTTTCATTTCCAAGCATTTCTGCGCCATTATTGTCCGTACTGCGAGCTATCGCTGTCATTCCGCGATCTTTCTGTCATGCTGTAAGATATTTTCTGCAAATCAGATTATTTTCCGACGTTTTTTTCTACGAATTATGATGGGCTTAGCATCGATCCTTGAGCACAGAGACAGTAAAAGGAAAAAATAATACCCGCAATCGAGCGCCGTTTGTAAGCATTTCAAAAAAAAAAAGCGAACTGCTCTAGAACGCCAGCCCCGTCATAATCCCAGCGCCTGTGCGCTCGAGGAGCTGCTTTACCGCACAGCTTGGAAGAAAATGGCGGACCTTCGCGCAACTCTGCTCCCTGCGGGAGCATATACAGGAACACTAGAAACGCCCAGCCTAGTGCGCCATCTTCTTGTGAGGACGGAAACTAGTACTGTCAACAAAACCGGCGCTCATCTTAAGTCTAGTAGCGGCAGAATCATCATTCTAATTAAAAATTAAGCAAATTTATTATTTATACGTGTCCTTATAGGTGAGGTGGGACGAAGCGATGTACCGGTACCTGATTTATGGCCAGTGAATGCGCTGAAAAAAGCCGAAACAACGGCGAATTCATTTCGAGGCGAGGGATCCTGCGTCGAAGGGCGCCGTTATGTTAGTCGCCGCAAAAAATTTGGGTCCAGCCTGATCGCCCTCGCCGCGCCGCTTTCCGCCTCGCTCCGCGTCAAAAGCGGCCGAATCCGCTTCGCTCGCCGCACTTTTCGACAAGTCTGAACGGGCTCAGCAGATTCAGCCGCTTTTGACGCCGAGCGAGGCGGAAAGCGGCGCTGCGAGGGCGATCGGGCTGGACCCAAATTTTTCGCGGCGAAAAACACGGCGGCGCCCATCAACGCAGGACCCCTCGCTTCGGAATGAATTCGTCCTCGTTGCGGCCTTTTTATCGCGTTCACTGGCCAAAAAACAGACACCGGTACATCGCTTCGTCTCACCTCACCTGTAAGCAAAAGTAGAAGTGATTAATTTGCTTTATTTTTTATTTAGAGTGACGATTCTGGAGCTACTAGGGTTAAGAGGAGCGCCGGTTTTGTTGACAGCACTAGTTCCCGTTCTGACGAGCAGATGGCGCCACTAGGCTGAGAGTTTCGTTGCGAGTCTGCGTACGCTGCACTAAAAATGGGAATGTGCATGCGTTTACTTACGTAAGCATGCATACAGTTATGGTACACAAACAGCATCGATTTATGCTCTTTTCTAACCATATTTTTGTACGCCGGGAGCGGTCACGTGATGGCCGGGAAGACTGTGGAAAAGCGAGAAACAGCAGCGGCGCGGCGGTTCCGCCTCGCCCGGGCGTCAACAAATGTGAACGGGTCATAGCATTTCCGGCGAGGGAATCCGCTTTGCTCGCCGCATTTTTGGACAAGTGTGAACGCGCCCTAAGCGCTCGTTGTACGCTGAGGGAATAGGGATGAATTCGAATGATCTGGATAGCCCGCTCGGTTGACTGCTGCTCGAGAGAGGTACCGTACGAGCGTATACGACCGATATACACACCAGAGGAATTGCAGTTCTTTGAAGAATTTTCATCTATTGTTCATCTGCACTACGCCACCGACCAAAGTTCAGCAATTTCTGTCGGCATTTTGCTAAATATTGGCATGGGGTGGCTTGTGCACATGCGTCTCTGAGTGTTGGAGTGCTGTCTCTTTTACGCTTTATGTGGTCTCATTGAGCAAAAAACAGAGCTGTGGTATTGGCTCACGAGGAAGTCGGTATAAATGCGCAGCTGTCCATGTAGCAAGATGAGCTTTGGATGAGAATCTGAGCATGTATCAAACACGGGAATGCAGGATGAATTGACGGAAGGGCGAATGAGGTCAACCTGGCTCTAAGTGACATGTCTCGGAGTGTCACGAATCGACCTCTCAACTACCATGACCTGACCCCGTTTGTGGAATTCCCGCCTTATTTACACTCCTCCGCAAAATCTCTTCTTAAGGGCAACAAGATACCGTGGTGTAGACTAAAAATGGCCATATTCACAGTCCATTTCTTTCTCGTCATTATAACCTATGGCTACACCTTCTCAATGTCACTTGCCTCCTACGACTAGACCTCACTTTGGTCACATATTTCTGAATTGCCCGAACTTGCCCAGGGCACTGTGCCAAGAGTCAAAATCATCAGAAGAAATTGGAGGATGCTGTGTGCAGCTCGGTGCTGGATATGCAGCTTCGGACAGTGGGCTGGGCCCGACTGATCACCGGGGCATTAAAGCGCCTCGTAACCTAGAGCGGCCCGAGGGCCGTTGATAGTCCTGCTTCCGGTGCGCCAAATTAATTATCTCATTGATAAATAAATTTATTTCTCTACCAACCTTGCATCCACGACATGCCAACAGCTTAACTCAGCGCACTCCTGACAGAGGGTTCGAACCTTTGGATTATGGAGCGCAACGCATACGCAAACTTGTAAACTCGGGGAAATAACTTTATTGCATGTACGAACATTATGGGTAATCAATGGAGCCTAATAACAGTAATGTTTTCGCAATCCCCCTCTCAAAAAGCCTTAATTGTCTGCCGAATTTCTAATGCGATACAAAAAAAAAGTTCAACAGGCCGTATTCTATCCCACGGAATCCTCGTGGGAAATAGAAGACAGCCATAAAGATGCTAACCAGAAGGGTGTTCTGGTTGACTACCCTGCACTGTGGAAGATGGGTGATGGGATTGAGAAAAGAAATATAGAAGGCGCGAGGCGTAGTCACAATTCATCCCACAAGCCAGTGGCTCTTAGGAAGCGAAGCAGTGCTTGTAGGACTTAGGAACCGTTCCATGGTCCCATGATCTTGTCCCCTGCTAAAGGCAATCGTGGAGGTGGTCCACAGCGCTATGGAGCGCATATCTTTCAGTAGCAACGGATGTGTACTCACTCAGGAGATGTACCGTCCTTGCCAATGTCACCGGGCATAGGAGGTCAGTTTCATAGCCGCGTAGCGAAGCACTTATGGAAGCCCTTAAGCTAAGAATCGGAGCAAGGCAAGGTGAGCCCTCGTCCTCATGTTAAGACACCTTACGATCTTTAGGAGTGCGGGAACAGCTCCGCTATAAGGTAGAGACGAAAAACATGTCACACTTTATTCTAAAGAGCGCATTCGTCTATTCCCAGCCCCATCTTTCACAAATTCGGAACGTGTACCGCTTTGCGAAAGCAACACCGAACCATGCAGGGGAAAATGCAATGTTGCTTTCCCCCTGCTGTATATTGCGGGGAATACGAAGGCGCAGTCCAGAGTCCAATATCTTGAAGGGACGGTAAAAAAACGAGCCATTGTTCCACACAGAAAGTGTGCGCTCCTGCGCCGACCTGCGTAGCTCACACGATGCGTCAACTCTTGATAAAGGAATACTAAGATGAAGTGTGGGCAGATCGGTCAGCTTCGTCCGCGTTGTTTGTTTTCACTCCGCGGTGTCCTGGCAGCCATTGCTGAATGACATCATGGCTATTCGATAAGACGCAGTGGGGCATCTCGTAAATCCCTGCAGCCAGTTGTTCATGCGACCCACAGCGCAGAGCAAATTTCAGGCCTTGAAGGGCTGCTTTAAAATCAATGCAGACTGACCAATCGTGCGGAGGTGCTTGCCTGAAGAACTAATCTGCATCCCGAAGGGAATCTCCTTCCTCAACCGCTGAGAAAGTGTAGCAGGTCGTCTTTTCTATCATGAATATGCATTTCGCCGGGATCACAACAGATCGTGCGAAACTGGTTGAGTTGGCTGTGACATCGGTGTAAACATGGATGCAGAGACAGAGGTTATAATGCAGTTGTCCCAACGCGATCAGCCAGGGAGAAGCAGGACGGAATAGTGGGCCTGTCGGTATGGCTTGTTAAACAAGAAAATACCAGCCGAAAAAAAGACGAACGCACCAGGAGAGAACAACACAGGACAACGGCTGGACTAACAACTGACTTCTTTATTGAGTACAGACCGCCGAGTAATCTCAATGCATGCGCCAAGGCAGGAAAGACGCTGAAGCATCCTTATTCAAATATTCAAGTTCTTTTATCGTCAGGGCTATCGATCGTGAACTGGCGCTAGCATCGCCGCATTTTGCTATTTCAAAGGCCTGAATGATTTCACGGGCCTTCCGTGTTTTCCCATAGCCCAGAATGGTGACTTCAGAGAAACGTGAGGAACAATTGCCAGGACATCTACTACAGTGCCAAGCAAGATTGCCATGTTCACCAGCGCCAACTTTTGTTTTGTGCTGGCGCATCCTCTCGTCCACACAGTCCACACACGCCGAGCGCCAAGGGGTCAATTTGATTTTCTCGGCTCCGGTAAGCTTTCAGGACTTTGTGCAAGAATAATTCATGGCGGAGACAAGAAGCGTTGCACGACCAAACATAGAACCATGTACACAAAGTGCCGGACTGAAGTGATTTATAAGATCCCTCTGATCTGTGGAAAATTTTATATAGGTCAGACGGTTGACAGTGTGAACGAGAGGATGCGCCAGCAGAAAACGACGGTTGGCGCTGGTAAAGATGGCAGTCTTTCTTGGCACTGTAGTAGATGTCCTGGCAAGTGTTCCCCACCTTTCTCTGAAGTCACCATTCTGGGCTATGGGAAAACACGAAAGGCCCGCGACATCTTTGAGGCCTTTAAAATAGCAAAACATGGTGATGCTTGCTTCAGTTCAACATCGATGGCGCTGACGATAAAAGAACTTGATTATTTGAATATGTGTGCTTGAGCGTCTGTCCTGCCTTGGCGCATGCGTTGAGATTACTCGGCGGTCTGTAGTCAATAAAGAATTCAGTTGTTAATCCAGCCGTTGTCCTGTGTTGTTCTCTCCTGGTGTGTTCGTCTTTTTTTGGCTGGTGTTTTCTTCTTTAACGGGGCAAAGAGAGGCCAATAATACACCAGCTTCCTTCGTAATTGCAGGAATACAAACGTTCACTTGAGGTTTATGTAGACTATATTTGCGATGGAAGACAGGCAAGGTGACCATCGATGATTAAAAAATGCAGTGCGTCGCCTAATAAGCGCAAGAGTATCTTGTTGATGACAGGAGACATGTGTGAGGTTCCTAATATGGGCTCGCATAGAGTGAACCGCAACGTAAGTGAATGTTTCGCGGCGACCAGAAGAGTTCCTGCCGTCAAGGCACATTTAGGCATTCAAAGTCAGATAGGGAGAGCTTGTGTTTGCACACTGTCGAGTCCGGACGTTTGTCTTTATGTTGTTACTGAATACTGGAAAGCTGTTTTTAAGTATGCCACCTCATAGCCACGACGAGTACCATGTTTTTTGGTGGATAAAATTAATCATACTCTGTGCGAAAATTGCACGGAAGATTTTGGAAGCTGGAGGTCGATTAGTGCCTGTTGTGTAGGGTTAAGTGAAATTGTGTCGAATTAAGAGTGCCTTAGGTTATATTGAGTAGCAGTATTGCAGTAGGATGAATTAAGTCGGATTACAGTTGATTGTGATAGATTACTAGTGATTGTTTACGGTTTATGGGGCATTAAAGGCAAAAACTGACACTATGATTGATGCCATAGTGAAGGACTCCTGAAATTTCAATCGCCTGGGGTTCTCCAAAGTGCACTCACATCCCACAGTGCACAGGCCTCTATAATATCGACTATGTCGAAATTCTGCGGTCGCGACCGGCATCCAACCCGCGTCTTTCGTTTCAGCAGCCAAGCGGCATAACCACTGAGCCACCGCTGCGGCGGATTTTTACTGAATTCTGTCGGGTTGCGTTAGATTAGGAGTGGATTATACCTTCGCAGCAAGTAAGTAGTTTTACGTGCTCGAGAAAAAATGTTTGCCATCGCCAACAATGGGTTTGCTGTGCTTAGAAAATAGCCACACAGTCGGTTGTGCGGTCAGCTCCTTGATAGCGCTTTCAAACCTTGCTCTTGTGCTGCTTGGCATCTCATTATGTTCGCTCACTTCATTCTATCCATGAGATGTTTACCTCGAAATGAGACCATTACTGCGCCTTTCATTCCAGCAAAACAAATTCTCACAAGCCAGCTGAGGTGTCCACTCAGATGAGCTGGTGCGCCTTTCCGTTCGATGCTGAGTGGGTTGATATTGCAGTATTTTACTAGATTTCTGTTAACGACCTCTGCATATAGAACCAATGCATAACAGTTAGCAGAGGAAATGGGTGTAAAATTAATTTAGGAAAACTGCCCTCAACCACTCCCAACAATACGAAACAATAACTGCATTCACTGAAAATGCCAGTCCACCTTCGATCTTTTCTAGCATTGGCGTAGACCCTATGATCAGTAGGCCCTATTGGCTCCTTTAGCACTGCGATGGTCTGCGTTTGCTGCACAATTTCGGGTGCCTATTTGAAGATGTGCAGATAACTTTGCGGGAAAGAGAAATTATTATCATTTGTAAGGAATCAGCATTCCTTGTCTTTTAAACTAAAGCCGGCACCTTTATTTTTGTACGACTGCAGGTCATCACGACCTGCTAATACTGTTCCTCTATAAGATCCAAACTACCACCTCAACCGAAAAATAAACTTGTATAATGTATCTTCATATAGAATCGGGTATTTGATGTGGTTGCTAGATTTCTGCACACTCGTTAGGTGTCCAAGTGGCGGAGTGCGTATGGCGTAGGCGCGGCACTGGAACGGGGTAAGGTGGGGCATTTGAAGTGGAGGTTACAGCTGCTATTGCACTGCTATTATCATTTCCCTCTTACGTTTAAGCAATATAATGTGGTGATTGAACATTTTACTACTTTTCGCAAAATGCTCGAGCCAAGCTATTCGGCGTCCAATCGATACATACATTTCTTAAGAGATTATATTCCTTGGCAAACTACTACTGCGCAAGCGCTCCAATGCTCACCAACACGTACAACGAACCATATCTCGACCTTAGTTGTGTCAATACCTGCCAGCAGCAAGACCATGTTGAGTTAAAAAGAAATCAAACAAACATCCTCTACTGAGACGTGAACCAGCGCCGTCGCGATATTTCTGCTTTGCATCTAACTGCCCGAGAGCGCGGTAGCCGAGTGCTTGCCGTCGCGGCCGAACACAGCTGGTGTTAAATTGCAGGATAATCTCACGCTGAGCTTTGCAAGTTATCGTCTTTACTTCTAACTGCGGCGCGAACTGACCCCATCAGCTTAACATATATCAGAGTTTAGCCTCAGGTCAAAGTACTTCAATGCTTAAAAAAGAATCTAGGACTATCCCTAAGTCGAATGTTCTTGCTCGAAGTGCCGTCATGTAGAGTTATAACGCACACACTATTTTCCTCTGACACATTTTCTTCAAGTAACCCTCCTCTCCCAGTTTTTCATTGTCAGGAAGGTGGCTTTCTGGTTGGAGAAATGAATGAAACATGTTCAACATGTTGCACCAATGCATGGTTCGTAAGCCGACTGTATGCATTGGAAAGACAACGTTGTGAGTTGCGTGGCCGAGGCTGCATATTTCACATCCTACCAATGGAGCGGAACGTGGGCCGACCGCGAGTAGGTCGCGCGTGTCCGCGTGCCGCCACAGACAAACCTCCCCTCTCCCGTAACCACCTACCTCCACCGACGTAGTAGACACCCTTTTTAAGAGCGCGAGCTCTTCGGCATCACGTTTCTCGATTTCTTGGCTTCTGCTACCACCTCTCTTCGCCGTTAAATTTTTCAAATCCGAAGAATTCAAGATGGCTGCCCCAAAACTAAAACGATATAGCAACCGAATTTGTTATTGTTCTGTGACGTTATTAATTACATTACATATTTGTGTACCGAATTTGGTATGTAAATAAAATCATATGGTTGAGGCTATATGAATAAATCCACTTTTGGCACATATGGCACCGGAAGATGAATTCTAGGCGCAATGTGAGCCCCCAGACGAAAAAAACTCAAATGGACGTATCTTGAAAGGTTGTGACTTGACACCAAATGGACATACCGAAATGGGACCGGTACCAAACGATTTCTATTGACGAGATCTACCGCAAATGGCGCGGAGCTTACACTAATCGCTTGATGGATATTTCTGTTATAGATGACGCGAGTTGCCTCACTTTTTTCTTGATACATCTCAATACTAGTCAGCCAAACAGCTAACGCTCGTCACTTCAAGGTCTTCCATATGGTGACGGTATATTGTTTAGATTCATATTGCCTCTCAATCATGCGAGCCCGCAGTTCGCTGCCTTTAAGTGAAGTGTCCATGATAAGCGTCGGTTCCCTCTAGTATGCACGTGTGAGGCACGTGTAAGTAGCATAGCATGCGGCACCCGGGAACCGCCTGCGAGAGCCGCATATATTTGTTCATGAGGTGGGCTTCCAGAAACTTCTGATAGGAGTCTAGCACCTTCAACGCCTTCAGTTTGGCGTTGGGTTTGGTCGGCGGGAGGTCCTGTGCTTTCTATGTCGCCTTCCTGATGATGAGGTGAGAGTGCTCGTCTTCCTGTTTGAAGTTGTGAAGGTACGGCACGGCGCAGAGGATCCGGCTGGTCAAGAAGCCAAGGGTGAGCCGTAGCACGTCCCCTGCAGCGCACACCACCGCGCTTAACTGAAACGCGGTGGAGCATGAGCCGTACTTGTTCACCTATGAGTTTCACTTTCGTTACAGTGGAGTCCGGCCTAAGCCTGTTTTTGATGAACAGACCCAGGATCCGGAGCTCTGCCACTTCTCTGATGGGACCACAGGACAGAGAGATGTGCGCAGACGTGTTGTCCTTGTGATTTGCCCTGACATGAAGAAGCTCTGATTTTGAGGGAGCACATTGTAGACAACAGTCGGCACCACACGCTTCGACAATGTAGCTGTACACTGAAGGCGGTCCACCAGCTCCCCAAGACTCTCTTCGGAGCTCCAGATTGTAATATCGTCTGCATAGAGGCCGTGCTTTTAAGCAGCGATGGCATAGAGGTGGAGCACCCGCCTCGCGAGCAAAACACCGGGGCTCGAATCCCGGTGCCACGCAATTCTCCACAAGGTTTGAAAAGAAAGAAATAAACACTCCACCTATCGATAGAATTGCATAAGCAGGCCTTTGGTGCAGCCTAATCTCGATGACCAGAACCGACAACGTACTCCCTCGCCGGAACCGGAATTGGCCACGCTGGTGTAGTACTTCACCACAAGCTTCTATGAGCAAACAAATAAACCTCCGACTCTCAATCCCGAGGTGCTGCGGAGCAACTGAGCAAGGCGGCGGT
Organism: Amblyomma americanum; assembly: GCF_052857255.1. Taxonomy (NCBI): domain Eukaryota; kingdom Metazoa; phylum Arthropoda; class Arachnida; order Ixodida; family Ixodidae; genus Amblyomma; species Amblyomma americanum. Next base: position 125,456,466 of record NC_135501.1, on the reverse strand, counting down.
CAGACCTGGGACGCAGCGGAGGGCGCTAAGAATCTGGCTCCGGACAGGCTGCCATTGGAATCGGCACATGGCAACGTTTAACGCTAGAACCTTAACTATTGAGCGTAGCCTAGCAGTGCTATTCGAGGAACTAGCGGGCGTTACATGAGATGTCATAGGGCTTAGTGAAGTTAGCAGAAGTGAGGCGTATGCTGTACAAAACGACTGGCACATACTGTGCTTTCGCGGATATGCGGATAGAGGAGAACTAGGTGTCCGATTCCTCAATAATCAGAGTATAAAATGCAACATAGGGTAGTTCTATTGTATTAACGAAAGAGTGGCAGCTATCGTAATTAGGCTTAAAGAGAGGTGTAAGCTGAAGGTGGTGCAGGACTATGTGCCTACATCCAGTCATGATGACCAGACTGTTGAAAGCTTCTATGAAGATGTTGAATCGGTAGTGATACGAGGAAAACCACAGTACACTGCACTGATGGGTGACTTCAATTCGCAGGTGGGCAAGAAGCAGGCTGGCGACCAGGCGGTAGGCGGCAATGGGATAGGTTCTACGAAGAGCAGGAGAGAGCTGTTAGTAAAGTTAGAGGACAAAAATAATTTACGGATCATGAATACCTTCTTCCGCAAAAGCGAGAAAGAGAAGTGGACCTGGAAGAGCCCCAATGGTGAGAAAAAAATGAAATTCACTTTATATTTTGCGCTCAACCTGGTATCGTTCAGTATGTGGACGTCCCAAGAAAGGTGCGGTGGAGCGACCAAAGAATGGCAAGGTCTTGAATGATCTTAGACTTAAAGAGGAAACGGGAGAAGCTAGAGAAGAGGAAGTCCAGTATAGAGTTAGCTGTAAGAGGAAAAATAAATGAGTTCAGGATATCGCTGCAGGACAGATATTCAGCTTTAACTGAGGAATACGATCTTAATATTCTTACAATGAACGATACTCTCACAGCTATCATTACGGAGTGCGCAGTAGAAATGGTGGTATGAAGGTTCGCCTGGATACCAGCAAGTTATTTCAGGAAACGAGAAATCTGATTAAGAATTGCGAGAGCACGAGGGCGTCTAAACCTACAATACAGAATAGAACTAGCAGAGCGATCGAAGTTAATAAATAAGCGCCGCAGGAAGGGGGGGGGGGACGTGCCGCCGACATAATGAAGTTTAATATGGAGAGAGTCGGGCATGCTCTAAAGAACGGAGGTAGCCTAAACGCGGTGAAAATGAAACTAGGCATATTTAAAAACCAAGTGTAGTTAGCGTCTTCATACCTGACGCCCTTCTTCACTGAAAATATTTTGCAGACATTAAGAAACGCGAGGACGGCGCTGCGATCGCCGAATATATATTTTCATACCCGCTGCTGTGGCTCAGTTCGGCATCTGATCCGGAGTTCCCGCGTTCAAAGCCGACCGCGGCGGCTGCGTTTTTATGGAGGCAAAACGCTAAGGCGCCCGTGTGCTGTGCGATGTCAGTGGACGTTAAAGATCCCCAGGTGGTCGAAATTATTCCGGTGCCCTTCACTACGGCACCTCTTCTTTTCTTCTCTCACTCCCTCCTTTACCCCTTCCATTACGGCGTTGTTCATGTGTCCAACTATATATGAGACACATACTGCGCCATTTCCTTCCCCCCTCCCAATAAACATAACAAATAGTATGTTTCATCATCTTTTGTTGCAGCCCGCCGCGGTGGCTGAGTGGTTATGGCGCTCGGCTGCTTGCCCGAAAGACGCGGGCTCGATCCCGGTCGCGGCGGTTGAATTTCGATGGAGGCGAAATTCTAGAAGCCCGTGTGGTGTGCGATGTCAGTGCACGTTAAATAACCACAGTGGTAGAAATTTCCGGAGCTCTTCACTACGGCGTCTCTCATAGCATGGGTCGCTTTGGGACGTTAAACTCCCATGAACCAACCACCAAACCATCTTTGTTGCCGCAACAAATGAAATCAGATGACATTAAAGGACAATTTTCTCCGCCCTTATCCCGCCGCGGTGGCTCAGTGGTTAGAGTGCTCGGCTACTGACTGATCCGGAGTTCCAGAGATCAAACCCAACGACGGCGGCTGCGATTTTGTGGAGGCAAAACGCTAAGGCGCCCGTGTGCTGTGCGATGTCAGGGGACGTTAAAGATAATCTGGTGGTCGAAATTATTCCGGTGCCCTGTACTACAGCACCACTTCTTTTCTTCCTTCACTCCCTCCTTTATTCCTTCCATTACGGCGCTGTTCTGGTGTCCAACTATATATGAGAGATACTGCGCCATTTCGTTCCCCACAAATTAACAAATATTATATTTCATCTTTTGTTGCGGCAACAAATAAATCAGATGACATGAAAGGACAATTTTCTCCGCACTTATCACGCCGCGGCGGCTCAGTGGTTAGGTGCTCGGCTACTGACTGATCCGGAGTTCCAGAGTTTAAGCCCAAAGAGGCGGCTGCGTGTTTATGGAGGCGAAACGCTAAGGCGCCCGTGTGCTGTGCGATATCAGCGCACGTTAAAGATCCCCAGGTGGTCGAAATTATTCCGGAGCTCTCCACTACCACACCTCTTTCTTCCTTTCTTCTTTCACTCTCTCCTTTATCTCTTTCCTTACGGCGCGGTTCAAGTGTCCAACGATATACGGGACAGATACTGCGCTACTTCCTTTCAACAAAAACCTATTGTGATTACTAATTATCTCCGCACATATTATTGCGAAAGCATTATATGGTTATGTCGCGTAAACAAAAAGTGTCCACAAATTTTTTCCACATGATTATGCAATGACGTCTATGCGTGATGCGCGTATTGAGAAGACACACTCAAGCTCGTTAGGAGCCTAGTGATCAGCTGGGCTAAGTACAGTCTCCCGTACTACAACCATATCAAGAGTGAAGTACAACAGGCGGCCGCGATTTTACGCAACGCGTATAAAATCGCGTTTCGACTACCACTTAACACCTCAACAGAAAAGCTCTTAGAACACGTTCGAAGAACTACGTGAAGCGGAACACATCGCCCCAATGCACAGAATGCAGCGGACCCCCACTGGCAGAGTTCTCTTAAAAATACTACTCTACACCGAGCAAATTCAGGAAATATTGCGAAACGAAGCGATCATCGATGAGCAGCGCAGCACGCTCAGGGTGGCACCTATACCAAAAAATATGGGCGCCAACTTCCACAAGGACCACAGAGGGGCAAGGGCCGACCGCTTACAGAAAACACACGCATCCCAGAATACAACAGTGTACGTGGACGCTGCCACATACGCCATGACCGGGGGCAAGACAGCAACCGCGCCATAAGAGAAGTGTAAAGGAGGGAATTATTGAAAGAAGAGGTGCCGTAGTGGAGGTCTCTGGCATAATATCGGCCTCCTAAGAAACTTTGACGTTCACTAACATCTCACAACACTGGTGCGCCTTTTGAATTTATGCATCGAAACGCGGCCGCCGTGGTCGGGCTCGAAGCCGGGTACTCCAGCTCAGTTAGACGAGTGCTTTGACTTATGAGCTACAGCGGCATTACTAGGCTATGTCGGCAGCTGACGTGTGCACTAAACGCGGACGTAAATTGTTGAAGGAAAATAGGGAACCAAAATGTGGAATCAAAATGTGTCGCACGATATGATGTCATCAGCTAATGTACTGTAGTCACGACTCAATGTGAATGACATCTGGTATATAACTAGAGTGCGAGATAATTTTCATGTTCTGGAGAATCATTGTAATTGAGTCACAAGTCCGAAGTCATGAATCATGACTGAATTGATAATCAATGCGGTCATGTCCGTATTCACTGTCTGAGGAGCAGGAGGAGGAGGAAAAACTTTATTAAATTGAAGGGGAGTTCGTCGAGCTTATGGGCGGGGCGCTCATTCCAGGGCTCCACTGGGTTGACCTGCCCTGCGGACCTGTTGTATAAGGCCCCATTGGTCCTCAAGGTTACCGCTGGTAAGCAGCGCCTCCTACCGCTCAAAAGAAGTGTTTTCTATCTGTAGAGTGTTTGGTTTATCTCACATCCCCACGAAATATAGAAGAGTGTAGGGCGGGCCTGGCACCACGGACCGATGTCGGGAGTATAATGTTGAGTGTAGGAGATGTAGTCTTTGGAGGTTTGGAAATGTGTTCGTGTGTGTCTGCCGCCAATGGGACGGCGCCTGGAGTGTCTAATTTCCTATGAGGTAGAGGGAAGTGTCTCCTTTGAAGACGCTGAAACTCGAGGCGTTCCTTGTACTCAGAAGGTATAGCGGTAAAAGCGGGCACGGTTTGTTGCCCCGCTCGGTTGGTGATGCCTCGAGCTAGATCATGTGCCCTCTCATTTCCCTCCAGTCCCTCGTGGCCTGGAGTGCAAGTGATTTGGAGGTGTTTGGATAGGGGTGTAGTGCCCATGAGCCGATTGACGTGCTTGGGAACTCGGCCTCTCAGGAAGTTTCCACACGCGTGTTGCGAGTCTCAATTACATTGTCTGAGGAAATCATTGAGTTAAGGTCATCAAAGTCATGAAATATGATAGTAAGTTATAGACACGAAATGGGTCACACAAAGTGCTGAGCCATGGTCACAGAAGTGCTGAATCATTGGTAAAAATATTGAATCCAAAAAATGTGCTGGGTCTAGGAACACAATATGGGTCACAAAAAGTGCTCAGTCGTGCACCACAAACTGGGTCACAAAAAGTACCGAGTCATGGGTCACACAGCCGGTCAAAAAGTTTAATGTGTGGTTATGGTGTCCACCGATATGCCGAGACCTGAGAGCTACTGGGCCCTTTCCTTTCCTCAAAAACGTTTCATTTCTCAAAAGACATGCTATCGGATTCTTCCATGTAAGCAGACAAGTTCTTTCAGAATTTTTCTTTTTGCTGCGGACCAGGTCTGTGTATAGCCTCCACTGCAGTGCATTTTATGGATGAAACGGAATGTAGTAATACTTGCACAATAATAAGCAGGTAATAAATGGTCAAAAAGCAAAAACGAACAATGAGCGTAGAAAACTAAAGGCATCGACAGGTGCAAAAAGACTGTACTTGAGAGACATGCAGAGCAAGTAAGCAATTAAAGTCTAAAACGAAAAAAGAAGCTTCACTGCCGCGTTCGGAGCTCTTACCTGAGCTCCGGCTTCGCTCCATTGCTCGTAAACAGTGCGCAGTAAGGTAGCCACCACATGCAGCACTCGCTTCAGAAAGAAGACGTCTGAATTGTTATACGTTTCGACAGAAATAGAAATCGCGACTTTGTAGGGGAACACCAAGACAGGACGGTAAAAGCTGTCAATATTGATTGCCCTTTTAATATAAGCGTCGATGGGTCATTGTCATTTATTTGCAGACACGCGGAGTAGATTTCTCATGAAGCCAGCAAGCTTTGCACGCGATGGGGTCTACGCCACTGCATGAAACGCTCGAAGGCGCATTGGTGGTACAGTGAATAAAGTTATTGTTTTCAAACTGTTATACCGGACTGAGCGTAGGCTGTTTAAATTGTTTCTGCACATCGCGTTCTCCACTAATTCCAAAGACCATGTCACTCTACCACCGCGTGCCAGCTCATTTTTTACGGTGGACTGCGACAACCTCCAAGCGTCCAACGGCATCGCAGAAGCAAACTTGTTTACTGCTATATTTTACGCGAAGTGGCGGTATTCAACGCTAAAGTTCCTAACTAGAAGCTCAGTTCGCTGGTTCTGCAAGGTAACGACACCCAACTCCATACGATGCCGACTTTTTGGCTCAGCAGTAATAATAATAATAATTGGTTTGGGAGGGAAAAGAAATGGCGCAGTATCTGTTTCATATATCGTTGGACACCTGAACCGCGCCGTAAGGGTAGGGTAAAGGTGGGAGTGAAAGAATAAAGGAAGAGAGAGGTGCCGTAGTGGAGGGCTCCGGAATAATTTCGACCACGTGGGGATCTTTAACGTGCACTGACATCGCACAGCACACGAGCGCCTTAGCGTTTTTCCTCCCTAAAAACGCAGCCGCCGTGGTCGAACCCGACCACGGCGGCTGCGTTTTTGTAATGGGACACCGAGCGGCAGGATTTGAAGCAGCGCAACGAAGAGGTAGGGGAAGTGCAGCGGGGATTTCGAGAGACGCCTGTGAGTGTGTTCGTCGTGCCGCCGATCAACCGACACCAACCGAGTATGAGGTTCGAATAAACACCGTTGCAATATCTATCTATTTATTTACCTATATATATATATATATATATATATATATATATATATATATATATATATATATATATATATAGTCACTAGAGAGAGACCAACAATTGAAACAATTGTTTCTCTGTTTTGTCACTACTACTCACCGTGCCAAGAAGTTTCTTTCCCTAATATATATATATATATATATATATATATATATATATATATATATACACACGCCAAAAAGTCGGCATCGTATGGAGTTGGGTGTCGTTACCTTGCAGAACCAGCGAACTGAGCTTCTAGTTAGGAACTTTAGCGTTGAATACCGCCACTTCGCGTAAAATATAGCAGTAAACAAGTTTGCTTCTGCGATGCCGTTGGACGCTTGGAGGTTGTCGCAGTCCACCGTAAAAAATGAGCTGGCACGCGGTGGTAGAGTGACATGGTCTTTGGAATTAGTGGAGAACGCGATGTGCAGAAACAATTTAAACAGCCTACGCTCAGTCCGGTATAACAGTTTGAAAACAATAACTTTATTCACTGTACCACCAATGCGCCTTCGAGCGTTTCATGCAGTGGCGTAGACCCCATCGCGTGCAAAGCTTGCTGGCTTCATGAGAAATCTACTCCGCGTGTCTGCAAATAAATGACAATGACCCATCGACGCTTATATTAAAAGGGCAATCAATATTGACAGCTTTTACCGTCCTGTCTTGGTGTTCCCCTACAAAGTCGCGATTTCTATTTCTGTCGAAACGTATAACAATTCAGACGTCTTCTTTCTGAAGCGAGTGCTGCATGTGGTGGCTACCTTACTGCGCACTGTTTACGAGCAATGGAGCGAAGCCGGAGCTCAGGTAAGAGCTCCGAACGCGGCAGTGAAGCTTCTTTTTTCGTTTTAGACTTTAATTGCTTACTTGCTCTGCATGTCTCTCAAGTAGTCTTTTTGCACCTGTCGATGCCTTTAGTTTTCTACGCTCATTGTTCGTTTTTGCTTTTTGACCATTTATTACCTGCTTATTATTGCGCAAGTATTACTACATTCCGTTTCATCCATAAAATGCACTGCAGTGGAGGCTATACACAGACCTGGTCCGCAGCAAAAAGAAAAATTCTGAAAGAACTTGTCTGCTTACATGGAAGAATCCGATAGCATGTCTTTTGAGAAATGAAACGTTTTTGAGGAAAGGAAAGGGCCCAGTAGCTCTCAGGTCTCGGCATATCGGTGGACACCATAACCACACATTAAACTTTTTGACCGGCTGTGTGACCCATGACTCGGTACTTTTTGTGACCCAGTTTGTGGTGCACGACTGAGCACTTTTTGTGACCCATATTGTGTTCCTAGACCGAGCACATTTTTTGGATTCAATATTTTTACCAATGATTCAGCACTTCTGTGACCATGGCTCAGCACTTTGTGTGACCCATTTCGTGTCTATAACTTACTATCATATTTCATGACTTTGATGACCTTAACTCAATGATTTCCTCAGACAATGTAATTGAGACTCGCAACACGCGTGTGGAAACTTCCTGAGAGGCCGAGTTCCCAAGCACGTCAATCGGCTCATGGGCACTACACCCCTATCCAAACACCACCAAATCACTTGCACTCCAGGCCACGAGGGACTGGAGGGAAATGAGAGGGCACATGATCTAGCTCGAGGCATCACCAACCGAGCGGGGCAACAAACCGTGCCCGCTTTTACCGCTATACCTTCTGAGTACAAGGAACGCCTCGAGTTTCAGCGTCTTCAAAGGAGACACTTCCCTCTACCTCATAGGAAATTAGACACTCCAGGCGCCGTCCCATTGGCGGCAGACACAGACGAACACATTTCCAAACCTCCAAAGACTACATCTCCTACACTCAACATTATACTCCCGACATCGGTCCCTGGTGCCAGGCCCGCCCTACACTCTTCCATATTTCGTGGGGATGTGAGATAAACCAAGCACTCTACAGATAGAAAACATTTCTTTTGAGCGGTAGGAGGCGCTGCTTACCAGCGGTAACCTTGAGGACCAATGGGGCCTTGTACAACAGGTCCGCAGGGCAGGTCAACCCAGTGGAGCCCTGGAATGAGCGCCCCGCCCATAAGCTCGACGAACTCCCCTTCAATTTAATAAAGTTTTTCCTCCTCCTCCTGCTCCTCAGACAGTGAATACGGACATGACCGCATTGATTATCAATTCAGTCATGATTCATGACTTCGGACTTGTGACTCAATTACAATGATTCTCCAGAACATGAAAATTATCTCGCACTCTAGTTATATACCAGATGTCATTCACATTGAGTCGTGACTACAGTACATTAGCTGATGACATCATATCGTGCGACACATTTTGATTCCACATTTTGGTTCCCTATTTTCCTTCAACAATTTACGTCCGCGTTTAGTGCACACGTCAGCTGTCGACATAGCCTAGTAATGCCGCTGTAGCTCATAAGTCAAAGCACTCGTCTAACTGAGCTGGAGTACCCGGCTTCGAGCCCGACCACGGCGGCCGCGTGTCGATGGATAAATTCAAAAGGCGCACCAGTGTTGTGAGATGTTAGTGAACGTCAAAGTTTCTTAGGAGGCCGATAATATGCCAGAGACCTCCACTACGGCACCTCTTCTTTCAATAATTCCCTCCTTTACACTTCTCTTATGGCGCGGTTGCTGTCTTGCCCCCGGTCATGGCGTATGTGGCAGCGTCCACGTACACGGTTGTATTCTGGGATGCGTGTGTTTTCTGTAAGCAGTCGGCCCTTGCCCCTCTGCGGTCCTTGTGGAAGTTGGCGCCCATATTTTTTGGTATAGGTGCCACCCTGAGCGTGCTGCGCTGCTCATCGATGATCGCTTCGTTTCGCAATATTTCCTGAATTTGCTCGGTGTAGAGTAGTATTTTTAAGAGAACTCTGCCGATGGGGGTCCGCTGCATTCTGTGCATTGGGGCGATGTGTTCCGCTTCACGTAGTTCTTCGAACGTGTTCTGCGGTCCCAAGCCTAAGAGCTTTTCTGTTGAGGTGTTAAGTGGTAGTTGAAGCGCGATTTTATACGCGTTGCGTAAAATCGCGGCCGCCTGTTGTACTTCACTCTTGATATGGTTGTAGTACGGGAGACTGTACTTAGCCCAGCTGATCACTAGGCTCCTAACGAGCTTGAGTGTGTCTTCTCAATACGCGCATCACGCATAGACGTCATTGCATAATCATGTGGAAAAAATTTGTGGACACTTTTTGTTTACGCGACATAACCATATAATGCTTTCGCAATAATAGGTGCGGAGATAATTAGTAATAACAATCGGTTTTTGTTGAAAGGAAGTAGCGCAGTATCTGTCCCGTATATCGTTGGACACTTGAACCGCGCCGTAAGGAAAGAGATAAAGGAGAGAGTGAAAGAAGAAAGGAAGAAAGAGGTGTGGTAGTGGAGAGCTCCGGAATAATTTCGACCACCTGGGGATCTTTAACGTGCACTGATATCGCGCAGCACGCGGGCGCCTTAGCGTTTCTCCTTCATAAACACGCAGCCGCCTCTTTGGGCTTAAACTCTGGAACTCCGGATCAGTCGTAGCCGAGCACCTAACCACTGAGCCGCCGCGGCGTGATAAGTGCGGAGAAAATTGTCCTTTCATGTCATCTGATTTAATTTGTTGCCGCAACAAAAGATGAAATATAATATTTGTTAATTTGTGGGGAACGAAATGGCGCAGTATCTGTCTCATATATAGTTGGACACCAGAACAGCACCGTAATGGAAGGAATAAAGGAGGGAGTGAAAGAAGAAAAGAAGTGGTGCTGTAGTAGAGGGCACCGGAATAATTTCGACCACCAGATAACCTTTAACGTCCACTGACATCGCACAGCACACGGGCGCCTTAGCGTTTTGCCTCCACAAAATCGCAGCCGCCGTCGTTGGGTTTGATCTCTGGAACTCCGGATCAGTCAGTAGCCGAGCACTCTAACCACTGAGCCACCACGGCGGGATAAGGGCGGAGAAAATTGTCCTTTAATGTCATCTTATTTCATTTGTTGCCGCAACAAAGATGGTTTGGTGGTTGGTTCATGGGACTTTAACGTCCCAAAGCGACCCATGCTATGAGAGACGCCGTAGTGAAGAGCTCCGGAAATTTCTACCACTGAGGTTATTTAACGTGCAATGACATCGCACACAACACGGGCTTCTAGAATTTCGCCTCCATCGAAATTCAACCGCCGCGACTGGGATCGAGCCCGCGTCTTTCGGGCCAGCAGCCGAGCGCCATAACCACTCAGCCACCACGGCGGGCTGCAACAAAAGATGATGAAACATACTATTTGTTATGTTTATTGGGAGGGGGGAAGGAAATGGCGCAGTATGTGTCTCATATATAGTTGGACACATGAACAACGCCGTAATGGAAGGGGTAAAGGAGGGAGTGAGAGAAGAAAAGAAGAGGTGCCGTAGTGAAGGGCACCGGAATAATTTCGACCACCTGGGGATCTTTAACGTCCACTGACATCGCACAGCACACGGGCGCCTTAGCGTTTTGCCTCCATAAAAACGCAGCCGCCGCGGTCGGCTTTGAACCCGGGAACTCCGGATCAGATGCCGAACTGAGCCACAGCAGCGGGTATGAAAATATATATTCGGCGATCGCAGCGCCGTCCTCGCGTTTCTTAATGTCTGCAAAAAATTTTCAGTGAAGAAGGGCGTCAGGTGTGAAGACGCTAACTACACTTGGTTTTTAAATATGCCTAGTTTCATTTTCACCGTGTTTAGGCTACCTCCGTTCTTTAGAGCATGCCCGACTCTCTCCATATTAAACTTCATTATGTCGGCGGCACGTCCCCCCCCCCCTTCCTGCGGCGCTTATTTATTAACTTCGATCGCTCTGCTAGTTCTATTCTGTATTGTAGGTTTAGACGCCCTCGTGTTCTCGCAATTCTTAATCAGATTTCTCGTTTCCTGAAATAACTTGCTGGTATCCAGGCGAACCTTCATACCACCATTTCTACTGCGCACTCCGTAATGATAGCTGTGAGAGTATCGTTCATTGTATGAATATTAAGATCGTATTCCTCAGTTAAAGCTGAATATCTGTCCTGAAGCGATATCCTGAATTCATTTATTTTTCCTCTTACAGCTAACTCTATACTGGACTTCCTCTTCTCTAGCTTCTCCCGTTTCCTCTTTAAGTCTAAGATCATTCAAGACCTTGCCATTCTTTGGTCGCTCCACCGCACCTTTCTTGGGACGTCCACATACTGAACGATACCAGGTTGAGCGCAAAATATAAAGTGAATTTCATTTTTTTCTCACCATTGAGGCTCTTCCAGGTCCACTTCTCTTTCTCGCTTTTGCGGAAGAAGGTGTTCATGATCCGTAAATTATTTTTGTCTGCTAACTTTACTAATAGCTCTCTCCTGCTCTTCGTAGAACCTATCCCATAGCCGCCTACCGCCTGGTCGCCAGCCTGCTTCTTGCCCACCTGCGAATTGAAGTCACCCATCAGTGCAGTGTACTGTGGTTTTCCTCGTATCACTACCGATTCAACATCTTCATAGAAGCTTTCAACAGTCTGGTCATCATGACTGGATGTAGGCACAGAGTCCTGCACCACCTTCAGCTTACACCTCTCTTTAAGCCTAATTACGATAGCTGCCACTCTTTCGTTAATACAATAGAACTACCCTATGTTGCATTTTATACTCTGATTATTGAGGAATCGGACACCTAGTTCTCCTCTATCCGCATATCCGCGAAAGCACAGTATGTGCCCGTCGTTTTGTACAGCATACGCCTCACTTCTGCTAACTTCACTAAGCCCTATGACATCTCATGTAATGCCCGCTAGTTCCTCGAATAGCACTGCTAGGCTACGCTCAATAGTTAAGGTTCTAGCGTTAAACGTTGCCATGTGCCGATTCCAATGGCAGCCTGTCCGGAGCCATATTCTTAGCGCCCTCCGCTGCGTCCCAGGTCTGACCGCCGCCTTGCTCAGTTGCTCCGCAGCACCTCGGGATTGAGAGTCGGAGGTTTATTTGTTTGCTCATAGAAGCTTGTGGTGAAGTACTACACCAGGGTGGCCAATTCCGGTTCCGGCGAGGGAGTACGCTGTCGGTTCTGGTCATCGAGATTAGGCTGCACCAAAGGCCTGCTTATGCAATTCTATCGATAGGTGGAGTGTTTATTTCTTTCTTTTCAAACCTTGTGGAGAATTGCGTGGCACCGGGATTCGAGCCCCGGTGTTTTGCTCGCGAGGCGGGTGCTCCACCTCTATGCCATCGCTGCTTAATAGCACGGCCTCTATGCAGACGATATTACAATCTGGAGCTCCGAGGAGAGTCTTGGGGAGCTGGTGGACCGCCTTCAGTGGCCAGCTACATTGTCGAAGCGTGTGGTGCCGACTGTTGTCTACAATGTGCTCCCTCAAAATCAGAGCTTCTTCATGTCAGGGCAAATCACAAGGACAACACGTCTGTGCACATCTCTCTGTCCTGTGGTCCCATCAGAGAAGTGGCAGAGCTCCGGATCCTGGGTCTGTTCATCAAAAACAGGCTTAGGCCGGACTCCACTGTAACGAAAGTGAAACTCATAGGTGAACAAGTACGGCTCATGCTCCACCGCGTTTCAGTTAAGCGCGGTGGTGTGCGCTGCAGGGGACGTGCTACGGCTCACCCTTGGCTTCTTGACCAGCCGGATTCTCTGCGCCGAGCCGTACCTTCACAACTTCAAACAGGAAGACGAGCACTCTCACCTCATCATCAGGAAGGCGACATAGAAAGCACAGGACCTCCCGCCGACCAACCCCAACGCCAAACTGAAGGCGTTGAAGGTGCTAGACTCCTATCGGAAGTTTCTGGAAGCCCACCTCATGAACGAATATATGCGGCTCTCGCAGGCGGCTCCCGGGCGCCGCATGCTATGCTACTTACACGTGCCTCACACGTGCATACTAGAGGGGACCGACGCTTATCATGGACACTTCACTTAAAGGCAGCGAACTGCGGGCTCGCATGATTGAGAGGCAATATGAATCTAAACAATATACCGTCACCGTATGGAAGACCTTGAAGTTACGAGCGTTAGCTGTTTGGCTGACTAGTATTGAGATGTATCAAGAAAAAAGTGAGGCAACTGGCGTCATCTATCACAGAAATATCCATCAAGCGATTAGTGTAAGCTCCGCGCCATTTGCGGTAGATCTCGTCAATAGAAATCGTTTGGTACCGGTCCCATTTCGGTATGTCCATTTGGTGTCAAGTCACAACCTTTCAAGATACGTCCATTTGAGTTTTTTTCGTCTGGGGGCTCAGATTGCGCCTAGAATTCATCTTCCTGTGCCATATGTGCCAAAAGTGGATTTATTCATATAGCCTCAACCATATGATTTTATTTACATACCAAATTCGGTACACAAATATCCCTGCATGGTTCCTCATGTTGCCTTACGTAATGTCTGAAGTAATGTAATTAATGACGTCACAGAACAATAACAAATTCGGTTGCTATATCGTTTTAGTTTTGGGGCAGCCATCTTGAATTCTTCGGATTTGAAAAATCTAACGGCGAAGGGAGGTGGTAGCAGAAGCCAAGAAATCGAGAAACGTGATGCCGAAGAGCTCGCGCTCTTAAAAAGGGTGTCTACTACGTCGGTGGAGGTAGGTGGTTACGGGAGAGGGGAGGTTTGTCTGTGGCGGCACGCGGACACGCGCGACCTACTCGCGGTCGGCCCACGTTCCGCTCCATTGGCATGATGTGAAATATGCAGCCTCGGCCACGCAACTCACAACGTTGTCTTTCCAATGCATACCGTCGGCTTACGAACCATGCATTGGTGCAACAGGTTGAACATGTTTCATTCATTTCTCCAACCAGAAAGCCACCTTCCTGACAATGAAACACTGGGAGAGGAGGGTTACTTGAAGAAAATGTGTCAGAGGAAAATAGTGTGTGCGTTATAACTCTACATGACGGCACTTCGAGCAAGAACATTCGACTTAGGGATAGTCCTAGATTCTTTTTTAAGCATTGAAGTACTTTGACCTGAGGCTAAACTCTGATATATGTTAAGCTGATGGGGTCAGTTCGCGCCGCAGTGAGAAGTAAAGACGATAACTTGCAAAGCTCAGCGTGAGATTATCCTGCAATTTAACACCAGCTGTGTTCGGCCGCGACGGCAAGCACTCGGCTACCGCGCTCTCGGGCAGTTAGATGCAAAGCAGAAATATCGCGACGGCGCTGGTTCACGTCTCAGTAGAGGATGTTTGTTTGATTTCTTTTTAACTCAACATGGTCTTGCTGCTGGCAGGTAATGACACAACTAAGGTCGAGATATGGTTCGTTGTACGTGTTGGTGAGCATTGGAGCGCTTGCGCAGTAGTAGTTTGCCAAGGAATATAATCTCTTAAGAAATGTATGTATCGATTAGACGCCGAATAGCTTGGCTGGAGCATTTTGCGAAAAGTAGTAAAATGTTCAATCACCAACATTATATTGCTTAAACGTAAGAGGGAAATGATAATAGCAGTGCAATAGCAGCTGTAACCTCCACTTCAAATGCCCCACCTTACCCCGTTCCAGTGCCGCGCCTACGCCATACGCACTCCGCCACTTGGACACCTAACGAGTGTGCAGAAATCTAGCAACCACATCAAATACCCGATTCTATATGAAGATACATTATACAAGTTTATTTTTCGGTTGAGGTGGTAGTTTGGATCTTATAGAGGAACAGTATTAGCAGGTCGTGATGACCTGCAGTCGTACAAAAATAAAGGTGCCGGCTTTAGTTTAAAAGACAAGGAATGCGGATTCCTTACAAATGATAATAATTTCTCTTTCCCGCAAAGTTATCTGCAGATCTTCAAATTGGCACCCGAAATTGTGCAGCAAACGCAGACCATCGCACTGCTAAAGGAGCCAATAGGGCCTACTGATCATAGGGTCTACGCCACTGCTAGAAAAGATCGAAGGTGGACTGGCATTTTCAGTGAATGCAGTTATTGTTTCGTATTGTTGGGAGTGGTTGAGGGCAGTTTTCCTAAATTAATTTTACACCCATTTCCTCTGCTAACTGTTATGCATTGGTTCTATATGCAGAGGTCGTTAACAGAAATCTAGTAAAATACTGCAATATCAACCCACTCAGCATCGAACGGAAAGGCGCACCAGCTCATCTGAGTGGACACCTCAGCTGGCTTGTGAGAATTTGTTTTGCTGGAATGAAAGGCGCAGTAATGGTCTCATTTCGAGGTAAACATCTCATGGATAGAATGAAGTGAGCGAACATAATGAGATGCCAAGCAGCACAAGAGCAAGGTTTGAAAGCGCTATCAAGGAGCTGACCGCACAACCGACTGCGTGGCTATTTTCTAAGCACAGCAAACCCATTGTTGGCGATGGCAAACATTTTTTCTCGAGCACGTAAAACTACTTACTTGCTGCGAAGGTATAATCCACTCCTAATCTAA
The DNA here is from genome assembly GCF_052857255.1 of Amblyomma americanum. Classification (NCBI taxonomy): domain Eukaryota; kingdom Metazoa; phylum Arthropoda; class Arachnida; order Ixodida; family Ixodidae; genus Amblyomma; species Amblyomma americanum. Next base: position 125,440,880 of record NC_135501.1, on the reverse strand, counting down.
CGCAACCCGCCAGAATTCAGTAAAAATCCGCCGCAGCGGTGGCTCAGTGGTTATGCCGCTTGGCTGCTGAAACGAAAGACGCGGGTTGGATGCCGGTCGCGACAGCAGAATTTCGACATAGTCGATATTATAGAGGCCTGTGCACTGTGGGATGTGAGTGCACTTTGGAGAACCCCAGGCGATTGAAATTTCAGGAGTCCTTCACTATGGCATCAATCATAGTGTCAGTTTTTGCCTTTAATGCCCCATAAACCGTAAACAATCACTAGTAATCTATCACAATCCACTGTAATCCGACTTAATTCATCCTACTGCAATACTGCTACTCAATATAACCTAAGGCACTCTTAATTCGACACAATTTCACTTAACCCTACACAACAGGCACTAATCGACCTCCAGCTTCCAAAATCTTCCGTGCAATTTTCGCACAGAGTATGATTAATTTTATCCACCAAAAAACATGGTACTCGTCGTGGCTATGAGGTGGCATACTTAAAATCAGCTTTCCAGTATTCAGTAACAACATAAAGACAAACGTCCGGACTCGACAGTGTGCAAACACAAGCTCTCCCTATTTGACTTTGAATGCCTAAATGTGCCTTGACGGCAGGAACTCTTCTGGTCGCCGCGAAACATTCACTTACGTTGCGGTTCACTCTATGCGAGCCCATATTAGGAACCTCACACGTGTCTCCTGTCATCAACAAGATACTCTTGCGCTTATTAGGCGACGCACTGCATTTTTTAATCATCGATGGTCACCTTGCCTGTCTTCCATCGCAAATATAGTCTACATAAACCTCAAGTGAACGTTTGTATTCCTGGAATTACGAAGGAAGCTGGTGTATTATTGGCCTCTCTCTGCCCCGTTAAAGAAGAAAATACCAGCCAAAAAAAGACGAACACACCAGGAGAGAACAACACAGGACAACGGCTGGATTAACAACTGAATTCTTTATTGACTACAGACCGCCGAGTAATCTCAACGCATGCGCCAAGGCAGGACAGACGCTCAAGCACACATATTCAAGTAATCAAGTTCTTTTATCGTCAGCGCCATCGATGTTGAACTGAAGCAAGCATCACCATGTTTTGCTATTTTAAAGGCCTCAAAGATGTCGCGGGCCTTTCGTGTTTTCCCATAGCCCAGAATGGTGACTTCAGAGAAAGGTGGGGAACACTTGCCAGGACATCTACTACAATGCCAAGAAAGACTGCCATCTTTACCAGCGCCAACTGTTGTTTTCTGCTGGCGCATCCTCTCGTTCACACTGTCAACCGTCTGACCTATATAAAATTTTCCACAGGTCAGAGGGATCTTATAAATCACTTCAGTCCGGCACTTTGTGTACATGGTTCTATGTTTGGTCGTGCAACGCTTCTTGTCTCCGCCATGAATTATTCGTGCACAAAGTCCTGAAAGCTTACCGGAGCCGAAAAAATCAAATTGACCCCTTGGCGCTCGGCGTGTGTGGACTGTGTGGACGAGAGGATGCGCCAGCACAAAGCAAAAGTTGGCGCTGGTGAACATGGCAATCTTGCTTGGCACTGTAGTAGATGTCCTGGCAATTGTTCCTCACGTTTCTCTGAAGTCACCATTCTGGGCTATGGGAAAACACGGAAGGCCCGTGAAATCATTCAGGCCTTTGAAATAGCAAAATACGGCGATGCTAGCGCCAGTTCACCATCGATAGCCCTGACGATAAAAGAACTTGAATATTTGAATAAGGATGCTTCAGCGTCTTTCCTGCCTTGGCGCATGCGTTGAGATTACTCGGCGGTCTGTACTCAATAAAGAAGTCAGTTGTTAGTCCAGCCGTTGTCCTGTGTTGTTCTCTCCTGGTGCGTTCGTCTTTTTTCGGCTGGTATTTTCTTGTTTAACAAGCCATACCGACAGGCCCACTATTCCGTCCTGCTTCTCCCTGGCTGATCGCGTTGGAACAACTGCATTATAACCTCTGTCTCTGCATCCATGTTTACAACGATGTCACAGCCAACTCAACCAGTTTCGCACGATCTGTTGTGATCCCGGCGAAATGCATATTCATGATAGAAAAGACGACCTGCTACACTTTCTCAGCGGTTGAGGAAGGAGATTCCCTTCGGGATGCAGATTAGTTCTTCGGGCAAGCACCTCCGCACGATTGGTCAGTCTGCATTGATTTTAAAGCAGCCCTTCAAGGCCTAAAATTTGCTCTGCGCTGTGGGTCGCATGAACAACTGGCTGCAGGGATTTACGAGATGCTCCACTGCGTCTTATCGAATAGCCATGATGTCATTCAGCAATGGCTGCCAGAACACCGCGGAGTGAAAACAAACAACGCGGACGAAGCTGACTGATCTGCCCACACTTCATCTTAGTATTCCTTTATCAAGCGTTGACGCATCGTGTGAGCTACGCAGGTCGGCGCAGGAGCTCACACTTTCTGTGTGGAACAATGGCTCGTTTTTCTACCGTCCCTTCAAGATATTGGACTCTGGACTGCGCCTTCGTATTCCCCGCAATATACAGCAGGGGGAAAGCAACATTGCATTTTCCCCTGTATGGTTCGGTGTTGCTTTCGCAAAGCAGTACACGTTCCGAATTTGTGAAAGATGGGGCTGGGAATAGACGAATGCGCTCTTTAGAATAAAGTGTGACATGTTTTTCGTCTCTACCTTATAGCGGAGCTGTTCCCGCACTCCTAAAGATCGTAAGGTGTCTTAACATGAGGACGAGGGCTCACCTTGCCTTGCTCCGATTCTTAGCTTAAGGGCTTCCATAAGTGCTTCGCTACGCGGCTATGAAACTGACCTCCTATGCCCGGTGACATTGGCAAGGACGGTACATCTCCTGAGTGAGTACACATCCGTTGCTACTGAAAGATATGCGCTCCATAGCGCTCTGGACCACCTCCACGATTGCCTTTAGCAGGGGACAAGATCATGGGACCATGGAACGGTTCCTAAGGCCTACAAGCACTGTTTCGCTTCCTAAGAGCCACTGGCTTGTGGGATGAATTGTGACTACGCCTCGCGCCTTCTATATTTCTTTTCTCAATCCCATCACCCATCTTCCACAGTGCAGGGTAGTCAACCAGAACACCCTTCTGGTTAGCATCTTTATGGCTGTCTTCTATTTCCCACGAGGATTCCGTGGGATAGAATACGGCCTGTTGAACTTTTTTTTTTGTATCGCATTAGAAATTCGGCAGACAATTAAGGATTTTTGAGAGGGGGATTGCGAAAACATTACTGTTATTAGGCTCCATTGATTACCCATAATGTTCGTACATGCAATAAAGTTATTTCCACGAGTTTACAAGTTTGCGTATGCGTTGCGCTCCATAATCCAAAGGTTCGAACCCTCTGTCAGGAGTGCGCTGAGTTAAGCTGTTGGCATGTCGTGGATGCAAGGTTGGTAGAGAAATAAATTTATTTATCAATGAGATAATCAATTTGGCGCACCGGAAGCAGGACTATCAACGGCCCTCGGGCCGCTCTAGGTTACGAGGCGCTTTATTGCCCCGGTGATCAGTCGGGCCCAGCCCACTGTCCGAAGCTGCATATCCAGCACCGAGCTGCACACAGCATCCTCCAATTTCTTCTGATGATTTTGACTCTTGGCACAGTGCCCTGGGCAAGTTCGGGCAATGCAGAAATATGTGACCAAAGTGAGGTCTAGTCTTAGGAGGCAAGTGACATTGAGAAGGTGTAGCCATAGGTTATAATGACGAGAAAGAAATGGACTGTGAATATGGCCATTTTTAGTCTGCACCACGGTATCTTGTTGCTTTTAAGAAGAGATTTTGCGGAGGAGTGTAAATAAGGCGGGAATTCCACAAACGGGGTCAGGTCATGGTAGTTGAGAGGTCGATTCGTGACACTCCGAGACATGTCTCTTACAGCCAGGTTGACGAATGAGCGGGTTTGGGTGTGAGCGGCCGTGCTGCCCAGGAGTTCGCTTTGCGCAGGAGCCCAGAGGATTGTAATGGGGCAATTAGTTAGGGGGAAGTATTCCAGGGTTTAAGCAGCCGTGGAGTGAATTTTGCGATTGGCATAATTAAAATCTGGTGTTTTGGAATCAGCACTACAATCTACAAGCATACAAACATCTACAAACAATCTACAAGTATACAAACACACCGCTGGCTTCTCTCGTAATGCGTCTATCAGCCTCTTTGCATTAAAAGAGGGAAAGAGGAGCGGTAGTGGCGCTCTAGACGATGTCGACAGATTTAAGGAGTCGATGTTGTATGCGACAGCTTAAAGTGTCCCGTTCAGGCAAAAAGGCAGTGCTGTGGTTGTGGCTAGAAACCTAGGCTCTAAACATTTGACCAACACTGCTCCCACTCAATTTGCTCTCGACCTGCAATAAAAGTGCCGTCCCGGTTAGCTCAGTTAGTAGAGCCACTGCTCCGCTTAAACGGTGGTCCCAGTTTCGAACCCAACACCAGAATGAATTTTTCTTTTACTACCGAAGTTCTTGAGAAAGCTATCTAGTTTTCGTTTGTAGCCGTATGAATGCGCTTCGGTAGATGCCAATGAGTAATTACTTCGTTATGAACTTTGATCTTTGATCAACAGTTCGTCGTAGAGCATTCTGGTTGATGTCATAACAATTTTCTTCGCATATAGCTTAGTTGTTTTAGTCAAGTTGGAGGCTAGTTTGTGACCTGGGTTCGGACTAATGATATATTCAACTCCAATTACGTGCATTCTGAGGCTTGCGATAGGGGTTCAGACCGATGAAATATGCACCTTCTATTGCAAGCTTTAACGCGGGTTTGAGGTGTCCATCGAGATGTCGAGATCTGAACTCTACAGCGTACTTTTTGAGGAAAGGAAATTGCACAGCCACTATGTCAAAGATGTCGGCGGACGCAGCAACCCAGCCATAAGAGCAGAGGAAGGTGGGAGTGAAAGAGGAAAGAGAGAAGAACTGTCGCTGTGTAGGGCTCGGGACTAGTTTCGAACACCTGGGTATCTTTAACGTGCAATGACAACGCACTGCACGCAGGCGCCTATTGCGGCTTCACCGTCATCGAAACGCGGCCGCCACAGTCAGCTTCAAACCCGGGTACCCCGGCTCAGTAATCGAGCGCCATTCCATATTGTCTGACGATATCTGTATACTGACGCTCACCTCATTCGCCCTTCCGTCAATTCATCCTGCATTCCCGTGTTTGATACATGCTCAGATTCTCATCCAAAGCTCATCTTGCTACATGGACAGCTGCGCATTTATACCGACTTCATCGTGAGCCAATACCACAGCTCGGTTTTTTGCTCAATGAGACCACATAAAGCGTAAAAGAGACAGCACTCCAACACTCAGAGACGCATGTGCACAAGCCACCCCATGCCAATATTTAGCAAAATGCCGACAGAAATTGCTGAACTTTGGTCGGTGGCGTAGTGCAGATGAACAATAGATGAAAATTCTTGAAAGAACTGCAATTCCTCTGGTGTGTATATCGGTCGTATACGCTCGTACGGTACCTCAATCGAGCAGCAGTCAACCGAGCGGGCTATCCAGATCATTCGAATTCATCCCTATTCCCTCAGCGTACAACGAGCGCTTAGGGCGCGTTCACACTTGTCCAAAAATGCGGCGAGCAAAGCGGATTCCCTCGCCGGAAATGCTATGGCCCGTTCACATTTGTTGACGCCCGGGCGAGGCGGAACCGCCGCGCCGCTGCTGTTTCTCGCTTTTCCACAGTCTTCCCGGCCATCACGTCACCGCTCCCGGCGTACAAAGATATGGTTAGAAAAGAGCATAAATCGATGCTGTTTGTGTACCATAACTGTATGCATGCTTACGAAAGTAAACGCAGGCACATTCCCATTTTTAGTGCAGCGTACGCAGACTCGCAACGAAATTCTCAGCCTAGTGGCGCCATCTGCTCGTCAGAACGGGAACTAGTGCTGTCAACAAAACCGGCGCTCCTCTTAACCCTAGTAGCTGCAGAATCGTCACTCTAAATAAAAAATAAAGCAAATTAATCACTTCTACTTTTGCTTACAGGTGAGGTGAGACGAAGCGATGTACCGGTGTCTGTTTTTTGGCCAGTGAACGCGCTAAAAAGGCCGCAACGAGGACGAATTCATTCCGAAGCGAGGGGTCGTGCGTCGATGGGCGCCGCTGTGTTTTTCGCCGCGAAAAATTTGGGTCCAGCCCGATCGCCCTCGCAGCGCCGCTTTCCGCCTCGCTCGGCGTCAAAAGCGGCTGAATCTGCTGGGCCCGTTCAGACTTGTCGAAAAGTGCGGCGAGCGAAGCGGATTCGGCCGCTTTTGACGCGGAGCGAGGCGGAAAGCGGCGCGGCGAGGGCGATCGGGCTGGACCCAAATTTTTCGCGGCGACTAACATAACGGCGCCCTTCGACGCAGGATCCCTCGCCTCGAAATGAATTCGCCGTTGTTTCGGCTTTTTTCAGCGCATTCACTGGCCATAAATCAGGTACCGGTACATCGCTTCGTCCCACCTCACCTATAAGGACACGTATAAATAATAAATTTGCTTAATTTTTAATTAGAATGATGATTCTGCCGCTACTAGACTTAAGATGAGCGCCGGTTTTGTTGACAGTACTAGTTTCCGTCGTCACAAGAAGATGGCGCACTAGGCTGGGCGTTTCTAGTGTTCCTGTATATGCTCCCGCAGGGAGCAGAGTTGCGCGAAGGTCCGCCATTTTCTTCCAAGCTGTGCGGTAAAGCAGCTCCCCGAGCGCACAGGCGCTGGGATTATGACGGGGCAGGCGTTCTAGAGCAGTTCGCTTTTTTTTTGAAATGCTTACAAACGGCGCTCGATTGCGGGTATTATTTTTTCCTTTTACTGTCTCTGTGCTCAGGGATCGATGCTAAGCCCATCATAATTCGTTGAAAAAAACGTCGGAAAATATTCTGATTTGCCCAAAATATCTTACAGCATGACAGAAAGATCGCGGAATGACAGCGATAGCTCGCAGTACGGACAATAATGGCGCAGAAATGCTTGGAAATGAAAAACCTCCGTGAGTTGTGCGATGAAGAGAAGTGCGGTAATGCATCTCCCTGCAGAACCACATTGAAATACATTATTCTATTGGGTTGCGACCGCCGATGTGGTACGAAGCTTGTGAAACCACGCTGCATACGATGTGAATGCGGGCAGTCTAAAGCTATGCATTTTGCACGCAAGTAAATCTAACCCACCAAAGGCACAGTTATCGCAAACTCGCGTGCTTAACTTTCACAAAATATACGTATCATTTGTCGCTCTGACCTCGAGCCCTCCATTGCATTTTTCCTATGCCATGGTCATCTTTTCAAGCCAAACACATCACGTGCCGTACTTCTTTAATATCCAAAAGTTAGAGAAGCCTGCCTTGAGTCACTGCAGCTGATTTGTGGTATACGAGCTTCCAAGGATCTCGAAAAGTGATATCTCTTTCTGGTGCTGTTATTTAATTGCTCGTTTTTCCCTAAGCACTATTGCGTTTTGTCTGTACCTACATGAATTATATGTACCCTCACTGCATTCTGAAATATCTTTGTTTGAGACTGCTCTATGCTTTTACTCCAGGAAAAATAATTATCTGAATATCCAATTTTGCTTTTTCAAGTATTTCATGCTATTTTTGTTCCCCTCTCCTCCAGTGTTAACATCCTTGTCAGTGGAACCTTAGGGGTATTCTTAACAAATAAAATAGTTAAAAAGTCTAGGCAAAGCTTGTTCTCATGCTGAGAGACTGGCCTCCCACTTCTGTGTAGTAAACTGGGACTAGAACAAAATTTAACATACAGTTTGCTTGTCAAACATTCTTTATTTCACAAAACAAACCATTTCTGCAAAATGTTGGCGGTGGCAGCAGAATAAGCAGACGGGCTGGCAGCGGCTGCACATGAGAAATTCTCTGTCACGGGCAGCCGGGTTAGGAACAGAACCTTTGTTCACATTTTCATTTGGAACATGTAGTGTTGCCGGAAAAATGAAGATAATTTGTTGATGGCAAACATGAGTCACCGCATGGCCTGCTGAACAATTTATATTTTTATATTGAACTGTAATTTTTATCAGACTAGGCACATAGCCAAATGATGGTTGCAAAGCCGGAGGGAGGTATGAGACAATGGAGGTTATGTGGCAAAGTGAGTCATGCAAATACGGTAAAGTTGTGCTGTTTGTTCTCTTATCTCGCATATTCGAGTTCCTTTCGGAGCTGCTTTCACACGTCGCATACGCAAAAGCCAGCGCAATCGCTGACGTAGGACTGACCGTCCGGACGGCACTGCGTAAAAAGCTTTGCCGCTTTCGGTAAGGTTCTTGCAGTTTGTCGCACTGCACCCCGTCATAGTTGTAGGCTGCCGTCACTGCACACTATCAAAATATATACAACTGGAGCGCACGGAAAAGGCGGGAACACACCGCACCGGACGCGTCCGATCATGATGGCAGCCGAGAGGGTATTGGGGCTGGCGAGGAACCGGCGTTGCGCCTGGAAAGTCGGCTCTTCCACTTCAAAATGGAACAAACGTCGTCTGCGGAATCACGTGACGGCCGCTTGGCGAATGGCGTCAAGAGCGGCGCGAGGAAAACAGTCGCGCAACTCTGATCCCTGCGGGAGCAAATACAGGAACACTAGGCGTTTCGCTGCGGGTCTGTCTGCATACGCTGAACTCAAATAGGAATGTACCTGCGCTTACGTACATAAGCATGCATACGGTTACTGTACACAGACAACATCGGTTTTGCTCTTTTCTTATCATATCTGTGTACGCCGCGAGCGGTGACGTGGTGGCTGGAAAGTGTGTGGGAAATCGAGAAACTGCAGCGGCGCGGCGGTTCCGCCTCGCCCGGGCGTCAACAGATGAGAAGTCCTAGTTTTCCTGTCGAGCGAATCCGCTTCGCTCGCTGAATTTTAGGACAATTGTGAACGCGCCCTTAGAGTTCCAGCGTCTCCAGAGCCGGAAACACCTTCTTCTCAGAAAAGGACGCTGTCTAATGGCGTAAGATCCGAACGAACACTTTTGCCATCTCCGCGAACTTCACCTCACGTGCCGAACACTATGCCCTGACACCTCTAAGGCCCGTCCCGCCCCGTTCAACACTCTTCCGCAATTCGTGTGGACGCGGGGCGAAACCGAACCACATACCGACGCAGTACACGTCATTCGGGCGATTGAAGCCGATGTTGACCAGCGATCATATCGAGGATCAATAAGCCCTCATAAAACATGTCCCTCCGACAGCTCAAGCCATTGGATCCCTGGAATGAGAACCCCACCCGCAAGCCTCAAGAACCGATAGTTTGATTTTAATCGCTAACGTTTACCTACCTTCCTATTACCTCTCTGGAAGAACGAGTCAGGATAGGAATGTTTCACAGGAAGACTAATCCTTTTCAGATTTTACTTCAGCGGCAGTGGAAACACCCGCCGCTGTAGTTCTGTGGTTAGAGCGTTCGTCTATTGAGCTCGATTACCCTGGTTCAAACCATACCGCGGCAGCAGCGTTGTGATGGAGGCGAAACGGAAAAGGCGCCCGTGCCCTGTGTGATGTCAGTGCGCGTTAAATGTGCACAGGTGGTTTAAATTATTCCGGAGACCTCCACTACGACACCTCTTTCTTTCTTCTTTCACACGTCCTTTATCCCTTCCCTTACGGAGCGGTGCGGGTGTGGACCGAGTTATGTGAGACATTTAGTGCGCCCTTTCCTTTCCTCAAAAAACTAATTTAAATTACAATTAACTCCTCGCAGTACACGTTAAAAAGCCTCTGGTGGCCAAAATTATCCGTAGCGGTTCGCTCCAGCACTTTTTAAAGCGAAAGTTTTCTGGCCGCGAACTTGCGAATTCGCCGTGGTGGTTCTCCGAGCAGGCACATGACGTCACAACGCGTGCCTCGCTGCGGAGCCGAACCGGACTCGCAGGGCCGGCGGCGGCAGGCGCAGTCGGTGCGAAGTAGATACGGGCCTCAAGTCCATGCCAGTGCGGTGAGACTGCGCTGAAGCCACCGGACACGTCGGCGGTCAGGCGCAGTTAGAGTATAGAGGGTCTCGCTTTGGCCAACGTGATTACGCCGTGCAGCGCGCGCGCGCGTTACACCGGAGCACAAACGCGCCTTAACAGAACCTGCGCGTAACCGCAAACCAACATATTCGGCGGCGGAATATATGAGAGCCATTGCAACCCACCTCTCCGCACACTCACTGAATATAAAATGCCTGTACCGAAGCTCAAAATCTAACCAGGAGCTTGGCGTTTGAAACGGAGACGCTACCACGCTGCCAGGAGCGCTCAAGATTTAACCATGCATAAAGGCACATCCAATCAATGCTCTCTTCCGATGCAAAAATCTCAGCGCTTTCGCTACGTATATCCTGCCCTAACAAACGTGGGCCATAAGCAATTTTTTACCTCTATATTAAACTGATGCTTGCTAAAAGTTCTCCAGAGACATTTAACGCTGCTTACGTGCGCGAATGCGGAAACATAACAGTCTCTAAGTGCATTGTTTACTCATAATGCTTGTACGGGAAAAGTAGCAGTATATAAGTGGTTTTTATTAAAATAATAATAAAAAAGAAGGAAAAGTTTTTTGCTAGCTCCGGCATCTCCCATTAATACTGAAGCACCTGATCTTGGGCAGCGGAAATAAAGGATAGCAGGACGAATGGCGAACTGTAATGAACGAGGTGAGGGGAAAGGAAGAGAGAATAGAGGAGAGGTAATATACACAAACAATTTACACATTAAGAAATGTGTCCTCGTTGTGCACGTGATTTGTTCACGATGGAGCAATAAAAACACACGCGCACAGCACTATGCCAACTACAACTGGAGTGGGGTGTCCAGTTGTTAATCGTCGAAGTAGAACTCGCGGAGAGTTAGGTCACTGCGTGTAACTACCTGGCGGAGAACAGACGGGACGTCAAACCCGTCTGTTCGAGGAATGCAGAGAGGCTCACCAAGGTTCGCTCAAAGGTGCGCGCACTGCCCTGCGGTCACAATAGCGTCTTGAGGGAGTCTGGTAGCATGCCCAGCGTCCTATAGGCCGCAACCATATCGGCTCGAGCAAAGGCGAACGCGGAACTGTGAAGGAGCAGGTGTTTTATTGTTTCCGCTACACCGCATCGGTCATAAACATTACTCGTTACGATTCCGTGATGCTCCCGCCGTTCCCTGGGCCACACGAAGCCAATGTGCGCGCGGATGATCATCACACGATGCGACCGCATAAGTGCGCGACAGCCGTTGATGCTGTCGATGCGCTGACCTCCTGCGATGCCTGGGTCGGGGTGCTGCTTTCGGAGATGCTTGCAGACAACCGAACGCACGTCCTCCAGCACAAGAGCCAGATCGCTGGCAGGTAGTTGGTGCGCAGCGGTCGCGACGTCGTCAGCTTCTTTGTTGCCGGCGATGCCGCAGTGGCCGGGCGCCCACTGTGCACGCACGGCACATCCTCTCTGCGCGAGGCGCTCGATGCGCGAGCGAATTTCCCGCACTGGTGGGGTTCCGCGGCCGTTAGATTGCAGGCGGCTGAGGGCGGTGCGGGAGTCGCACAGCAGAGCACTCTTGGGAGGAGGGCAGAGGCTGAGCAGCAGGTTCATCCCGAGGCGGATCCCCATTAAGTCCGCCGTGGTGGAGGAGCCCAGAAAGGTAGCGCGTTGCTGGCTGTGCCGTCGCAGCGCGGGGATGGCAACAACCGCTGCAAGGAATCAACAGCCGTGTGCAACTCAGCCCTACAGAAAAAGCAATCTTCTTTTTTTCAATAACATCACAGGTGTGGCAGCTAAAAAATGACAGGGAAATTCCGTTTTTCTGAACCCAAGTTTGTAATGGGCAATGTTTTCGTATGCCACATGAAGAAAAATCTTTTAGTGCATGGTGAAACTCACATTTTTGCACTCGCGTAAGGACATATTGTCCTGGCGATGAGAAGTACAATGAGCGGCAAATAGAAACAGCGAATAACATCGAAATTAAAGTTTTCTACAAACATTTTCGCGGCACTAAATATAACAAATTTGTTGAATAACAGACTGCGAGGAAAATCACAGCAAAATACAACCCATTCATAAAGCCCCATAAAGTAGACGGTCACAGAAGTTTGAGGACGAAGTCAGTGTGGGAAAGCGTTAACAAAATTTTCGTTCAAAATTACGCGAGGGATCTTGCGGGAAACACCGTGAAAAAAACAACGCGAGTAACAATGTGCGGCATGGAAAGATGGAATAAATAGAGAGTTTTAGCTTCACGTACGTAGAACTCTTACGGGTGACCAGTGCGCATGCGCAGAACGCAAAGGGTATGAGCGAGTCTCACGTACGTACATGAGATTCGGATTTTTACGTTGTGGTCTTTGGGTTGCTTGCGTACGTAGCGTTGACAAACATGGCGGCGCCCTGACCTCCCGCTTCATAGCGATAACAGCTTCGTCGCTAATCCCTCGAGGCGATATCGTGTTCTAAACTGTTGTATTCGCCTTCGATTTGCCCATTCTTACCCTCGCATAAGGTTTCAAGCGACAAATAGATTTTGTTTATCAGACAGAAGAGCGATTTTTCAGCTGCTAAGCCTATGCTCTGGAATGTGAAGTGCTCCTTACATTATGCTATATTAAAGAAGCATTTACAATGTTTTGCATAATACTCACTGTGCAAGGATTTCTACTTAAGAAGTGCACAGTTTTTGCAATTATTGTTTGGTGTCCTTCGCTGGAACCCATGAAACGTAATTAACTCCTAAATTATTCCGGAGCCCTCCACTACGGCACCTCTTCTTCCTTTCTTCTTTCACTCCCTCCTTTATCCCTTCCCTTACGGCGCGGTTCAGGTGTCCAGCGATATATGAGACAGATACTGCGCCATTTCCTTTCTCCAAAAACCAGTTATTATTATTATTATCTCCGCCGGTCTGTCAGGGCGGGAGTGCAAGATTAGAGAGTTTTAGTTTCACGTTCGTAGAGGGTTCATGTACGCAAACGTGAGAAGTCTACGTAGCCTGCACGCAGGTGGTTTGAAACCCTTATAGTTACACGCCGCGCGTTACGCCAAGCGCCATGTACTAAGAAACAGAGACACTGGTTGTAGCCAAAATCATCCAAGACAAGTCATTAAGCGAAGCCATTCATAGCGAGACCGTTGCTATGATGACGACCAACGCTACTTCGTCAGGCTTAATAATAATAATTGTTTTTTTTGGGGGGAAAGGAAATGGCGCAGTATCTGCCTCATATATCGTTAGACACCTGAACCGCGCCATAAGGGAAGGGATAAAGGCGGGAGTGAAAGATGAAAGGAAGAGAGAGGTGGGGAGGTGGAAGTTGGGGACCTCAAGCCTTAGGAAGAAGGGTATTTGAAAGAGAAGGTCCGAATATGTCGACGCTAGGACAAGCTGAACGTTGTAGAACGTTGTAGAAAAGGACTGGCTGAACGGTGTAGGAGCTGAACACTCCCAAGGACATTGTCTTCGCCACCCAGCTAAAGGCGGCGGCTCGCTCGTGGAGTTGGTGGTCAAAACTTTTTATTCAGTGAAAGGGTAGTAGTTTGCAGGCCAGAAATGGCCATTTACATACGTGGAGTTCTTTGTCCGCGACTCCGCTGGATGAGTCCGCTACTCGCGTCCCTTGGACTAGAGCCTTATGAGACTCCAGCCCCAAGCAACTGAACAGGTCTGCCTCCCATGCCTCTCGGGAAGGAGAAGGGTTTAGGGGAAGGAAAGGATCCTTCTGACAGGCCAAAACCATGTCAAAGTTCTCGGACATTTCCCCACAGGGTGGGCAGCACCCAATAATTTTGGGGTCAAAATGTTTTGCTATATCAGCACACGAGAAATGTTGGTCTGCAGGTGCCTGAGCGTTCGCTCATGTTTTTTACTCAGGACCCTACCAGGAAAATATGATGCCGTTCGCAATAGAATTCCAGAAATTCCCTGAACCGCAGAAGCGGTTGCTCAATCTTATAGCCGGAGGAGATTGGATGAGGCGCCCGGTGGGTATCCGCTCGGGTGGCCGCGTCCGCAGCCTCGTTATCTGTAAGGCCCGCATTGCCCAGAATCGAAATTGTGCGTTTCAGTGAAGTGCCCGATTCGCTTACTTCCAGCTTTTAAATATGGCAGACTAAAGGTGAAACCTCGCGAGCCAGGCAGTGTTCGCAGGCTCGACGCGAATAAGTGATGAGAACCTTCGAATTCGTGTCCGGGGCGGAAAGCGCTGTGGCTACCTGCTCAGCAGTCGCTGAATTTGGAGCTCGATATAAAGTTCGTTAACATGTTGGTCCTGGTGAACTACGGCGGCCGTATCCAATCCAAAGGGCTACGGCCCTGCTACGTCAACGTATTATATGTCCTGTTTGGATCCATGTTGGTGTCCGCGACACGAGTGCGCACCTCTCGTCTGCCTTCGTGTGTCTGGATGTCCATGTGGCGCGAGAGAGGAAAGATCGAGAGTTTGTGACTCCATAGCTGCAGAATTGGACATGCATCCTCTTGAGTGCGGTTGTGTTGGTTTCGCTTGTGCAGGCTCCGTAAGGGGTACCTAGTGGTGCGGCTTTGAAAGATGGAGCATGCAAGCCTCAATGGCGGCCGCAACACACATCGCGGCTGGGGTGCGTCGAACTCGTCGTGGTACTGAAGCCTCGTGCAACCCTTGACCTGAACGCCTCCTTCCCTCCAGGACAAGCTGGTGTTTATGTATGCAGAAGGCATTAGGGATTGCGAGGAAGTGGAACTCTAAGTGTGCCTCATGAAGGAACAAAGCGTGTTAATATGTAGACTGAACTCGGCATTTTCAAGGAAGCCATTGAAGTGCAACCCGGGAGACATCCACAGCCCTGAAGCAAAAGCTGTGGTTGCCCCACGGAGACATTATCGGCGTGAGAAAGATGCCAAGAGCGACGTCGCAGTCGTCACCTTAAAGGGGAAGACGGTGCGGCGCCTAATCTTCTACGCTGACTAATTTATGCCTGTAACATTGTTCAAGAGGGTGCCATTCACCTGCCTTCGCAGTGGCAAGGTGCGTCACTAGAGAGACATTTGCCTGCAGGCGCCGCCGGGGCGCTACGGCCATCTGTTGTTCTTTAGTGGCTACCTCTCCAGAGGGCACTGCACATGAGTGTACTGCATGCTGCCTTCCCTGCGGGGGCAGCTACCTCACCGACACCGCAGGATGCATCACCAAGTGCCAGAAGGCGATAAATACAATCAATGCAGCAAACAACGCCCATCGATCAACGTCATTCAAATAAGCCCCGCCTACTCAGGTCAAGGACTGCAAGTCTCCCTCTACACCACCAGGCAAATCCGAGAAGGCCAAGACAAATGTAGAGTCCCGGTCACAAGCAGAGCACCAGTACTTCACCGCCGGGGACTTCTCGCCCATGGCAACTGCCTAACATAAGGTGACCAATTGGGTTAGGGCCCTTACTGCCTCCTCCCTTCCCAAACCGAACTCTCCTTTCAGAGCCAAGTCGATGACATTCATCGCTAAAGCGAAATTATAGCCCGAAAAGTTCTTCACCTAGAAACAAGAGAAGACAGGCCTCTAGATGCTATGCCCGATTCTGAGGCAGCCGAGCAGGACGATAATATCTTGGTTTTTTCCAGCCTGACTACCGTTTCGTGGCTGTGTGTGGGCAAAATGGTGGCCCATCTGCCCAGTCTGCCGTGTCGTATGGGCAGTCTGAGAGCAAGGTAGAGGCTCTACCGGGAAAAATTCTGGAAGCGATACACGTATATATTATAGAACGGATTCAGGCCGAAATCTCTAATGTAATTCCAAACTTTGTGTACGACTATTCGCGGACGATTTTGTGATCTACAGGCAAATTACTAATCCAAATGACTGCATCCAGTTACTGGAAGACTGAAATACAGTTGCCTTATGGTGCGATAAATGGGACACTCAAATTAACCTAAACAGAACAGTACACATTTGCTACACTAGAAAAAAGCATTCATGAATATGCTTATAATATTTTTGAAACAAATTTAAAATCATTGATGGAGTACAAATATTATTCGTATACAAAACAGACAATCTCACATGGTATCTGCATATTGTTTTTACAGCAGATAAAGCTTGCAGCGTGTTAGGGCTCATCACCAGAAACACGAAACGGTTGTCTGCTGAAACAAAAGCACTGTTATACAAGACGGCTGTCTGGTCTGTACTTGAACATCGGGGTGGAGTGTGGGATCGATGGACTGTGCGTAATATTCGTAAATTAGAAAGTGTACAGAACTTGCCAGTTCGCTTTGTCTTCAAAAACTACTCAAAGAACTTGCATTTCGTCGCGTACAGATCAGAGGAACAAAGTAAAAGAAATATACTGTCGAAAATACCTCTTCAAAATTTCATTTTCTCCCCGAAGTATCAGGGAATGGAATCGACTTGATAGTGGTGTTGCAACGGTCGTATCAATATACTTTTTGTTTCTATGCTGACTTGATTCTATCGTTGCATATTTCTGATTGTGGATGTAATTCCTGCATTTAAGGTCTTGCCTTGTATTTTCCTCCCTCCCCCTGTAATGGCGTAGAGGCGCTGTGGGTACACTCATAAATAAATAAATAGATAGTTCTGTCGCATAGAAAAACCGGTTGGGTCCCTGTATGCATATTCAGGCAAGCACAATAAAGATATAGACGCCCATCCTGCTTTGCACGAAGTTGAGTCGGCACTTAAAAATATACACAGTTGCACGGCTTCGTGCCGGGATCCGATAACAGTAGGTGTTAGCGGAACTGGGTCTGCCCAAACCTATTAAAATACATCAACCAGATCTGGGACGGGCGTTCACTACCTTCAGAGTGAAAGACCTCCGTAGTGACGTTCATACAGAAACCGAGTAAAGCCGTGGATACGGACAACCTTCAGTCCGTAATACTAATCTCGGGCATGTGCAGCCTTATGTGACGAAGGATTGGGATCGCCGCTCTGTACACACGGATCGTACGTCCTCTTCTCTGACACTCTGCTTGCATTCCGCCCACATAAGTTGGCGCAGGACATCCTCCTCCAACTACGCCACTACAAATTCAGACATACAGGAATGCACCATATCGACAAGGCAATTCTAACTCTTGATCTCACTCTTGATCTCTAACTTCTAACTCTTGATTTAACAATGTCCATTATGGTAAAAAGTGTATAACTAGAGCTTAATCAATAGCGGATCGAAAGCCTTTCCCTAAATTCCAGTCTGCCTTTCGCGACATAAGGCGCTTCTCCGTATTGAGGGTCAATAATATGACCACAATACCATAGGAACCAGCGGTACGCCTGAGCAGCGTTCCTGTCAACGCTTCTGATCATTACTAGAGAGATCAATCTTCCGTAGCTGTTAGCCCGGTTGGAACGAGTAAGGCATGTACTGTATGAAGAGGGCATAACCATTTGGAGCACAGAAATGAGCCTTGGAGAAATGGAGGACCGCTTGTAAGTGTACGCATATGGAAGCGCTTGTGAACTACAATGCGCTCTAGCGAAAGCAGAGATCATGCGCGTGAGAGCAAACATTGCAGTCAGTCAAGGTAGCATGGAATCTCTCTCAGTCGGGAGGTCAAATAAGACAGATGGAGGAGCTCCTGATCATGGGTGTGTTCATTCACATTAGGCTCAGACTAAACTCCGCCATAGACAAACTCACACGAGTGGGCGACCAGGTCGGGGTGGGATCCACCGCGTCTGTAACAAGCGCGGGAGGTTGTGGGGTATTGACGCGCTCCGGCTCACCCAAGCCTTTGTAACCTCGTGGATCCTCTGTGCAGTGCCGTATCTTCGCACTACCAAACAAGAGGAATGCCGGATAGACGCCATAATGCTTAAAGCCACGATCAAGGGTTGGACGTACCTGCGGCTACCTGCGGTGAAAACTTTGGGCGTCGGGGTGGTTTTCTCCTACTCGGAGTTAAGGAATGGCCAGTTCGTGAGCCAAATGCACGCGGGCGCCGTCTGCTAGACCGCCTACTCATTCAACGTGAGTAAACGTCGAAAGAGCGGCTTCAGATCTCTGAGCAGTGGAAGCAGTCTGGCTAGAGCCGCTTGCGAGGTTTTTGATGCAAAATCGCTATTCAAACGGCTGTTCGTTGAAATATTGGCCGCGGCTTAGCTTCGCTATGCCAGGATATACATAGGGGCAGGCACGATCCTGTGGTGTGAGATTGTTGTTGTGGTAATGCCAAACGCAAAGTGTAATACATTAGATTACTCACTAGTGTCAAGTCCATTTGGTGCCACAGTCTGTCGTACACACTGCAAATGTGCCTAAACGGATTGTTCACAAAGTCTGCTTCACATGTCTGGGTCGCAGAGGCACTTCGGAAACTCGAATGGTGTGATCAGTCACACGACGGGCCTCCACATCCTCTTCGGTTTGTTCTCGTTGACTGACGCTTTCCATAGGCTCCATCTCGGCGGCTATGTGGCATCTATTACGCTCGGCAGTCTGGCGTCACTGTACGGCAAGGCGTTCCTTTCTCTGTTCGGGCGCCTCCGCTGCTCTATTCACCTTCTGACGCTGATTCGCTGTTTGTTGAGCAGCCCACTGCCAGGCGACAACCTCAGGATCAGAAGTGTTATTGTTCTTTTGTCCATACCGCTGTTTAGTATCGGCTGGACTCTCCTTCTGTGCATCCATTTTATGCGTTGCGATACAGCCACCGATTACATCTTTTTTATACACAATGCTGCTGGTAACGAAAGGGGCGCAGGTGTGGGGTCTTTCTGGTTACGATAGTATCAGCGCATGTGCACAAGTGCTTATCCGCATGACGTCATATTCAGCTTCGATAGTGGAGCGGGCGCATGGCCGCTGCGTCGGTGGAGACGGAGCGCGCGGCGCACCCACAGCTTCTCTCCGATTGTCATGCTAACGGCGCATGCGCGCAACTGGCCTCCCGCATGTACCGCAAAATGTTTGATTGGTAGCCTATTGTAGCTACCGCTACAAAAAAAAAGTTCGGCTGAGGCTTAGCTAATGTGTTGAGCCTGGGTATTTGGAAGCGAAATGCTTCGTGGCGATGCTCGTGGTTTAGCTTAAGGTTTTATACACTGGGTTAGATTTAGGTATACGTTTCTAGCTTTCCCATAACGTGTTGTCTTGGGTATACAAAGCTTGTACAATCGTTATACAAGGCAATTAAAATCTCCAACTCCCACGCTACAACTTCTGGGTCTTCTCTTTGCATGGCGAAGATCAGACGACAGAGGCAGCGCGCGGCGGCGACGATGGCTGCGGCAGCAGCGGCCACCTGTGCTCCACGTGATGTGATTCTGTTTCACTGTGAGACGACGCAGGCAGCGCGCGGTGGCTACGACGGCTGCGGCAGCAGCAATCACCTGCGCTCCGCGTGACGTAACTCGGTTTCGCGCATGCACAGTTGTGGCAAATGTGTAGTGTGGTTCACGCGAAGCCCGGTGCTGACGAGCCTAGTGAAGATTTTCGCTTTAAAACAGGTATTCCATGAGGCATAAGAGATTTGGGAATTAAACATCCCTAGCTCGTCGCATTTATTCATGTTACCTCCACTACGGCACCTCTTTCTAGCACTTTTATGGTTTGGT
Organism: Amblyomma americanum; assembly: GCF_052857255.1. Lineage (NCBI taxonomy): Eukaryota > Metazoa > Arthropoda > Arachnida > Ixodida > Ixodidae > Amblyomma > Amblyomma americanum. The sequence continues at coordinate 125,421,352 of NC_135501.1, read as the reverse complement.
TTATGGGGGTTTAACGTCCCAAAGCGACTCAGGCCATGAGAGACGCCGTAGTGAAGGGCTCCGGGAATTTGGACCACCTGGGGTTCTTTAACGTGCACTGACATCGCACAGTACACGGGCCTCTAGAATTTCGCCTAAATCGAAATTCGACCGCCGAGGCCGGGATCGAACCCGCGCCTTTCAGGCCAACAGCCGAGCGCCATAACCACTCAGCCACCGCGGCGGCTCTCTAACACTTTTATATTTTTCCCTTCTTAGTCCCGTCCCTTACGGGGTGGTTCGGGTGTCCATCGATATATGGGAGACAGTAACTGCGCCATTAATTTTCCTCAAAAACAAATTTTCAATAGGTATACTACGCAGACGTAGCAGAATCAACGCCCAAGGAATTTTAAACTGCTCCTGTAGCTCATGTTGAAAGAAAAACTGGTAATGGCGCAAGAAACGGGGACACAGAAGGCACACAAAAGACAGGACTGACGCCAACTCAGACTTGAGTATCTTGTAGACGCGCCTGACGTGCCCCCAAAATGACTGCAGAACACCGAATAATGACTGAACCTCCAAAGGAACTATTTACCGTTTCAAGCAGTAGGAGACCGCTCGAGACTGGCACGTTGAGACGGCAATAAGGTTGAGACATGTAATGGCAGGTTCGGTGCGGAAGCTTCGAAAGAGGAAAGGGCCCATTGTAGGAGAAATATGGTCAAGTAAAACTCTAGTTTGGGCGAGTTGGTTCATGTTGAAAGAAAAACTGGTAATGGCGCAAGAAACGGGGACACAGAAGGCACACAAAAGACAGGACTGACGCCAACTCAGACTTGCGCCTTTACCAGTTTACACAACTATTTACACAATAAGAAATGTGTCCAGGTTGTGCTAGTGATTAGTTCATTTTAGAGGAATTAAATCACACACGCGCACAGCACTGTGTTGGTTAAAACTGGAGTGGTGCGTCCAGTTATTAATCGTTCAAGGTAGAACTCGCGGAGCGTTTGGTCACTGCGTGAAACTACCTGACGGAGAACAGACGGGACGTCAAGCCCGTGTGTTCGAGGAATGCACAGAGGCTCACCAAAGTTCGCTCACAAGTGCGCGCACTGCCCTGCGGCCAAGTTTCAGCTCGCAAACTCTCTAAATTGCATAACACCTGCCCACCTGGCGCACTTCAGGAGTACAGGGAGAAGTGAGACTGTTACTGTTCCTTTCCTTTCTTCAAAATGAATTTTTAAACACCGTGCGCAAGCCGTGCTGGAAGACACTCGAGCTCCAGCACCGCAATTCCCTGGGCGTATGCCTAGGCCTGCCCAAAAACTCGCACTGCGCCGCAACGTTGGCCGATGAAGAAGCGTGGCCATTTGAGCTCCAAGCAGCGCGCAGGGCACTGAATCACATCGACTACCTTCACCGCTCACTGGATGGCGGCTTGCTGCTGCAACGTATGCGCTCCCACCAGCGCTCACGTATGGGTGCGGCGCTGCACGAGTATTAGCAGTTGACACAAGGCCCACCCCCCTACGGCTCCTGCGCGCAATGGCCTGCTGCATCGGAGGTACAGCGAGAGATCGTTGGCATCGCGGGAAAGCGGAGCAAACCCCTCTGCGCTGTGCAGCAGCTGGCCAGAGCCGTCATACACGAGGAGCTCCAGGACCATCTCCTCGTGTACACCGACGGCTCAGTGGCCCACGACAGCTGCTCCCTTTGAAGCGGCGGCTAATATCCCCGCCCAGAGACTGACTGCACACCCAGCAACACGCAATCTTCCTGGGCACCGCCACCACGGCGGAGTTGATGGGGATCCGGCTCGGGCTGGACCTGCTGCTCAACCTCGACCCTCCGCGGCCCAGGTGTGCTCTGCTGTGCGAATCCCGCGCCGCCCTCAGCCGCCTGCAATCTAACGGCCGCGGTACCCCACTAGTGCGGGAAATTCACTCGCGCATCGAGCGCCTCGCGCAGGGAGGATGTGCCTTGTGTGCACAGTATGTGCCCGGTCACTGCGGCATAGCCGGAAACGAAGAAGCTGACGATTTGCGACCGCGGCACACCAACTACCTGCCAGCGATCTGCCCCTTGCGCTGGATGACGTGCGTGCGGCCATACGCGACCATCTGCGAAAGCGGCACACCGACCCACCGAGGTGAGCGCATCGACAGTATGTCCGGCTGTCGCGCACTTACACGGTCACAATGCGCAATGATCCTCAGTGCGCGGATTGGCTGCGTGTGGCCCGGGGAAAGACGGGAGCGTCACAGAATCGCGGCGAGTGATGTGTGCGACGGATGCGGTGCAGTGGAACCAATAGAACACCTGCTCCTTCACTGTGCCGCGTTCGCCGATGCTCGTCGAGATATGCTTGCGGCCTAGAGGGCACATGGCAATAATAATATTAATTGGTTTTTGGTGGAAAGGAAATGGCGCAGTATCTGTCTCATATATCGTTGGACACCTGAACCGCGCCGTAAGGGAAGGGATAAAGGAGGGAGTGAAAGAAGAAAGGAAGGAAGAGGTGCCGTAGTGGAGGGCTCCGGAATAATTTCGACCACCTGGGGATCTTTAACGTGCACTGACATCGCACAGCACACGGGCGCCTTAGCGTTTTTCCTCCATAAAAACGCAGCCGCCGCGGTCGGGTTCGAACCCGGGAACTCCGGATCAGTAGTCGAGCGCCCTAACCACTGAGCCACCGCGGCGGGGCGGGGCACAGGGCATACTACCAGACTCCATCAAAACGCTATTCTGGCTGCAGGGTTGTGCGCGCATTCGTGAGGGAACTTTGGTGAGCCTCTGTGCATTCCCCGAACACACGGCCTTGACGTCCCGTCTGTTTTCCGTCAGGTAGTTGCACGCAGTGACCGAACGCTGCGACAGTTCTACCTTGAACGATTGATAACTGGACGCCCCACTGCAGTTGTAGCCAACACAGTGTGGTGCGCGTGTGTTTTTATTCCTCCAACATGAACTAATCATGCGCACAACCTGTACACATGTCTTATTGTGTGAATAGTTTCTGTATATTACTTGCTCCCCTTTCCTCTCTTCCTGTCCCCTCACCTCTTTTATTTCATTTCTTCATTCTGCCTGCTATCCTTTAATTCCGCTGCCTCAGCTGAGGTGCTTCAGTGTCGATGGCAGATGCCGGGGCTAGTAAAAATCTTTTCCTTCCTTTTTACTATTATTTTTAACAAAACCACTACCACCACCAAATACAGACACCATCCGGGCCATATCCCTCACTTCATGCGTAGGTAAAATTGATTGAAATGATGGTCCGTGATACGAGCACGGCGGCTGTTTCGATGGAGGCGCAACTCAAAACTTGCCAGTGTTCTTTGTGGTGTCAGTGCACTTAAATTTCGTCATGTGGCCTAAGTTATTTCTGAGCTTTCCATTGTAACTCCTCTTCCTATCTTCTTTCCCTCTCTCTTTATCTCTTTCCTAAAAGGGCGGTTCGGGTGTTCACCGAGATGGGAGGAAGTTACTGCACCATTTCCTTTCCCCCTAAACCAATTTTTTTTACACTGACAATTTCTACACCTACTGCGCGATTGTTGTACAACCTGTGGGTTTGAAGATTTAAATATTTCGCTAATTTTTTAATGGGCTCTTGCAGTTGAAACCTTAAATTAGCAGTAATTGGAAAAGGAAATGTACTGATTTTTTTTACGCAGCACATAGTCAAGCAGATAAAATTTAACTACACTCTCTCAAAGTGCCGGTACACCTTCGAGCGTTTCGTGCAGTGGCGTAGACTACGTTTGGTATAAGCTGATGGCTCATTTTGCAGTGCTTTTCCTCTGGTACCGGTTACCTGGAGATATGTGTCTGGATACACATATCTGTATACATTTGCCCGAGGAATTCAATTACCTGCCTGAGCGGAGCGTTTTGAAAGCCAGTCGCGGCACTATTTATTTTAATTCTACATCGGATGTTCTATGGTGAGCTCCTAAATATCACCTTCGAGGTCAAGCTTCACATAACCTGTGTGAGCCGGTTAGACGTCTTCGAGAAGTGCGTTCGAATTCGCACACACAATCTCTTTAGGATCTGTTGCTGACTGTAATAAGAAGCCGAAACGCTGCCGTTAAATTTTATGCTCAAAGTATAAGTGCAATCGAGGGAGTGCCACCAGCGTGGTTTGCGCATGTGGTTAGCGGCTTATGCTTTGCGAGCTGGTCCCTTCAGACAATGTCGCTGTTTTCTCATCTTCAAGTAAACAGTTATTGCTAGTCACTCTTCCACTGCCCTTTATGCGAGCGGAACTACAGATCGTCATATCGCTGTACTTTTCGCACCCGCTCACGGCGATCTTGGCGATCTTATTCCGAGAGCTGGTTTCATTCACCGGTCGTGCTCGCAACTGTACGAAGGGACAGAAGAATCGCACTCATGTGCCATGTTTACAAGCGTCGGAATGCTGAAAGGGAGCACCCATCTGCTTTGTATAACGTGGAATAGGAGCACATCCTACTAACGGCAAGCGTTGCATGGCTAGGGGACCACAATTTGCGAACATAAACACATGGTTCATAAACTTGGTCATACGTCTACGAATCATTCCTAGTTTGTCTTCGCCGGTGGTGGTGGTAGTGGTTTTATTAAAAATAATAGTAAAAAGGAAGGAAAAGATTTTTGCTAGCCCCGGCATCTGCCATCGATACTGAAGCACCTGAGCTGAGGCAGCGGAAATAAAGGACAGCAGGCAGAATGGAGAATTGATATGAAAGAGGTGAGGAGACAGGAATAGAGGACAGGGGGAGAAGTAATATGTACAAACTATTTACACAATAAGTAATGTGTCCAGTGCGCGTGATTAGTTCATTTAAGAGGAATTAAATCACACACGCGCACAGCACTGTGTAGGTTAAAACTGGAGTGGGGCGTCCAGTTATTAATCGTTCAAGGTAGAACTCGCGGAGCGTTCGGTCCCTGCGTGTAACTACATGACGGAGAACAGACGGGACGTCAAGCCCGTGTGTTCGAGGAATGCACAGAGGCTCACCAAAGTTCCCTCACGAATGCGCGCACTGCCCTGGGGCCACAATAGCGTTTTGATGGAGTCTGGTAGTATGCCCTGTGCCTATAGGCCTCAAACATACCTCGACGAGCATCGGCGAACGCGGCACAGTGAAGGATCAGGTGTTCTATTGTTTCCACTGCACCGCATCCGTCGCACGCACCACTCACCGCGATTCCGTGACGCTCCCGTCTTTACCGGGACCACACGCAGCCAATCCGCGCACTGAGGATCATTGCGCATTGTGACAGTGTAAGTCCGCGACAGCCGGTCATACTGTCGATGCGCTCACCTCCTGCGATGCGTGAGTCGGGTTGCCGCTTTCGGAGATGGAAATTTGTCTTCGCCGGAAATTTGTATTCAGAACAGATCTTCGGCACTCATATTGTAAGCTATGCTCTGGAATGTGAAGTTCTCCTTAAATAATGCTATATTAAAGAAGCATTTACAATGTTTTGCATAATACTCACTTTGCAAGGATTTCTACCTAATAAGTGCACAGTTTTTGCACTTATCTTTTGGTGTCGTTCACTGGAAACCATGAAACGTAATTATCTCCTCCGGCCTGTCAGCGCGGGAGTGCAAGATTTATTCCATCTTTCCGTGCCGCACATTGTTACTCGCGTTGTTTTTTTCACGACGTTTCCCGCAAGATCCCTCGCGTAATTTTGAACGAAAATTTTCTTAACGCTTCCCCACACTGACTTCGTCTTCAAATTTCTGTGACCGTCTACTTTATGGAGCTTTATGGATGGGTAGTATTTTGCTGTGATTTTCCTCGCAGTCTGTTATTCAACAAATTTGTTATATTTAGTGCCGCGAGAATGTTTGTAGAAAACTTTAATTTCGATGTTATTCGCTGTTTCTATTTGCCGCTCATTGTACTTCTCATCGCCAGGACAATATGTCCTTACGCGAGTGCAAAAATGTGAGTTTCGCCATGTACTAAAAGATTTTTCTACATGTGGCATTCGACAACATTGCCCATTACAAACTTGGGTTCAGAAAAACGGAATTTCCCTGTCATCTTTGAACTGCCACACTTGTGATGTTATTGAAAATAATAATAATAATAATAATCTGTTTTTGGTGGAAAGGAAATGGCGCAGTATCTGTCTCATATATCGTTGGACACCTGAACCGCGCCCTAAGGGAAGGGATAAAGGAGGGAGTGAAAGAAGAGAGGAACAAATAGGTCCGTAGTGGAGGGCTCCGGAATAATGTCGACCACCTTATTGAAAAAAGGTAGTGGTGGTAGTGGTTTTAATAAAAATAATAGTAAAAAGGAAGGAAAAGATTTTTGCTAGCCCCGGCATCTGCCATCAATACTAAACACCTGAGCTGGGGCAGCGGAAATAAAGGACAGCAGGCAGAATGGAGAAATGAAATGAAAGAGGTGAGGTGACAGGAATAGAGGACAGGGGGAGAAGTAATATGTACGAACTATTTACACAATAAGAAATGTGTCCAGGTATTGAAAAAAAGAAGATTGCATTTTCTGTTGAGCTGAGTTGCACACGGCTGTTGCTCCCTTGCAGCGGCGGTTGCCATCCCCGCGCTGCGACGGCACAGCCAGCAACGCGCTACCTTCCTGGGCTCCTCCACCACGGCGGACTTAATGGGGATCCGCCTCGGGCTGGACCTGCTGCTCAGCCTCTGCCCTCCTCCGCCCAGGAGTGCTCTGCTGTGCGACTCCCGCACCGCCCTCAGCCGCCTGCAATCTAACGGCCGCGGTACCCCACCAGTGCGGGAAATTCGCTCGCGCATGAAGCGCCTCGCGCAGAGAGGATGTGCCGTGCGTGCACAGTGGGCGCCCGGCCACTGCGGCATCGCCGGCAACGAAGAAGCTGACGACCTCACGACCGCTGCACACCAACTACCTGCCAGCGATCTGGCTCTTGTGCTGGAGGACGTGCGTTTGGTTGTCTGCAACCATCTCCGAAAGCAGCACCCCGACCCACGCATCGCAGGAGGTCAGCGCATCGACAGCATCAACGGCTGTCGCGCACTTATGCGGTCGCATCGTGTGATGATCATCCGCGCGCACATTGGCTTCGTGTGGCCAATGGAACGGCGGGAGCGTCACGGAATAATAATAATAATAATAATAATAATAATATCAATAATAATAATTGATTTTTTGGGGAAAGGAAATGGCGCAGTATCTGTCTCATATATCTTTGGACACCTGAACCGCGCCGTAAGGGAAGGGATAAAGTGAGTGAAAGAAGAAAGGAAGAATAGGTGCCGTAGTGGAGGGCTCCGACATAATTTCGACCACCTGGGGATCTTTATCGTGCACTGACATCGCATAGCACACGGGCGCCTTAGCGTTTTTCCTCCATAAAAACGCAACCGCCGCGGTCGGGTTCGATCCCGGAATCGGGTTCGAACACAGAATCGTGACGAGTAATGTTTGTGACAGATGCGGTGTAGCGGAAAGAACAAAACACCTGCTCCTTCACAGTGCCGCGTTCGCCTTTGCTCTTGGCGATATGGTTGCGGCCTGTAGAACGCTGGGCATACTACCAGACTCCCTCAACACGCTATTGTGGCCGCAGGGCAGTGCGCGCACCTTTGAGCGAACCTAGGTGAGCCTCTCTGCATTCCTCGAACAGACGGGCTTGACGTCCTGAATCTTCTCCGCCAGGTAGTTACACGCAGTTACCTAACTCTCCGCGAGTTCTACTTGGACGATTAACAACTGGACACCCCACTCCAGTTGTAGTTGACATAGTGCTGTGCGCGTGTGTTTTTATTGATCCATCGTGAACAAATCACGTGCACAACAAGGACACATTTCTTAATGTGTAAATTGTTTGTGTATATTACCTCTCCCCTATCCTCTCTTCCTCTCCCCTCACCTCGTTCATTTCAGTTCGCCATTCGTCCTGCTATCCTTTATTTCCGCTGCCCAAGATCAGGTGCTTCAGTATTGATGGGAGATGCCGGAGCTAACAAAAATCGTTTCCTTCTTTTTTATTATTATTTTAATAAAAAAACACTTACTGCTACTACTTTTCCCGTACAAGCATTACGAGTAAACAATGCACTTAGAGACTGTAATGTTTTCGCATTCGCGCACGTAAGCAGTGTTAAATGTCTCTGGGGAACTTTTAGCAAGCAGCATTTTAATATAGAGGTAAAAAATTGCTTATGGCCCACCTTTGTTAGGGCAGGATATACGTAGCGAAAGCGCTGAGATTTCTGCATCGTAAGAGAGCATTGAATGAATGTGCCTTTATCCATGGTTAAATCCTGAGCGGACCTGGCAGCGTGGTAGCGTCTCCGTTTCAAACGCCAAACTCCTGGTTAGATTTTGAGCTTCGGTACAGGCATTTTATATTCAGTGAGTGTGCGGAGAGGTGGGTTGCAATGGCTCTCATATATGCCTCAGCCGAATACGTTGGTTTGCGGTTAAGCGCAGGCTCTGTTAAGGCGCGTTTGTACTCCGGTGTAACGCGCGCGCGCGCTGCACGGCGTAATCAGGTTGGCCAAAGCGAGACCCTCTATACTCTAACTGCGCCTGACCGCCGACGTGTCCGGTGGCTTCAGCGCAGTCTCACCGCACTGGCAGGGACTTGAGGCACGTCTCTACTTCGCACCGACTGCGCCTGCCGCCGTCGGCCCGGCGAGTCCGGTTCGGCTCCGCGGCGAGGCACGCGTTGTGACGTCATGTGCCTGCTCGGAGAACCACCACGGCGAATTCGCAAGTTCGCGGCCAGAAAAACTTTCGCTTTAAAAAGTGCTGGAGCGAACCACTACGGGTAATTTTGGCTACTAGAGGCTTTTTAACGTGTACTGCGAGGAGTTAATTGTAATTGAAATTAGTTTTTTAAGGAAAGGACAGGACGCACTAAATGTCTCACATAACTCGGTCCACACCCGCACCGCTCCGTAAGGGAAGGGATAAAGGACGTGTGAAAGAAGAAAGAAAGAGGTGTCGCAGTGGAGGTCTCCGGAATAATTTAGACCACCTGAGCACATTTAACGCGCACTGACATCGCACAGGGCACGGGCGCATTTTACGTTTCGCCTCCATCATAACGCTGCTGCCGCGGTATGATTTGAACCAGGGTACTCCGGCTCAGTAGACGAACGCTCTAACCACTGAACTACAGCGGCGGGTGTTGACCACTGTCGCTGTAGTAAAATTGGAAAAGGATTAGTCTTCCTGTGAAACGTTCCTATCCTGTCTCGTTCTTCCAAAGTGGTAATAGGAAGGCAGGTAAACATTGGCGATTAAAATCAAACGATTGGTCCTTGAGGCTTGCGGGTGGGGTTCTCATTCCATGGCTCCAATGGCTTGAGCTGTCGGAGGGACATGTTTTATGAGGGCTTATTGATCCTTGATATGATCGCTGGTCAACATCGGCTTCCATCGCATGAATGACGTGTACTGCGTCGGTATGTGGTTCGGTTTCGCCCCGCGTCCCCACGAAGTGCGGAAGAGTGTTGGGCGGGGCGGGCCGGGCGCCAGAGGTGTCAGGGCATAGTGTTCGGCACATGAGGTGAAGTTCGCGGAGATGGCAAAAGTGTTCTTTCGGATCTTACGCCATTAGACAGCGTCCTTTTCTGAGAAGAAGGTGCTTCCGGCTCTGGAGACGCTGGAACTGTAAGGGCGCGTTCACAATTGTCCTAAAATTCGGCGAGCGAAGCGGATTCGCTCGACAGGAAAACTAGGACTTCTCATCTCTTGACGCTCGGGCGAGACGGAACCGCCACGCCGCTGCAGTTTCTCGATTTCCCACACACTTTCCAGCCACCACTTTGATCTTAGCCAAAAGGCCGAGAAGCGCCCGTGTGCTGTGCGATGTCAGTGCACGTTAAAGATCCCCAGGTGGTCGAAATAATTCCGGAGCCCTCCACTACGGCACCTCTCTCTTCCTTTCTTCTTTCACTCCCTCCTTTACCCTTTCCTTACGGCGCGGTTCAGGTGTCCAAAGATATATGAGACAGATACTGCGCCATTTCCTTTCCCCCCAAAACCAATTATTATTATTATTATTTCCAGCCACCACGTCACCGCTCGTGGCGTACACAGATATAATTAGAAAAGAGCAAAACCGATGTTGTCTGTGTACAGTAACCGTATGCATGCTTATGTACGTAAGCGCAGGTACATTCCTATTTTAGTTCGGCGTATGCAGACATACCCGCATTGAAACGCCCAGCCTAGTGCGCCATCTGCTTGTGAGGTGGGAACTAGTACTGTCAACAAAATCGGCACTCCTCTTAAGTCTAGTAGCGACAGAATCGTCATTCTAATTAAAAATGAAGCAAATATATCATTTATACGTGTCCTTATAGGTGAGGTGGGACGAAGCGATGTACCGGTACCTGATTTATGGCCAGTGAATGCGCTGAAAAAAGCCGAACCAACGGCGAATTCATTTCGAGGCGAGGGGTCCTGCGTCGAAGGGCGCCGTTATGTTAGTCGCCGCGAAAAATTTGGGTCCAGCCGAATCCGCTTCACTCGCCGCACTTTTCGACAAGTCTGAACGGCCCAGCAGATTCAGCCGCTTTTGACGCCGAGCGAGGCGGAAAGCGGCGCTGCGAGGGCGATCGGGCTGGACCAAAATTTTTCGCGGCGAAAAACTTTGCGGCGCCCTTCGACGCAGGACCCCTCGCTTCGGAATGAATTCGTCCTCGTTGCGGCCTTTTTAGCGCGTTCACTGGCCAAAAAACAGACACCGGTACATCGCTTCGTCTCACCTCACCTGTAAGCAAAAGTAGAAGTGATTAATTTGCTTTATTCTTTATTTAGAGTGACGATTCTGCCGCTACTAGGGTTAAGAGGAGCGCCGGTTTTGTTGACAGCACTAGTTCCCGTTCTAACGAGCAGATGGCGCCACTAGGCTGAGAGTTTCGTTGCGAGTCTGCGTACGCTGCACTAAAAATGGGAATGTGCCTGCGTTTACGTACGTAAGCATGCATACAGTTATGGTAAACAGACAGCATCGATTTATGCTCTTTTATAACCATATCTTTGTACGCCGGGAGCGGTGACGTGATGGCCGGGAAGAGTGTGGAAAATCGAGAAACAGCAGCCGCCCGGCGGTTCCGCCTCGCCCGGGCGTCAACAAATGCGAACGGGCCATAGCATTTCCGGTGAGGGAATCCGCTTTGCTCGCCGCATTTTTGGACAAGTGTGAACGCGCCCTAAGCGCTCGTTGTACGCTGAGGGAATAGGGATGAATTCGAATGATCTGGATAGCCCGCTCGGTTGAGTGCTGCTCGAGAGAGGTACCGTACGAGCGTATACGACCGATATGCACACCAGAGGAATTGCAGTTCTTTGAAGAATTTTCATCTATTGTTCATCTACACTACGCCACCGACCAAAGTTAAGCAATTTCTGTCGGCATTTTGCTAAATATTGGCATGGGGTTGCTTGTGCACATGCTTCTCTGAGTGTTGGAGTGCTGTCTCTTTTACGCTTTATGTGGTCTGTTTGAGCAAAAAACAGAGCTGTGGTATTGGCTCACGATGAAGTCGGTATAAATGCGCAGCTGTCAATGTAGCAAGATGAGCTTTGGATGAGAATCTGAGCATGTATCAAACACGGGAATGCAGGATGAATTGACGGAAGGGCGAATGAGGTGAGCGTCAATATACAGATATCGTCAGACAATATGGAATGGCGCTCGATTACTGAGCCGGGGTACCCGGGTTTGAAGCTGACCGTGGCGGCCGCGTTTCGATGACGGTGAAACCGCAATAGGCGCCCGCGTGCAGTGCGTTGTCTTTGCACGTTAAAGATACCGAGGTGGTCGAAATTATTCCCGAGCCCTACACAGCGGCAGTTCTTCGCTCTTTCCTCTTTCACTCCCACTTTCCTCTGCTCTTATGGCTGGGTTGCTGCGTCCGCCGACATCTTTGACATAGTGGCTGTGCAATTTCCTTTCCTTAAAATAGTACTCTGTAGAGCTCAGATCTCGACATGTCGATGGACACCTCAATTGAGTGGGAGCAGTGTTGGTCAAATGTTTAGAGCCTAGGTTTCTAGCCACAACTACAGCTCTGCCTTTTTGCCTGAACGGGACACTTTAAGCTGTCGCATACAACATCGACTCCTGAAATCTGACGACATCATCTAGAGCGCCACTACCGCTCCTCTTTCCCTCTTTTAATGCAAAGAGGCTGATATACGCATTACGAGAGAAGCCGGCGGTGTGTGCGTATACTAGAAGATGGAGCAGAAAATCCCAGCGATGGCAACAAAAAAAAGTTGACATTATCAGAAGACCGTGTGACGCGTACAGCAGACCGAGAAACACAACTTCAGACTATTCTATGCATATTCAGGTATATGTACCCATCTCTAGCCGAGGCCCACGTGGCGCAATCCATGTGGTGATATTCGTGCCAAAATTGGGACGGAACCGCCTTCCGTACAACTTTCCGGGTGGTTTCATAGGATGTATCGTTGCACGTCGCCTCCATGTTCTAGCCAACTTTGAGGCTATCGGGGAAGAGGGATGCGAACCGATCACGTACGTTACTTGAACTGTATGCTTGTAGATTGTAGTGCTGATTCCAAAACACCATATGTTAGTTATGCCAATCGCAAAATTCACTCCACGGCTGATTAAACCCTGGAATACCTCCCCCTAACTAATCGCCCCATTACAATCCTCTGGCTCCTGCGCAAAACGAACTCTTGGGCAGCACGGCCGCTCATACCCAAACCCGCTCATTCGTCAACCTGGCTGTGAGTGTGTGAGTGACATGTCTCGGAGTGTCACGAATCGACCTCTCAACTACCATGATCTGACCCCGTTTGTGAAACTCCCGCCTTATTTACACTCCCCCGCAAAATCTCTTCTTAAAATCAACAAGATATCGTGGTGCAGACTAAAAATGGCCATATTCACAGTCCATTTCATTCTCGTCATTATAACCCATGGCGACACCTCCTCAATGTCACTAGCCTCCTAACACTAGACCTCACTTTGGTCACATATTTCTCAGTTGCCCAAACTTGCCCAGGGCCCTGTGCCAAGAGTCAAAACCTGAGAAGAAATTGGAGGATGCTCTGTGCAGCTCGGAGCTGGATATGCAGCTTCGGACAGTGGGCTGGGCCCACTGATGACCGGGGCATTAATGCGCCTCGTAACCTAGAGCGGCCCGAGGGACGTTCATAGTCCTGCTTCCTGTGCGCCAAATTGATTATCTCATTGATAAATAATTTTATTTCTTTACCTACCTTGCATTCCCGACATGCCAAAATCTAACCTCAGCGCACTCCTGACAGAGGGTCCGAACCTTGCATTATGAAGCGCAACGCATACGCAAACTTGTAAACTCGTGGAAATAACTTTAATGCATGTACGAACATTATGGGTAATCAATAAAGCCTAGTAACAGTAATGCTTTCTCATTCCCCTTCTCAAAGAGTCTTAATTGTCTGCCGAATTTCTAATGCGATACAAGCAGAAAAGTTCAACAGGCCGCATTCTCTCCGACGGAATCCTCGTGGGAAATAGAAGAGAGCCATAAAGATGCTATCTAGAAGGGTGTTCTGGTTGACTACCCTGCACTGTGGAAGATGGATGATGGGATTGAGAAGAGAAATAGAGTAGGCGCGAGGCGTAGTCACAATTCATCCCACAAGCCAGTGGCTCTTAGGAAGCGAAACAGTGCTTGTAGGCCTTAGGAACCGTCCCATGGGCCCAAGATCTTGTCCCCTGCTAAAGGCAATCGTGGAGGTGGTCCAGAGCGTTATGGAGCGCATATGTTTCAGTAGCAACGGAAGTGTACTCATTCAGGAGATGTACCGTCCTTGCCAATGTCGCCGGGCATAGGAGGTTAGTTTCATAGCCGCGTAGCGAAGCACTTATGGCAGCCCTTAAGCTAAGAATCGGAGTAAAGCAAGGTGAGCCCTCGTCCTCACGTTAAGACACCTTTCGATCTTTAGGAGTGCGGGAACAGCTCCGCTATAAGGTAGAGACGTAAAAACATGTAACACTTTTTTTTCGATCGAGCACATTCGTCTATTCGCAGCCCCATCTTTCAGTAATTCGGAACCTGTACTGCTTTGCGAGAGCAACGCCGAGCCGTAGAGGGGAAAATGCGATGTTGCTTTCCCCCTGCTGTATATTGCGGGGAATACGAAGGCGTAGTCCAGAGTTCAATATCTTGAAGGGACGGTTGGAAAACGAGCCATTGTTCCACACAGGATGTGTGAGCTCATGCGCCGACCTGTGTAGCTGACACGATGCGTCAACTCTTGATAAAGGAATACTCAGATGAAGTGTGGGCAGATCGTTCAGCCTCGTCCGCGTTTGTTTTCACACCGCGATGTCCTGGTAGTCATTGCTGAATTACATCATGGCTATTCAATAAGACGCAGTGGAACATCTGGGAAATCCCTGCAGCCAGTTGTTCATGCGACCCACAGTGCAGAGCAAATTTCAGGCCTTGAAAGGCTGCTTTAAAATCAATGCAGACTGACGAATCGTGCGGAGGCGCTTGCCTGAAGAGCTAAACTGCAGCCCGAAGGGCAGCTCTTTCCTCAACAGCTGAGGAAGTGTAGCAGGTCGTCTTTTCTATCATGAAGATGCATTTCGCCGGGATCACAACAGATCGTGCCGAACTTGTTGAGTTGACTGTGGCATCGGTGCAAACATGGATGCAGTGAGAGTGGTTAGAATGCAGACGTCCCAACGCGATCAGCCAGAGAGAGGCCAATAATACACCAGTTTCCTTCGTAATTTTAGGAATACAAACTGCACTTCAGGTTTATGTAGACTATATTTGCAATGGAAGACAGGCATGGTGACCATGGATGATTAACAAATGCAGTGCGTCGCCTAATAAGCGCTGATGACAGGAGACACGTGTGAGGTGCCTAATATGGGCTCACATAGAGTGAACCGCAACGTAAGTGAATGTTTCCGGGTGACCACAGAGTTCCGGCCGTAAAAGCACATTTAGGCAGTCAAAGGTAGATAGGGAGAGCTTGTGTTTGCACACTTTGTTGAGACCGGACGTTTGTCTTTATGTTGTTGCTGAATACTGGAAAGCTGATTTTAACATGGTACTCGTCGTGGCTATGAGGTGGCATACTTAATTAATTATTATTATTAGGTATGCCACCTCATAGCCACGACGAGTACCATGTTTTTTGGTGGATAAAAGTGAACATAATCTGTGCGAAAAATGCAGGGAAGATTTTGGAAGCTGGCAGTCGATTAGCGGCTGTTGTGTAGGATTAAGTGAAATTGTGTCAAAATAAGAGTGGCTTAAGTTATATTGAGTAGCAGTATTGCAGTAGGATGAATTACGTCGAATCACAGTGGGTTGTGATAGATTACTAGTGATTGTTTATGGTTTATGGGGCTTTAAAGGCTCAAAGCAACTGACGCTATGAAGGATGCCGTAGTGAAGGGCTCCTGAATTTTCAATCGCCTGGGGTTCTTTAAAGTGCGCTCACATCCCACAGTGCACAGGCCTCTTGAATATCGACTCTATCGAAATTCTACTGACCGGTATCTAACCCGCGTCTTTCATTTTAGCAGCCGAGCGCCAAATGCACTGAGTCACCGCTGCAGCGGATTATTACTGAATTATGGCGGGTTGCGTTAGATTAGGAGTGGATTACGCCTTCGCAGCAAGTAAGTAGTTTTACGTGCTCGAGAAAAATTGTTTGCCATCGCCAACAATGTGTTTGCTGTGCTTAGAAAATGGCCACGCAGTTGGCTGTGCGGTCAGCTCCTTGATAGCGATTTCAAACTTTGCTCTCGTGCTGCTTCAAATCTCATTATGTTCGCTCACTTAATTCTATCCATGAGTTGTTCACCTCGAAATCAGACCATTACTGCGCCTTTCCTTACAGAGAAACAAATTCTCCAAAGCCAGCTGAGGTGTCCACTCAGATGAGCTGGTGCGCTTTTCCTTTCGATGCTGAGTGGGTTGATATTGCAGTATTTTACTAGATTTCTGTTAACGTCCTCTGCATATAGAACCAATGCATAGCAGTTAGCAGAGAAACCGGGGTGTAAAATTATTTTATGAAAACTGCCCACAACCGCTCCCAACAATACGAAAACAATAACTGCATTCACTGGCAATGCCAGTCCACCTTCGAGATTTTCTTGCAATGGCGTAGACCCTATGATCAGTAGGGCCTATTGGCTCCTTTAGCCATGCGATGGTCTCTGTTTGCTGCACAATTTCGGGTGCCTATTTGCAGATGTGCAGATAACTTTGCGAGAAAGAGAATGTATTATCATTGCAAGCCCAGCTTTCAGGGACATGGCCGTTTAGTTCGGCAAACTGCCACCATGGGCCGCTTCACCCTGAACTCCTTCTTTCTCTTTTCTTTTCCCCTTTCCTGCCTCGCATAGCCGCACGCAGGCAGACGGGAGGGCGCACAGCTGCGGGGTTGGGTTGGGCGGTTAACCATTGTTCGGATTCCACACTGTAGGAGGAGGAAGGAGCAAGTAGGGCTTTGTGGGCGAAAAAAAACTATCAATGCGGCGTGAAGCCTTCGCTGCGCCTGAAGAACGCATGTTCAGTAGCAGGATATTGAGAATGGCGCCCAGTTAGAAGAGAAAGAGGGGACGGAAAAGGCAAGATGGCTGAAGGGCTTGTTGAGGCCGTTCGATAGGGACGCTGTGTGGAGTGAAAACGCGTGGTTCTTTTTGACGAGTTGTAAGGTAGAGAAGAGATACATCCCAGCAGAAGCAGGAAGCAGTGATAAAGTGTGTCATGTCTCACCAGCGCCGTATCTTTTCGCTGCATTACAACTAGCCCAAAGTGCCACCTTAGTGAACTCCTGGATTTAGGCTCGTGATTAGAAGCCAATTTAATATGTGTACAAATTAAAAAAAATCAAGGACGCCGAATGCAGGGATGTCAGATGCTTGTAGAAGAATTTTTTGGGCGAACGCAATGGAAGCGTCCAAAAGGCCAATCTCAACAATCATTTGGGGAGTTAGTTGCAAGATGCCGTCTTAGTTGTGTAATTGCTGTCGCCTATCTTTGTGGCGGACCAGTGAACCAGCTCTTTTATCGGCGTAATGCCATGTAGTTTTCAGAAACACGTCGAACTGCTCATCACCACGACTATAGTTCAGCGCTATATTTCGCGAAAACTAACGGTTATAAATTTTCTTTCTTTTTTTTCCGAGGACGCTTACTGACTGCAATGCTCTCCCTGAGAGAGTGATATCCGCTGTTGACTTTCTGAAGGCCTTTGATGATGTATTTTAGTTACTGTATAGAGATATTCTTAAGTTTTATTTGTCGTGGATGCTTGTATTACTGACTTATTGCCCTTGTGTGTTATATCTTTGTGCCCTTCCTGCTTGAACCCAAGCAAGAGGTCTGCAGTATTGGGTAAATAAGTAAATAAATAAATAAATAAATAAATAAATACAGAACTTCGTGTCCAGAACTTACCGTATCTAACACCAACTGGTGAAACCACGAATAGCGGCGCACTCCAGGTTTTTTTTTGTGTGACCGTAGTGAGACACTCCTGTGCAATCTGAGGAGACTGAACGTTCTCTTGGACACCGTCTCTCTCATCGTGTACCTTCAGCGTTCATGAACTGAGCGGCCAACAATGACTTTGCGGGACAGTGGTAGAAACACATTGTTTAAATTAAGCGGCTCAGATAGGGCAATTGCCGACAGACCACAATAAGGGTAATCCCTCATGTACATTGAAACCACCACCACTGCTCTCCCAACAAGCTGCACAGAGCGTGAGTAGGATTGTTTCTTGGTTCTGTTACGTAGTTATCAAACAAATCCATGTACCATTGTTTGCGCTTGTTTGTTAAATTATCCTAGCCCGAAGAGTCGCCGCCGAAAGACGCGTGTTCGATTCCGACCGCGGCGGTTTAATTTCGATGGAGGCAAAATTCTAGAGGCCCGTGTACTGTGCGATGTCAGTGCACGTTCAAGAACCCCAGGTGGTCGAAATTTCCGGAGTACTTCACTACGGCGTCCTATATAGCCTGAGTCGCTTTGGGACGTTAAAACCCAATAAACCAAACCAGACTAGCCCGAAGCAAAAGAAAAAAACTAACCGTCCTCACCATGTTTTGTGTACTACAGCTCTTGTACATGGTAATCGGGCCGGACAGTTATTCGGAACACTGACTTCAGTGTTGCGACAATATTAGAAGCGCTGCAACGCCATGCGTCGGGTTCCGACTTTATATCCTTCTATGGTTGCCTGTCTCGGTCTCCCACTGCATGCAGTTTGTACATTTGCAGCACAGTTTCAGAAGGGAATCTGTGGATAAAATTGGGACATGCAGCAAAGTAACCTCCCGAAAATGGACACAACGTTGCTATACAGATTACGCGGAGTGTAATACGCTTCTTACCTGCGCAAATGTAACATTTGCATCGCAGTCTCAGGCTGCAAACAATTATTACGTTGGAACCAGAAAAAAAAATTCAGGGGGCACTTTGTTGAACTAAAGTGCGGTGAGGCGAAAGCCTTTAGCGCGGTGTTGCTGCTTGTGTCACTGATGTGGGGTTAAGAAGTTAAGTACACAATTTCTTGTGAATCTTAATGGCTGGAGACACTGCAGGCCATTTGGGAGGCATCCATCTGATTCGACGCTCTTCTGCAAACACTCTCCAGCGACCTAGACAAGCAGAACTACATATGCGTTGGCAGGAAGTAGCGTAGTCGTTAGCACGCTTGGTAGCGGAACGGAAGGATGGTATAAAACTACTCTCTGAGTATTTGCATGCTTGCATTCATACTATTATGCTCCTGCAAAAGTGATGAAACTGTTTTCTGCATTAGTTGCCGGCGGCGACACCATAACAATAAAGTAAAGACTTCGAACGGTGATTCCTTGTCAGTGCACTGCTATCAGTGATTGTTTGCCACCCGATTTTAAGAGAGTGTCTCGCTTGTGAGAAGAATTCGTTCTTAACTCACTCTTGAAATCTTTTAACAAAAAAATAACTAAACAGATAGCCTCAATAGAGAGAATACATGGGTAAGCATTTACCCTTCATCTCGTTATGAGAAGCTGAATTCGCGTTCTTGCTTGTATCATACTTTATTCGAAATTTTTTGCGTGTATATTAATTTTTTCTTTGTTTTGTGCCTTGTTATGAACGCTGCCAAGCAGCAGACGTGATGGACGTTCATTAATATCGTGTTGGCTGCAGCAAATAGCGCGTGCTTTTTTTTCTAATGTAAACAGATTTTTCTTTTAAAAGCCGTAAAAGATGCATCGTCGTGGTCCGTGCAGGTGAATTGTGCGCCAATGCGGACATTATGTCCGTGATAAAGTTCATCTAAAAGACTATTAATTAACTATAAATTGAAGGCTGTAAACATCGAAAGTTAACCAAGTCTTCAAAATTCTTTAATAGATACAAAGTCTTTAAAAGGATCCAATTCCCAGACTCACTCGCGAAATGCGCCGGTAGTAGCACATCTCCACTTTATGCCATGGGGATGGGTTTATCGCCGCAATAACTAAACAGCGATACTTAATCGTCGGGCCGACCAGCTGCCTTCTGTGCGCCGCGAGAGATTTGGGGAGGCAAAGCCGCTTGGATAGTGAGAATTACTCGCCCACATTCGACAGTACTAGTATAGGACTGACGCGCCTGACAGAGTTCCTGACAGAGACGCACCACAATAAAAAAAGAGGAAAACAGGGAGCACTGCAATAAAGTAGAAAAAAATGGCGAATAATAAATGGCGTCGGCAACCAGCTGAAGGAAAATGGGCTGGGATTGAGGGGGACACATAGGTATTTGGATTTTCCCGTAGCCGCCTTTGTCGCTTCGACTCAGGCGGCTGGAATGCGCGTTTTGACATGAATGGGTAGCAGGTGCTCGTCACGTGCAAAGCCAGTTTAGAAGAAAAACTTGACGATTCTGCTCATCGGGCTTTTCCCCTTTGACGTCACGCTGTTTACCCCAGGGATAGGTCTCTCCCCGCTGTAAAGAAGGTGACAATGCTTTGGTTTACACAACCGGTTTCGTCGGAAGGTAAAGCAAAATTCCAAAAAAAAGGAATTCTTTCGCGATGTTCAGTTTCCGGGAGGCGTCTTGGGACAAAAGGGAGAGCACGTGAGCCTTGCACGTGATCCTGAATCCTTGACGCTGTTTTTATGCTAGGTTGTTCGCTGGCGTACTATCAATACAGTACCATCGAGATGCTAACACCATTCGTCCACACCCAGCAACTGCAGCCTCACCTTTCTGCCAGAAGCAACTGATGTACCACTCCGTCGAGAGAGTCATCGCGAAAACGGTAAGTTTTTAACTTTTTTGTTTGAATATTGTAACTATAAAACATTTTTATATTTGTAACGCACTGCTGGGTACATTTATTCGTCACCTGTGGTTTGATTTTGGTATGTGCAGCCATATACTTCATCAGAAAAATAAAGTAATCTTCCATCTGCAGCACTAAGTTTGAAACCTAAGTAATGGTCTTTCAGAGATTGTTAAAAAGGTACCCTGGAAAACTCGCTCCATTTAAAATAACGGCAACGCAAGAACAAAAACTAATTACGCATTGTATTAGATTATCTGCTTTAAGTGTGGATGATTCATCTATCACCGAACACACAGACTTGTTAAGGACAGTATGCATATGGTAGGGAATAAAACAACATTGAGGGTCACTCATATTTACTCCGCTCACGCATAATTTAGTCTAATAGTTGTGACTGTTTTCACCCGGTTTAGGAACGAGGTGCAAACTGCATTCCCATATTCAAATGCACTTGCTCCACTTTGCACCGGACTAGTCCCGAGCAAGACAACATCGTATAATTCACAAAAATGCACAAGTTCATGTACATTACGTTTTCTGTAATGTTGTTATAAAAATGTTTGTTGCGCTTCTGTTATGGGTCACAACATTTTCGCGTAGTATTGCTTGCCGGCAAATAGTTCTTCAATTTAGTATTTGATATTAGTAAGTCGCACCGACCTTAGTATACCGAATTTAGTATTATACCCCTGCTACACGAGCGCTTCGAATGCCTTCCAACCTAATGTCATTCGACTCGACTGCCGAACCTACGCTGCTACATGAAGTTTCTCAACGGCATTCGGTTCGGATGACATTCGAGTCGACCGAGCTCGACGGAGACATTCCAGATTTTGGAATGCCGTCGAAACGCGAACGCAGCCCGAACCGACCGATAGGCGTTGCCGCCGCCGTCGCTTCGCCCCGCCCACAGCCGCGCGAGTGCTTTCGGCTCTGTGGCTGCTCATTTCGATACCTGCTGCTCGCTTTTTCCTGCTCTTTGCATAGCAAATAGCTCGTGTTCTGTCTACGTAAGTGCTTGAAGATAACAGTGCAACAAAGAACATTTACCGCTTGAGCAAGAAATTTCTCCAGAAGTGTGCCGATGAGGACGCCAGCGCGCATATACAATTGTTTACATCGCTGCGTACGAACAGCTAGCGCTCGATTGCATGACTTAAAACACATTCTGCGCTTTAGTTCTATTAAATAATCTTATCTTTTTTGTACTGGTTGTACCCATGCTTGTTAAGGCAGTGCGACAATCTGTGGGAGGAAGCGCCGATACGATCGCTCGCCTGAGAAACACTTGACAGCTGGGCTACTGACATCGTGTACGATCGGCGCTTGTCGCTAATTGTCCCGACTTCGTCCGACGCGATCAGTAGTTTATTTTAAACTGCTTTATTCAGAAGTATGATTGGGGACCGTTCGCGGTAATTGAAAAGGCATAACTTGTTATCCACAAAATAGCAACGGCGACGACTGCTGTCGGTCGTAAAGCAGTGCTCGGCGGTTTGGGTCACACCGGCGCTTTCCGTTCATCGTATGCGCGCCCTGCGATGTGAGCAATAGTTGATTTGAGGTCACTGTTGTCAAAACTACACTCGTCGATCATTTGCGTTCGCTCAACCCTGTGAATTCGCTCTTCACAACCGCAGAATTCGAAGACGTAACCCTGCGGACTCGCTAGGCCTAGTCGTCGCGGAAGGGAAGGGAGTCGCCGTCGATTAAAATTAATTTGGCAAGCGCCTATAGCTGGTGAGTGTTCGAGTGTGCAAATGTGAAATATACCCGTTCCTTTCGCTTATAAACAATATGGATAAGGTAGAAGGGCGAATATATTCACACCGCCGCCTCATCAGCGTGTTTTCGCTTAGCCGCCGGCCTGCCGAGGACGTGAGGGCTGACAGTCCGCTGGTCGGATTCGTCGGTGTCGTTGGCCTCAAAAACTTGTCCCACTACAGTCATATATGCTGCTATTGACCTTGATAGTGTCGTTGTCGCACTAGTGTGACCACCACCGCCGTCGTCATCGTACACTGAAAACGAGCTGAGGAAATTTGAAATGCGTTTGGAAAGTGTCGTGTAGCGCCGCGGAAGTCCGTCGAGTCCGAATGCCATTCCAAGTTGCGAATGTCATTCGACTCACGTGTCATTCGAACGTGCCCGTGTAGCACAGGTATTAGCCTTTCTCGCGATTGCCAAGGACGATTTCTATTAGCGTTTGTCGTGATGACGCTCTGCCGCCTTCATATTAGCAGCAGCATTTTTTTTGTGTCATAGAGATAACATACCAATTTTCCTCGCAATAAGGTGCACGTGCGCTTGCGGATCTTATAAACCTAATAATTACCACAACAAATAAAATCCTGAGACTCAGTTTCAGTTTCCCTACTTTTGGTTTCACCCCCCCCCCCCCCTCCCGCTATCTTCAGATAAATGAAATCGTTTCCTAAAGTATTGACAAAATGTCTCCATTTGTCTTTCATTTAGCGCAAAGGATACCTGATCCATTGGAAAGGGTACTCCAAATGGCATTGTACCCTGGAGCCTAAGAGGAATCTCAACGAGGCCTGTCTGCGCGAGTTCACATCCCTAAGGAAACCATCGAATCGACGCCTCCAGTCTGCCTCTCAAGAGATGTGTACGAAATTCAAAAAAAGCTGTCCAACTGCTGTCGATCAAGCGGTCTCCTGACGGTGAAACTTGACCAGGACATTTATCGATGGGCTTTTCACGGGAAAGGTCAAGCATTAGAAAAAAAACGGCTACTCTGTGAGGAACAAGACTTCTCGAGGCTCCAACTTCCGTCTGCATGGTCGATACGGGAAACGAAACTTGGGAACACGGTGGCGATTGAGTTTCCAATCAGAATTAAGGGTGGGGTAACACTTCAGAAGTCCTCCATGAGGTTTCCTTGCGGATTTCCTCGTGAGACTTTGCAGGTTTTTATCGTGACAAAGATCATTGCTGGCGCATCGTAATACAGTGATAAGAGTTTATTCCCATGGAGTTCTACTTTTGTTCTATTTGTTTTGTTTTCGCGTTATTTTGGCTTGTTTTGTACAACGTGTCACCTGTTTACCTCACTGAGTGTTACTGTCTCTATTCCACTGCTATGACTTCTTGTTCGTCAAATTTTCTAGTTTTTATTTAGTTTGTTGTTTATAGCTCCACGAAACGGCCACGCCAGATAACCATATAATCTTGTCTGCTACCTTTGACAGTTGCAGTGTCACATTCACGCTGACCAATGAGGCAGCTATAAAGACAAGACACGAGAAGGGCCTTCTTCGAAAGACATATTTTGAAACTGTGCAATCATTTGGGCCCCCGAATGTAAGGCTTCCCATTATGGGTAAATATTTTGAAGACCGGTTTACGTCACTGTGCAATATAACGGATAGGAGCTACAGGAATTTGACAGGCCGTGCGAAAGCGTCCTTCTTAAAAAATAAAAGGTTCATAAAGATTCACTTCGAGTCTCAATCTAGCCCACCTGAAACGAATACCGGAGAATCCATAGAGAACATCATAATTTCTGCTCTGCAAAAAGAACTCGAAAGAGTAGGAACAGTTTCAGAAAAGGCCATAAATGAGCTCAGAGACACCGTCTTTTCCTATAATGCTAAGCTTCTTAACCGAGAACAGGAGAATGAAAAGCTGAAATCCGAAAAAACTACTAGCTACTGAACAAAGGAATAATGGTGGGCGAGGGGTGCAAAGCAACAGACCGAAGGAAGCTTAATGCCGCTGGATATTCCATCGCGCAAGCACTTGATGCTGTACTGGAGAGCTACGGCTTAGATGTATGCCAGCTTCTCGTAACTTACTTAAAAGGCCTGCTGCATAAAGTAGCATTCAAGAAAAATGAAGAAAGTATTTGTAATTGCGGTGTAAAAAGAGGTTTCTGGAGCAATGGTCAAGTTAACTATAATGCCCTTTCTTCTCCAAACAAACAAAGCTTGCGAGAAGTTGCAGCCCTCTTGGACGTACATTTTTTCAGTAACGTTTTCAGGGAGCACCTCCCCGCGAGCGTCCCTAATCTTCCTACCATAAGGCTAATAAATTCTTACAGAGAGCACCTAGATAGCAGGATAACTGTCTTCAAGACACCAGGTACCTCACCTGGCACTCCGGTTTCATTTGAGGAACACTTGGCGTTAGCTGCGCAAGAGCTAGCTAAAGATGTAGGCATAAGTGTGACAGAGATCTCCACCGAGGCACTCCTTGTAAAAATAAAGGGTGATAGCTGCGTTGTGAGTAGACGCACGACCTGGACAACATTATCATTCGTCATCATTTGCAAAACGCGGCAGCTTCAAAGCCATAACCTTCATCGCCTTCTCGGTGTGGTGGAGATCTCGGAGGGTTATTTTGAAATAAGAGAGGCTTTTCGGATTTGATAAAAGAAATTAATGTTGCCGCACGAAGGGGTAGCATATCTGTAGGGGACCACGAGATTCCGATTCGCATCTGTCTAGGGTCAGATTTGAAATTTTTGCTTGTTGTTCAGGGTCTGCAGTCTGCTGCATCACACTATCCTTGTCCATTTTGTCGAGCAAACCCAAAGACAAGGTGCTCAGTTCTGACAAGTAACAGGAGCTTTAATGAGCGTCCTTTCATACGCACTCTTGTGAACAAGAAAGCTGATTGCTGCGCAGAGGCGAGCGGGATGAAAAACGTGCCATTGTTTAACTTCGACTCTGATTTAATAATTCATGATGTATTGCACATGAAGTTAAGAATAGTTAACCGCCTTGTAGATGGATTACTTTCAGAAGCAGAAGACAGAGATTACAGTGAAAAAGTCCGCAACCCACGTTGTATGACCATACACGTTCAGGACATCGCTGACGCCATGAATAACTGTGGGAATAAATTTCACGTCTGGGAAGCCAATGAAGGAAACAAGGGAAAAACATTCACGTCGGTATCGGGGGGCGATTGAGAGCGCCTGCTTAAGCCTTTGCCTGAAAAACTGGCCGGGAAATTGCACCCTCAAAGAGAGGAAAAAACTTTGCTCCTTTGGAAGCTTATGCGGAAAATTTTGTACTACCTGGAAACTGATGTTGAAGGTCGCAGCATAGAAAGAGAAACCTCAGAATTCTTTCACACGTTCTTAGAATTAGGAGCCCAAGGTTGCAAAGGCTATGGTGGCGATAGAGTTACGCCGTACATTCATATTCTCGCGCACCACGCTTCCGCAAAGCACGAAAGGTTCAAGTGCCTTGGTTGGTTTTGAAGCCAAGGGTTAGCGAAGAAAAACCACGTGCTAAAGCATCTACACTATGGGAAGTCTAACAAGTGGAATGCAGTCGCTGACGCTCTCAAGCTGGCGAAAAGGCTTGAACTGAGTGAGAATATCAGACTAAGCCGTGCATATAAATAGCGGGACCAAGAGTATTGGTTTTAGGGACTTATTCAAGAGACACGGGCGAAGAGGCTACGCTGTGCAGAAGAAAAAGTGAGCGAAGGAAACTCTACAAAATGTGGATGACATGGATGCAGGAGAATTGCGCACGGAGCTTAGGGCTATGGGAATGTCGACGAAAGTCAGATCAATAGAAAAACTTCGCAACCTTGTAAGGAAAGAAAGAGAAAAGCAATGATTGTAGCCATATGAGGAGATAACAGTTATGTGGTGAGATGTGCCTTTTAGTTTTGCGTCTTTTCTCCTATATTTATAGTGCTGTGTTGTACCTCTAGTTTAGAAAGTGCATCACTGCTTGAAGATGAAGAGTACTGTTCCTGATTCCTTATGTAACCTGCCCTTAAAGGAGTGTTCGGTGTGTACTAAAAATAGTGTATTTGTATTATGTTCCTGTTTACCTGCAATATATGCCCTGAGCAATTTTTTGGTGTGATATAAATGTGATATGTGTGTTTTGTAAGTATTGCCGTTGTCACTTTTAAAATGATCTTTTGGCTTGTCTTTTGCGCAAGAAAATTCTTTTATGTAAACAAAGCATGGATAACCGATTTATAACGCAATTAGTACAGCTAGAAAAAGTACTTGAAAGGGGGGGGTGCTTTGAAAATGATCATGCACACACGCCTTTAAGTTCTGCGGGGCAGCAGGAAAAAAATTTTGCAGCGAATTTAAGAACACTGATTGGGCGCATCGGGCGTAGATCATATGATACTGGAATCAAGTGCACAATGCGCACAAACAGGCTCGAGTAAAGTGACGACAGCAGTACTACGCACATTCAATGCCATCATTTATGTTCATTTGTATGTCCTTCTTTGCTGACTCAATTTGTTTGGCAACCGATTAAAAGTGCCTTGTTCTTTATTCTTTTCGCAAAGTATTGCTTCTTTTGTATGCCATGTTGCTGTGAAGTGTGTTTCGTTATATTCATATTCGTTACGTTTGGAGTGCATCGTTATGGTTGTACATCTAACATGAACACTAGGTAATGACGCTATGTGATTCTGACTGTACACATTTTGTTTCCAAATGTTGTATAAAAAGTGTATAATAAAATATTTTATATCGGCACTATAGCCCTTGTCCTTGCCTTTTGGCGGGGAAGTTATATCCCCTTCCGCACCAGCTATCAGATAGTGTGACAAGTGCAAGTTTATTGACAGCGACGCCATGAAAATAGACCTATTACATTTGCTCGAATTCCTCCCCAAAGGTGTAAAGGAGAAAAGAAATATAACCTCCAGTGCTTCGAATATTACTGTAAACAAACAGATCACTTCCCATGAGTGTTATCGTTACGAAGGCTTCCCCTTCATTCATGGTAATTTGCTGACATTGTGCTTTCCGCTACGTGCTATAATGACATCCCCGCCTATTTGATATTCTCATTAACTTTGTAACATAGAATGCAATTCCTGACTTATTTTATTGGTATACATTCTTTTTTAGCGTCTGGTTATTTTTGTTGCGCTGTACCTCTCTATTACAAGTGTATTTGGTTTGATTTACCAAACGCTGCTGCTTCCAAAGTAAGTGATAGTATTGTTCAGTGCAGTATAATTAGTTTTTCACGTGACCACAGAAATCAAAGCTGCTGCAGGCAGTGTAACCTGGTAACTGGGAAAAGCTACACTGAAATAATACAAATTCTTTCTATTACGGGCTATGAGGGACAGCGCACTGGAGCGCTTCGAACTAATTCGTCCCCCCGGGGGTAAACAGCCGGAGCGTTGTTGCATTTCGCGTACGCTGAAATGTGGGCATAGCGGCTGGGTCCTGAGCCGGCCTTTCATCACCCGGCACCCTGTGCAAGACTTTGCCAACCCCCCCCCCCCCCACCCGCTTCTCTCTTTCTTTGAATGTCTTTGTGGGGGTGTTTCTCTTGACTTTTATTGGCCGTCCTAATGGGGGGCACTTCTAGTTTTCATTCTTTTAACAGTCTCAATGTATTATATGTACTGGCTTGGGCAGGACACTTAGTTGTTTTTTATTTTTCTTCCCCCTCTAATTTATAACCCTTTGACATCCTTTGATCTTGCTATTGGCGGTCAATTTTTTACACGTTATTATAGCATTTTGAAGAAGGTGAATCTTAAAAGCAAGCTGCTTGCGATAACGCAACTCATCTATTATACTGGTGAAATAGAAAAATTTATTGCTTAAAATGATTACAGCCCAGCCTCAAAGGACAGATGCATACGTTCTTCAAAGGAGGCTCTCAAGACAGTCGCGTCAGACGATTGATATGACATCGCGACTAACCCTGTTAATCCGTGGTTAACCCTCTTGCACCTGGCAGCCCCTTGAGATGTCACTCTGGGAGGTGCGGGAGAATTAACTGCGATATCATGACAATCGGCCGACGAAGCAGCGTAGCAGCGACTGGCAGCGTAGCGGCTGGCAGCGTCGCAAATTGCGACTGCCACCATATTTACCATTTATATATACCGTTATGAACTGCTTCCTTGATGACGTCCATGTAAAACCACTTTTGCTTAGCACAGAAGTGGACACAATTAAATTCACCAATTTGTTTGCAAAAATTGAAAAAAGTTGGCGGTATCTTGCGGCATCTTTAAAACCGAAGTTTCGTACCTCAAAAGCGAAGCCTCATTTTTTCAGTTGTGTTACACAGGATGGATCCCGGCAATACATCATGCATGCATATTACAGAAGTCAGAATGAAAGAACAGCAAAAAAAAAAAACGTCGCCAACAGCTGCAGCAATAAAAGTATGAATAGTGATCATGCGTGAAATTTTTCATTCAAACATTCATACTAAGATACTTTCTATAGAAACGAGCACATTTATTAAAATTAGTTGACCAAAACAAAAGGTTCTGAACCCAGGTTAGAACTCTAAGTACAAACTCGAGTCACCATATTCGGACAACGCTAGAGTCACTAATTTGAAAGCATTACAGGTGAACGTGAGAGTAACAACCTGAACGTCTATCTAGACGCTATTTGCTTCTAGACTCCAAATTCTGTGTTCTGCCCGACAACAGCTGAACAGCTTCAGAATGTTTCTGAGTAAAGCTATATCAAATTTTCTTAAATAAGTATTAAAAGAATAAACTTAAACATTTATATCCGCGAATACGTTTTGATGTCGGCCGTTTGAATGCCGCTACGCTCTTTAAAAGTAACAAGAATAGCTAAAATTCATTCGAGCTATCTCTCATACCCTAATATATAATGATCACACGCCCCAATAAACTGTTTAGATAATAGCAAAGGGCTGACAATTTGCAAAGTTGCTCCACGACAAGCATATATGAACAGCCGCGAATACTTTATGTAGCTGCGTTAATGCATGGTCATCGTAACAACCTTCTTTATTTAAAGCTCCAGTTGAGACACTGGTTTCGAGCTCTGACATGTGTTCTTGTCTGCAAGGCAAAAGTCACCCGATAAAAAGGTAAGCGTCGAAATGGACGCAACTTCAGCAGTCCGAACCGTTTCTGCAGCGTAGCTCGCTACCGGGCGCCATCTTTCATATTTTAGGCAATATCAGGTTTCAATTAAAAGGCCTCAGGAAGCTTCTTGATCAAAGCTATGCCAGATCGTTGCACATCATTTTAAACACCATATATTTGGGTACCTAAAACCGGGAAGCATTTTCGATCTCTATCCGTGTTACGGTGCTATACAGTTTCAAAGTCTGGAAAAATGCCAAAACTTTGGCCCCCTCCCGTAGGCAGCATCGTATAATATTCAAACGCGCTGGGAAGCTCGTGTATTAATAGCACAGGACTGAAACTTCGGCACATTCCTCAGCTATGTGTATGTTACACAAATCCCCGAAGCATTTTTTGTAGGCGCTTTTGATCACGTTTTTACGATTTTTATTGTACCCCTTCCCATTCAGTTACGCTCCCTGTCGCCGCCACTGCCGGCAGATGGCGCAAGTAGTACATATCCCAGAAAGCTGGGCATGGTAAGGAATCAGCATTCCTTGTCCTTTAAACTAAAGCCAGCACCTTCATTTTCGTATGACTGCAGGTCATCACGAACTGCTAACCTTGTTACTCTATAATATCCAAACTACCACTTCAACCGAAAAATAAACTTGTATAAAGTATCTTCAAAGGGAATCGGTTATTTGATGTGGTTGCTTAGCCCCGCCGCGGTGGCTCAGTGGTTAGGGCGCTCGACTACCGAACCGAAGTTCCGGGGTTCAAACCCGACCGCGGCGGCTGCGTTTTTATGGAGGAAAAACGGTAAGGCGCCCGTGTGCTGTGCAATGTCAGTGCACGTTAAAGATCCCCAGGTGGTCGAAATTATTCCGGAGCCCTCCACTACGGCACCTCTCTCTTTCTTTCTTCTTTCACTCCCTCCTTTATCCCTTCCCTTACGGCGCGGTTCAGGTGTCCAACGATATATGAGACAGATACTGCGCCATTTCCTTTCCCCCCAAAAAAAACCAATTATTAATATTATTATGTGGTTGCTAGATTTCTGCACTCTCGTTAGGTGTCCAAGTGCCGGAGTGCGTATGGCGTAGGCGCGGCACTGGAACGGGGTAAGGTGGGGCATTTGAAGTGGAGGTTACAGCTGCTATTGCACTGCTATTATCATTTACGTCTTACGTTTAAGCAATATAATGTTGGTGATTGAACATTTTACTACTTTTCGCAAAATGCTCGAGCCAAGCTATTCGGCGTCTAATCGATACATACATTTCTTAAGAGATTATATTCCTTGGCAAACTACTACTGCGCAAGCGCTCCAATGCTCACCAACACGTACAACGAACCATATCTCGACCTTAGTTGTGTCATTACCTCCCAGCAGCGAGACCATGTTGAGTTAAAAAGAAATCAAACAAACATCCTCTACTGAGACGCGAACCTGAGCCGTCGCGACATTTCCGCTTCGCATCCAACTGCACGAGTGCACGGTAGCCTAGTGCTTACTGTCGCGGCCGAACACTGCTGGTGTTAAATTGCAGGATAATCTCGCGCTTAGCTTTGCAAGTTATCGTCTTTACTTCTACCTGCGGCGCGAACTGACCCCATCAGCTTAACATATATCAGAGCTTAGCCTCAGTCAAATTAATTCAATGCTTAAAAAAGAATCTAGGGCTATCCCTAAGTCGAATGTTCTTGCTAGAAGTGCCGTCATGTAGAGTTATAACGCACACACTATTTTCCTCGGACACATTTTCTTCAAGTAACCCTCATCTCCCAGTGTTTCATTGTCAAGAAGGTGGATTTCTAGTTGGAGAAATGAATGAAACATGTTCAACCTGTTGCACCAATGCATGGTTCGTAAGCAGACGGTATGCACTGGAAAGACAACGCTGTGAGTTGCGTGGCCGAGGCGGACAATGTAACGCATGCTGCATATTTCACATCATGCCAATGGAGCGGAACGTGGCCCGACCGCGAGGATGTCGCGCGTGTGCGCGTGCTGCCACAGACAAACCTCCCCTCTCCCGTAGCCACCTACCTCCACCCACGTAGTAGACACCCTTTTTAAGAGCGCGAGCTCTTCGGCATCAGGTTTCTCGATTTCTTGGCTTCTACTACCACCTCCCTTCGCCGTGAGATTTTTGAATTGCGAAGAATTTAAGATGGCTGCCCCAAAAGTAAAACGATATAGCAGCCTAAATGGTGATTGTTCGGTGACGTCATTAATTACATTACTTCATACATTACGTAAGACAACTTGAGGTACCATTCAGGGATATTTGTGTACCGAATTTGGTATGTAAATGAAATCATATCGGTGAGGCTATACGAATAAAACCACTGTTGGCACATATGGCACTGGAAGATGAATTCTTTACGCAATCGGACCCCCCAGACAAAAAAAGAAATCAATTTGGGACGTATCTTCAAAGGGTGTGACTTGACACCAAATGGACATACCGAAACAGGACCGGTACCAAACGATTTCTATTGACGAGACCTACCGCACAAGACGCGGAGATTGCACTAATCACGTGATCGTGATTTCTCTGATAGATGACGCTAGGTGCCCCACTTTTTTCTGATACATACCAATACTAGTCAGCCAAACAGCTAACGCTCGTTACTTCAATGTCTTCCATACGGTGACGGCATATTGTTTAGATTCATATTGCCTCTCAATCAGGCGAGCCCGCAGTTCGCTGCCTTCAAGTGAAGTGTCCATGATAAGCGGGAGCGGAGCGACCCAGAGAATATGGCGCCACAACAGCTGGATTTTATCAGTCCCCTCTGGTATGCACTTATGAAGAACATGTAAGTAGCATAGCAGGCGGCGCCCGGTAGCCGCCTGTGAGAGCCGCATATATTTGTTCATAAGGTGGGCTTCCAGAAACTTGTGATAGGAGTCTGGCACCCTCAACGCCTTCAGTTTGGCTTTGGGGGTGGTCGGCGGGAGGTCCAATGCTTTCTATGTCGCCTCCCTGATGATGGGGTCAGAGCGCTCGTCTTCCTGTTTGAAGTTGTGAAGGTACGGCACGGCACAGAGGATCCGGCTGGTCAAGAAGCCAAGGGTGAGCCGTAGCACGTCACTGCCGCTTACACCTCCGCGCTTGACTGAAACGCGGTGGATCATGAGCCGTACTTGTTCGCCTATGCGCTTCTCTTACGCTACATTGGAGTCCGGCCTAAGCCTGTTATTGATGAACAGACCCAGGATCCGGAACTCTGCCACTTCTCTGATGGGACCACAGGACAGAGAGATGTGCACAGACGTGTTACCCTTGTGATTTGCCCTGGCATGAAGAAGCTCTGATGTTGAGGGAGCAAATTGTAGGCAACAGTCGGCACCACACGCTTCGACAATGCAGGTGGCCTACTGAAGGCGGTCCACCAGCTCCCCAAGGCTCTCCTCGGAGCTGCAGATTGTAATATCGACTGCTAGAGGCCGTGTTTTAAAGTCTCGATGGCATATAGATGGAGCATCCGCCTCACGAGCAAAAGCACCGATGCTGGAATCCCGGTGTCACGCAATTCTCCACAAGGTTTGAAAAGAAAGAAATAAACACTGCACCCATCGACAAAATTGCATAAGCAGGCCTTGGGTGGAGCCTAATCTCGATGACCAGAACCGACAACACACTCCCTCACCAGAACCGGATTTGGCCACCCTTGTGTAGTTCATCACCACAAGCTTCTATGAACAAACAAATCAACCCTCGGCTCTCATTCCCCAGGAGCTCCGGAGTAACATAGCAAGGCGGCGGTGAGACCTGGGACGCAGCGCAGGGCGATAAGAATCTGGCTTCGGACAGGCTGCCAATGGAATCAGAATATGACAACGTTTAACTCTAGAACCTTATCTAGTGAGCGTAGCCTAGCAGTGCTGTTCGAAGAACTAGCCGGCATTACATGGGATGTCATAGGGCTTAGTGAAGTTAGCTGAAGTGAGGCGTATGCTGTACAAAAGGACGGGTACATGCTGTGCTTTTGCGGATATGCGAATAGACGAGAACTAGGTGTGCGATTCCTCATAATCAGAGTATAGATGACAACATAGGGTTGTTCTATTGTATTAACGAAATGGTGGCAGCTATCGTGATTAGGCTTAAAGAGAGGTGTAAGCTGAAGGTGGTGCAGGCCTCTGTGCCTACATCCAGTCATGAGGACCAGACTGTTGAAAGCTTGTATGAAGATGTTGAATCGGTAGTGATACGAGGAAAACCACAGTACAATGCACTGATGGGTGACTTCAATGCGTATGTAGGCAAGAAGCAGGCTGGCGACCAGGCTATAGGCGGCTATGGGATAGGTTCTACGAAGAGCAGGGGAGAGCTATTAGTGAAGTTAGCGGACATAAATAATTTACGGATCATGAATACCTTCTTTCGGAAACGCGAGAACAAGAAGTGCACCTGGAAGAGCCCCAATGGTGAGAGAAAAATGAAATTCACTTTATATTTTGCGCTCAACTTGGTATCGTTGAGAATATGGACGCCCCAGGAAAGGCGCGGTGGAGCCACCAAAGAATGGCAAGGTCTCGAATGATCTTAGACTTGCGGAGAAAACGGAAGAGCTACGGAAGAGGAAGTCCAGTAAGGAGTTAGCGGTAAAAGGAAAAATAAAGGAATTCAGGATATCGCTGGAGGACAGATATTCAGCTTTAACTGGGGAATACGATCTTAATATTCTTACAATGAACGATACTCTCCCAGCTATCATTACGGAGTGCGCAGTAGAAATGGTGTTATGAAGATTCGCCAGGATACCAGCAAGTTATTTCAGGAAATGAGAAATCTGATTAAGAATTGTGAGAGCACAAGGGCGTCTAAACCTACAAGACAGAATAGAACTAGCAGAGCGTTCGAAGTTAATAAATAAGCGCAACGGGAAAAGAGGGGGGGGGACGTGCCGCCGACATAATGAAGTTTAATATGGAGAGAGTCGAGCATGCTCTAAATAACGGAGGTAGCCTAAACGCGGTGAAAATGAAACTAGGCATATTTAAAATTCAAATGTAGTTAGCGTCTCTATACCTGACGCCCTGCTTCATTGAAAATTTTTTGCAGACATTAAGAAACGTGAGGACGGCGCTGCGATCGCCGAAGTGATCGGACGCTTTTACATCGGCTCTGTCTTCTACAAATGAGTTTGCAGCGATTTCAACTGCATTTCATCGCAAACCCTTCACCAACGGATCCGTGAAGTCGAGAGGCATGGACGGTTACACAGCTTTGAGCTGGGCCACCATTCTTCGCAGAGATATTGCACTTTCTGCGTTCCGACTCCACCATAGCTTCGCTAGGTTTAAGCGTGTACGCCATACGCTAGGCCTAGCCGGCGCAACTGCTGCGCGCCTCTGACAGACGCGGCGTCACGTATACGGACTCTCTCCAACGAAGCGGCACAAGCCGACGAACGTGACTCAGAACGTGCGCAGAGGGGCAGACCACTCGGGTGTGGTCGGAATGCGGAAACGACCGCACGAGAATACGAAGATATCAGACTACGCACGACCAAAGGAAGCAACCATCCCGATAGTGCACAGAATTAGGGTCCTTGGCATGATAATCGAGGCCAATGGCGTCAGCAGCGAAACGATCACTAAATTACAGCACAAGACGGCTAACGCCATGCGAACCCTCAAGAGGGTCACCAGCAGAAGAAACGAAATGAAGGAGGCGAGTCTCACACGACTCATACACTCTTTCGTCATGAGCCATATTGCGTACGCC
Organism: Amblyomma americanum; assembly: GCF_052857255.1. Taxonomy (NCBI): domain Eukaryota; kingdom Metazoa; phylum Arthropoda; class Arachnida; order Ixodida; family Ixodidae; genus Amblyomma; species Amblyomma americanum. The sequence goes on along the minus strand of NC_135501.1, from coordinate 125,386,494 downwards.
ACGGCATTCCACAACTGCTACAAGGGAGACGAAGCCAAAATCAACGTCCTCATCCGCAGGGCGTACAAGATAGCACTGGGTCTCCCCGAGTCCACCAGCACGCAACGCTTGCTCCATCTCGGCTTCACAACACGCTTACCGAAATCGCCGAGGCGCAGCGCAATTCACAACTAGAAAGATTAGCGGGCACGAGAGGAGGACGCCAGATCATGGAAATTGTTGGCATCCGTTACCATGCACAACCAGGCGAGAAAGTCGCTGTTCCGGACGCGATCTGACAAACTTGAAGAGTGGACCCAATTCCACGGAACGTCTAGCCAGAACACAACCGGAGAAGAGTGGCCAAAGCCAGAGCTCTCCTACGCAGCCACGGAGACAAAACGGGACAAGGTTCGTTGTCGCCACGGAGTACGTAGAACGCTCGCTATTCGCAGTTGTGGTCGTCGATTCAAGTGGAGAAACGCGCATAACGGCAAGTGTAGCGTGCGAGCGCGCAGAAGAAGCGGAAGAAGCGGCGGTGGCCCTCGCCCTCATGGATCCGACGTGCACAACAGTTCTCAGCGACTCGCGACAAACGGTCAAAAACTTCGCCAAAGGATGGATCTCACAGACAGCGGCCCGAATCTTGAGCAATCGAAGTCCAGTGGGAGGAAGCTTTTCAAACCAGAATCCAGTGGTCCCCGGCGCGCATGAGAGAAGTATCGAACACATATCGCAACCGAAACGAGACGGCACGCGCCAAGGCGCGCGAGCTCGTGAACCGAGCCGGCGACCGTCGTTTATGGGACCACACCAAAGACCGTTTGACCAGCTACAACGAAATTACCAAGGCCCTCTGCCTGGCCCGCTGAACCTTTCCTCCGCCCAACAATAGGCTGGACAGGGCGCACGCGGTGGCCCTCAGACAGCTGCAGACGCTCACGTACCCAACATGGCACAATACCACAGACTCTAACGCGGAACATACCCGACAAATATATGCAAGGTCTGACACACTGCTATAGCAACTTTACCCCACATTCTCTGGAACTGCAGCAAAAACCCTGACGATGCTAACTCCGGAACCCTCCCGCCGCGGTGGGCCGCTGCCTTGAGCAGCCCCAGCTTCGGTGACCAACTCTGGGCCGTCCAGCGGGCCCCCGAGGCGACGGCGAGGAAACACCTCGACGTGCCCACGTGGGAGACCTAAGGCCCCGTCGGAGAAAGCTCTGCAGGACCTTTATATAAAGTTGTTATCAACCAAAATTAAGAAACGTGAAAGCTAGAGCGCGTTATCTGGACAATGGAGCAACGTTATCTGGACAATGTTGGCACCACCGGGAGCCGCTCGAGCTGCAGTGTCAGCTGCGTCGCTTCCGACAATGCCACAGTGTCTCGGTATCTACTGGAAGACGATGTCATGACCCTCTTCCTGAGCTTGGTGGTAGAGATATCTTAATTCAGTTACGCCATGGCATAAATCATGATTGAGACATTGTAGGGCTGCTTTTGAGCAGCAGAACACAGCTCATGTTTGGGTTTTTTGCATCGATGTACTGCACAGCTGCACCAAGAGCGGATAATTCTGACCCGGTTGAGTTTGACCGGTGCGAAGTTTGCTGGATAATACTTGTCTGTCTCGCAGGAATGACTACGGCGCAGGTTGAACTTTTGCCTGACTCCGAACCATCTGTGTGCACATAAGTGTGGTCCCTGTATGAGGAGTGGACTAGGTAGAGTGTCAACTGATTAACGGCCGGTGTCGATAAGTTTGATTTTTTTGTTATGCCCGGAATTGTAAGGCGCACGCATGGCTCCCGCAGACACCACAGCACCGAAGAAAGCTGTGTTGCCGGGGTGAAGTGCGATGAGATGGACGACTGATGGGCTGCTATAACCTCTGAAAACGCTGCGCGTTGTCCTTGATCTGTCGCTGATACGAGGCGGTGCTGGGGAGTCCTTCTTAGATGTATGTGGAGAACGCAGGGTGTCAAGGGTTTTATAAGTCGAGAGGTGGTAGTCCTGAGCGATAGGAATGGTAGCAAACTTTGATATGCTGCGAGAGAGGTCCAGGCATGTGCAAAGTGCCTGATGTTGTATAGGTTGTAGAGCACGCAAATTCGTCTTGCACGTGCTTAAAAACACTGATGCACTATGCCTCAAGAATGCAAAAAAGAGTGCTCATACTGCTGCAGCATTGATAGAATCGACCAGCCCCATGATTTTCCGCCACGAAATCTGAGCAGTTGTGTGAGATAGATTGCATTTTATTTACAAAGCTGCAATGCGGATTGCATGATAAATTCCGGTCTATAACAATTCCTAAAAATCGATGAGAAGCACGATAGGCAATGGCAAGGCCGTCAATAGTTTCTGACGAGTCATCTTTTTCGCGTAAATATCATTATAGCGCATTTCTCGGCTGACACGCTCAGATATTGGTCTTGAAAATACGAGGAAGTTATCACAAGCAGCACAGAAAATCTGCCCAATATTAGAAAAATATTGGCAAAGGCTAGTCCAATAAAGAACCAGAGTGAAGCCACCAATGTGCAATACTGGCCCAATAAACTGTGCTGCTTGGGATGGTTGCTGCCCTCTGAAGTCTTGCTCGCACCTGAAGACGCCTCAGAGAGGAGGCCCAGATGCAGATGTTGTCGGGATAGATATGGACGGTATTTGGAACGTACTCCGGGAGTCTTATAAGTGTTAGATTAAACAAAGTAGGGCTGAGCACCCCGCCCTGGGACACGCCCCGGTAGGTGTGGCCGGTAGGTGTGATCCCGGTTGTGTGAACTGTATGGTTTATGGTTTTTGGGGATTTAACGTCCCAAAGCGACTCAGGCTATGAGGGACGCCGTAGTGAAGGGCTCCGGAAATTTCGACCACCTGGGGTTTTTAACGTGCACTGACATCGCACAGTACACGGGCGTCTAGAATTTCGCCTCCATCGAAATTCGACCACCGTGGCCGGTATCGAACCCGCGTCTTTCGGGCCAGCAGCCGAGCGCCGTAACCACTCAGCCACCGTGAACTGTATGGATCCTTTCTTGACTATGAAACACACGTACTGATTGGCATTGTGGGGTTGAACTGTGCGTGCAATGAAGGGCTCGTACCGTGAAAGCTTGATTGCTTTGGATAAGTTAGGTTTGCAGACGACTAATATCTAGAAGTGGTTGTTTAAAACATATTGCCGAAAACTTGCGATTCTTGACTGTAGGCCTCTTGTGTTCTAGTTGAAGACCACAGCGCCCCTGACTTGCTCACGAAACGTGGGAAGCTAGCCAGCCATTCTGTTTCAAACATGTTGTAGTGTTGGAATCAGAGAGCCCAGCTGTAGTAAGAAGCTTCGGGTTGTTGACAATTGCAGGGCCTGTATCAGAGGGCGAATGGCGTTCACTACCGCCCTAAGGATCACGACGGCTTGGCGATCTTGCTCTGGGAGCCCTTCTCTAACGACAGGTGAGCTCGGCGGTGAGAGCGTGCGCTGAGGATGCTCAGCAGGACGTAACGGCGAAAGCGCTGCCCAAGCACCCGCACTCAAAGAGTCCTTGGCGATATTCCGCTGACTGGACACACTTGGACGTGGATGCAAGGGGGGAGTTTGAGAAGGAGGTGCAGTGGGCTCGTCGGTGTGGTTTTTTATGCAATTGACTTTCTTGAGAACTTGTTGCGGCGGGAACGCCCTTTCAGAATAGTGTTAGCAGCTTGACGGTGCGTTGAATTGTCCCAAACCACTTGCTTTTAAACGGAGCGCTCGTTTTTTATGTGTGGGCAATATTTACATGACGCCTGATGAGGACCATTGCAGTTGGAACACTTAAGCACTTGTGCAATACAGGATCAACAAGAGCACACTCCCTTGTCGCAGACCCCGCTCACATGACCCAGCTTCAAACATTTACGACATTGTAGGGGTTTTGGAATAAATGGCCGCACGGCATGACGGAAATGGCTCACCTTCACGTGTGATGGAAGACTGTCGCCCTGGAACAAAATCTTTGCACAAATTGAATTGCCCAGACGTGATGCCCGAAGAATTACGGTGCTTTCGCTTGCCGGTCTCAAGAGTATGGGCAAATCATCTCGCGTGATTGCCTCGCCGACATCACAGATTACGGAAGAAGAGTACTGATCCTCGCCGGATGAGATAAAAGTACGTACTGAAAAACCGCCGAGCTGGGTTATGGCCCACAGTGGTTCCAGCGCAGCTGCATGGTGGATGTCAATGGCTACAATGGTCTTCGCGCATACACTCGAACGTCTCTGATTTTGTTATGCATGAGGGCTTTGAGTTCTACTGCAACGACTTGCCTGTTAAGCCGCCCCATGTTGTCAGTTGGCTGCACAGGAAGGACGAGGATGGTGTGTGGCCGTGTGGTGCTACTTGTTTTTACAGTGGACTCACTGGATGACGATCGGGTCGTACAATTCTTCTCTTGGTCTTCGGGCTGAGGTAAGTCTCAAAGCCGTCCTCACTGCTGGCCTCGCTGAAGTACGCGATGGTTTCATCGCTGTAGGGGTCGCTCTGACGGCTGCACCGCTTCCTCAACCAGCTCGAGGAGAAGGTCGCCTGGCTATTCGGATGCCCAGGGAGATTTGATCCATCGCCTTATGACGGGGAATGGCATCCCGCTGTATGCACGCAAAATAACAGAAAAAAGCTGGAGACTGACTGAAAGCGATTCACAGTAATCTCAAGCAGCCGAAGAGTTCTACATAAATCTAAACAGCAGCGAATGTAATCAGAACGTTAATAATAAAGACTGCGCAGAGTAATGCGTCATCCCGCCATTAGCGAAAGAGGAAGTAAAGGCAGCCTTAGGAGCAGTGCAAAAGGGAAACGTTGCTTGTGAGGATCAGGTAACAGCGGATCTGTTAAGAACAGAGCAGAATCTGCTAGAAAACTAGCCACCCTGCATGCGGAACACCTTGTTACCTCATCGCGCCAGAAACTTGGCAAAACGAAAAAAAGGACACGCCAAAGCATTGAAGATTCAGGGTGTTGAAGAGCCTTATGTGAAAATACGGGTATTTATATATATATATATATATATATATATATATATATATATATATATATATATATATATATATATATATATATATATATAGAAACGACAGAGCTACCATAGTCCTCCATAAAGTCTGCAATAAAATTTCAATGAAGGGCTTCAGGCAAGAAGACACGGACTCCAAAAAGCTATTCACCGCCTGTTTGCAGGAAGTACTCCGAGGCCTGAATTGGGAACAGTTGGTGATAGGATTTTTACGAGAAAACCTAAATATTCTGCAATTCGGTGATCACACTGCCCTGCTGAGTCACTGAGGAGATGAACTGCAAATTGTGATGAATGAGTTAGACAGGCAGAGCAGAAGGGTGGGTCTCAAATTCAACATGCAGAAAACCAAAGTAATGTTCAACAGTCTGGCTATTGAGCAATAGTTTACAATTGGCAGCGAGGTGCTACAAATGTAAAGGAATATGTCTAATTTGGGCAGGTAAATACTGCTGATCCAGATAATGGGTGGAGATAACTAGAAGTATAAGAATGGGGTGGAGCGCACATATAGCAGGTTGTCTCAGATCTTGAATAGCAGTTTACCAATATCGGACCTTAAGCGAAGGGTGTGCAAGAGCTGTATCGTACTGTTATGCACCTACGAGGAAGCAACGTAGAGGCTATGATCTGTTGCCTCCAAGGGTCATAGGAGCCCCTTGGCTACCATTCCAGCATATGTCGATAAGCTCCCTTCTACATCGGACGCAGAGGAAAATGCAAGCCCATTTTCGATGCACGAGTTGATTGCTGCAGTAGACGAGGCCCGTCGGAAGGCTGCGCCTGGTCCGGATTCCATACCGTACTTGGTTTACTAGAAATTAAGTTCAGCTGTACTGCCTCAACTCGCCACCATTAACAAGGTATGGATAGAAGGCGTCGTACTAGAAACCTGGAAATCGGTTATTGTGATCCCCATACCAAAGCCGGGAAACCGCCGTCAGACCTCGGAAATTTCCAGCCTATATCGCTTACACGAACATTATGCAAGCTTACCGAAAAAAATGCTTGCCACACGACTGTCGTGTTGGCTTCAGCACCATGGTTTGTACCATCCCGCTCAAATTGGCTTTCGTACGTTCATAGGTACAGAAGATGGACTGGCTTCCATGGCGTCAGCAGTTCTGGCCTCAACTGCAGCCACAATGTAAGCACTGTACTGGCCAAAAAGGCATAAGTTAATATCAGTCATGCTGCCATCCTGGAATCGTTTGACATGCTGCATTTCCGCGTTAGAGTGCGGAATTTTTGTTTATTCCTTCCTTGAAGGCCGATACTGCCTTATGTCTCAGTCGTGAGGCCGTCGGATTATTTGTGCCTCTTAGCGGAGTTCCTCAAAGATCGGTGTTATTGCCAAAATATTTAATATTCCTTTCATCCTCCTTGCTTGGCGCTTACATGCTTACATGATGTCTCCGAGATTAGGTTCTTATTGTATGCTGAAGATATAACGGTGTGGAGCACGGACAACGACCTGATGGCTCAAGCAGCAGGCCCACAATCAGCCAAAGATATTACGCCGACTGTTTCTTCTTCAATTGTTATGCAGCTTTCAGTGAGCAAGACCACATTCGCGTCAGTCGTCAACCGCGGGGGGGCGCTGTAAACTGGCTGCAACGCCGAATCGTCTCCGTCTATTCAGAACTTCAATTCAGGAAAGTTCGACCGTAAAAATCTTGGGCTTGACAATACACGAGTCAGGAACAGGTACTGCTTGGATTTCTCGGGCTAAAAAGCAAGGAATTCAGGCGTTGGGTCTGAATACAGGCATTGCTCCTAAAACAGGCGGAGCCCGCTATCATGTTGCACGACAGTTGTTGCGGGCGGTTGTGGAACCGCGACTCGTTTACCAAGCCCAATCCCGGCATTTGACGAGGGCTCAATGGGATCGTCTAGAAGATGTTAGTCGGGAGGCAATGAGGGTAATCACTTGACTTTTCCGCATTACCTCGATCGTGGCACTCCAAGAACACGCGCAGCTGAATACACTAGATGAGCTGGTGCAGCAACGACGCGATGCTCGCCGCCTATAGTCAAGCCTTACACACAGAACGTGTGCACTCAGGGCATATTCTTCATCGCACTCCATTCTATAGCCGCTCCCGCCAGTTCTCCCTCCCTGGCGTTTTGTGCAGCTAAGCGATAACAAGCCAACTGATCTACGTCGGCCATCATCTACACGCGCGGAATTATCGTTTCGCGACCGAATTAAAGAGCAAGACGCTAATCTCCCGCATGGCTCCATCGTTATATACGTTGACGCAAGCATCCAGGCCTGCGAAACAACAACGGCAGTTTACTGGTCTTGCAAGCCTGCTCTATAAAAAAACGTCAAGGTTTCGCCTTTCAGACCCTCCTACTGTGCGGAGATGCTTGCGGTTCAAGAGGCACTTTGCTCTGTGGCCGCCGTTCCCATGCTACCCACGGCCCGCATTCTCATTCGCACCGACGCCCTTCACGTCACACGCCTACTGCAACGAGTCAGTCCCACCCCAGAAATCTTCCAAGACATCCATCGTCTAGCGGCACGCATCCCGCAGCAAATCCGTATTGAGTGGGTCCCGGGTGACTTCCTGAGTGCACAAAGCCGCGCAGATTCTGCGACCCGTCTTTCGACCCCAACCGCGTCTTTGCCTCGATCCGTCACTCTGGATGACACCACCCTCCTTTTAACAAGAAAGGAACACCTCCGGCGCCGCACACGTGATCTAATCCCTCCGTGTGCCGTAACTCTCCCCCGTGGTCTTACCCGCGCAGAGGAGCTTGCGCTTCGGAGGATACGGGTAGGGGTTGCCCTAACTCCAGCTGTGACACGCAAGTGGCCGCATTTCAAAAATTTGTATGCCTGCCTCGGGTGTCCACTCTGCAAGAACAGAGACTTTGAGGTGGATATCCACCACCTGTTGTGGGACTGCCCGGCGCTGAAGCCGACGAGAATTCGGCACCTGGTGGCATTGGGACTCTCACCGGACAACCTAGATTCTTACATTGCCTGGACCCAGGGCCCATATCATCGTTCGCTTCTTGATTTCATCAATTCAGCCCACCTTTTTTTATTTATTGAAGCACCTTACTCATCTCTCACTTCATAATGCCCTGAGGCAACACACAACGCTTCAAAAATAAAAACATAGAGGCTAACGAAAAGGGTTCAGCCTAAGTTAAGGCCGACGCATCGAGCCATGGAAAGAAAAATGTTATGTGTAACGTTAAGAGGCCGGAAGTGGGCATGAGTGGGTAAGGGATCAAAGGCGTATTAATTCCATCGTAGTGGAAATTGAGAGGAAGAATTGGGCTTGGGAAGGGCATGTAATACGTAGGCAAGATAACCGCTGGTCCTTAAGGGTAACGGATCGGATTCCAAGAGAAAGCAAGCGTAGCAGAGGGCGGCAGAAGGTTAGGTTGGCGGACGTGATTAAGTTTTCTGTCATAGGGTAAGCGCCAGCTGGCAGGGGTTAGTTGGAGAGATACGGCAGTGGTCTTTGTACTGCAGTGGGAGTAGTCAGGTTGATGATGTGGTGATGATGAAAGCCCGTGTTTTATACACCTACCTGAGCCAGTTGGCCGGGGAAGTGCATCTTCGCGTTGTTGAAAAGTTTCAGCGACAAATTCGCTCTCTATGATGTACCCCGTGTCCCTATAGCCAGCTGGCCGTTTTCCTCGAGCTGCCTTATTCCTGACAAGCAGAGAGGGAGTCTCGAATACAGGCGAATACTTTCGCCCCGCAGTCGTTAGTGTTCAGGTCAAACAGTATGCTACAAATTTAACATTGTCAAACAAACCCCCTAAAATATAGGTCGATGACGGCCCTTCCATTTAGTTGCCTGTCTGTGGGTCATATACATGGTATGTTTGGCTGGAGATCACAAAGCCGTCGCCCGCAGCATTCTACATGGCTGCCGGAGGACAACTGGGAAGGAATATTGACAATAGTGTTTTGCATTTGCAGATCTGCAAGTTACACAGCTTTAGAGGAAAGAGAACTAAATACCATCACGGAGAGAATAGCTTCGTTGCCTTTTAAAATAAAGCCAGATATTTGACTTTCGTTTAACTGCAGGTCATTGCCACCTGCTCATCCTGTACCTTCATAAGAGCGAAGCTACAAATTTAACGCAATAGTAAACCAGTACTGAAGTATTTTCATTGTAAGCTGGGTGCTTCATGCATTTGATAGTTTTCTGCGCACTTTTAGGTGCGCATGTGCTGGAGTGCGTATGGCGTAGATGCGGCGCTGGAGGGAATAAGATGGCGCATGCAAATTAGAGGTTACCACCTCAATGAACATTCCCTTGTCATTTCAGTCATACAGTTCAAACAATGAAAGTGGTAGTGATTCACATTTACTAATTTTCGCATTATTTTCCAGCCAAGCTTTTCGGCGTCTATCGATACATTCCTTTCTTCAAAGAAAATTTCTGTTCCTTGGTAATTTTTTCCACCCAAGGGCTCATACACTCACGAACAAGGACCACGAATCTCATAACTACTTTTCCTGTGTCGTTCCTGCCCATCAGAGCCGCAATGTTCAGTTAAAAAGAAATCAAATCAATGGGGCCGACTGCTGCTCGAACCTAAGGCAGCACGAACAGTCCAGCTCCGCTGGTTGCTGCGCGACAGCAATAGGCTGCCGTCGCCGCCGAACACAGTTCGTGTTAAAATGGAACATGCTCTCGCTCTATGCATTGCACGCCATGGTCTTCATTTACTTTCACCTGCGGCACGAACAGATCTCATTACCTTAACCTCGATGAGACCTATATTCTCGCCATATGTTCCAACGACCCATCAAAAATAAACCGTGAGCCAATGAAGCTAAACACATAGTTTCGCAAGTTCGCCCATTAAAATAATGTAAACACACTAAAAATTTTCAAATGTATGTTTTTCATGCGATTGCGTAAGGAGATCGTTCTCCTGAAATCCCGGCTTCGCTCGTCGTGTAGACGCAGTCATAAAAAATTCTAGAATACCTGAAGAATATGGAAAAAAAAATAACCACGATCGGGGTTCAAACATAGGCCTTCAGCGTGCCATGCGAGCACTCAACAAATAGTCTATGAACGCCCGTTGGTTCAAGCGAGTTAGAGGGGCACCTAGTGTTACGTTGTGGTGACTTGGTTACGTCCGTTTGGGATGCCTGCTGGCCTTATAGTAATTAAAAGAAACTGTAATGAAAACGACGAGCATACGTACGAGCCGCATGGCCATCGCCTGGCTGGACTAGTTGATCTAGAACCACTGTTGGCCCTACTCCCGTTAAGAAGTTTCTCAGAATAAACCCCACCTTACATTTGGTGCAGGTGCCGGGGTAAAATCCCCTCTCTCCGGAACTCCGCAACCAAACGATACCCCCTACCGCGTTGCCTAACCACCAAGCCATCCAAGTGAGCCCGGCCGCCGTCGTCTGTGCTGGTTCTCTCCGCCAGCAAGACCCCGCTATCTTCAGTGGCACGGCCGACCTTGGTGTTGAGGATTGGCTCTCATCGTATGAGCGGGAGAACGCATACAACAAGTGGGACGCGGAAACCCAACTGAACAATGTGATTTTCTATCTCACGGGCGTGGCGAATCTTTGGTATCGGAAGCACGAGGCGGACATTATATTATGGTCTGTTTTTAAAGCAAACTTCTAAGATGTATTCGCCCGCCCGGCAGTCAGAAAACTCTGTGCCGACAAGTGCTTGCGTCCGCGGCCGCAGCAGGTAGGCGAGAACTTCGCGATTTACATCGAGGATGTCGTCAATCTGTGCAAGAGGGTGAACGCTCAGATGTCCGAAGCCGACAAGATCAAGCATATTCTCATGGGCATTGATGACGACGCCTTTCAGATGTAGGCGCGAGACCTGCGCACCGTCGCAGAAGTCATCACTTTGTGTCAAAGCTTCGTGAACTACGCAAGCAGATGGCTCTCAGACGCGAACACACCACGAACGTCGACTTTGCTTGCTGGCCTGAGCCCCGCCGCGGTGGCTCAGTGGTTAGGGCGCTCGACTACTGATCCGGAGGTCCCGGGTTCGAACCCAACCGCGGCGGCTGCGTTTTTATGGAGGAAAAACGCTAAGACGCCCGTGTGCTGTGCGATGTCAGTGCACGTTAAAGATCCCCAGGTAGTCGAAATTATTCCGGAGCCCTCCACTACGGCACCTCTTCCTTCCTTTCTGCTTTCACTCCCACATTTATCCCCTCCCTTACGGCGCGGTTCAGGTGTCCAACCATACAAGAGACAGATACTGAGCCATTTCTTTTCCCCAAAAAACCAATTATAACCAATTATATTGCTGGCCTGAACGATGCAAGAGACCAGTCATCGCTCCTACCGCACATCAAGAGCGTCATCTTTGATATTGCCCGCCAGCTCTCGCTAATTTCACGCCATCAAGAGATATCACCACACATAACTCAGAATTTGGGAAACATCATTCAAGAACAGGTCGCTGAGGCTCCCCCGCAATCCCTTGAGCCCACACCTCTTGTGGTCCAGCTGACATTTGGGGACTTTGTTGCGCGACCTCGCCTACCTACCTATGCTCCGCCTCCTGCACCCGTTCGAGAGAGCCCGCCGCTTTTATTCCGCCGTCTGCTCATCTGCGAACCTCCTGTGGTACGCCTGATAATCAACCACCTGCTCAACTGGGAAATTCTTGGCGCACGCCTGACAACCGCACGGTCTGAAACTTCGGCGTCTGGTCAGGTCATGTGGCGCGGCTTTGCCGTCGACGCATGAGCGTCTCCGGTTTCAGGTTACTGTTTCCAGCGTCAGTACTCACCTCCTGATGAGCCGCCCCTAAGCCGTTCTCTGTCTCCTGATCGCACCTCCTTCTCTGGACGCCGTTCGCCTTCTCCACGTCGGCGCTTCATCTCTACGATGCGACGGCGTCCCTCGACCACTCAAGAGGAAATCTAGGTGTCGCAGTTCCTGAGGCAAGAACTGCGCAGTCGTCGAAATTTGAAAGGCCTTGTTTGTCTGCCGCTAATTTATTTGAATTTTTTGCAGAAGGCGTATCTGTGATGGGGCTTGTCGACAACGGTGCTGCGGTCTCCGTCATGAATGCAGCACTTTGCCAATATTTGGGGAAAGTTAAGACGCCCCTTTCTAGCCTGTCTTTACAATCTGCAAGTGCGCACATCATCCAGCCGTAAGCAGCGTTTACTGCTCGAGTAGTCATAGAGGATATTTTGTATTTGGTTGAGTTTATCGTTCTGCCGTCATATTCGCATTCGATTATCTTGGACTGGGACTTCCTATCGCTTCACGATGCGGTCACCGACTGTGCTCGGGCTCAAGTAGCGCTCTCCTCGTTGCCGAATCCTGTGTCAGAGACTGAAATTTGTGGTTCCCTTGTTTCTGCTAAAGCTTTTGTCGCCTACAGTACCGATATTCTTACGTGCTCTTCCCTGATTGTGCCTCTCTCCTGTGCTTGTGTTCGCGATGCCAGTGTCCTCCTCACGCCGCGCCTAGGTTTCTGCGTCGCCATTTCCTGCCGCTGCCTTATGCCCTGATCACTTTTTCCGCCAACCTCAACACACTGTGGGTTTTCAACCCGTTAAAAGGTCCATCACTTTTCGCCGTGGAGAATGCGTAGGCACCGCGCAGCTCTTTGATTCTGTTTTCAACCATACCGACGCTGGCTCAGAATCACCGCCGGTCCCCATGGACGCCCTCAGCTCACCTACTCCTGCGCCCGCCCCGTTGTTGACCGGCCTATTCCTTCGCTCTATCGATACCACTCTACCTCCAACTCAGCGAACCCAGCTTGCGCTTTTTGAAGAGTTTTGCTCCTCCTTCGATTGCCACCAACGCGTTTTGGGGCGCACGTCCACTGTCGAGCATCGCATTGACACCGGCGCCCATGTTCCTCTGCGACAGCGCCCATATCGTGTTTCCGCCACTGGACGACGAGTTATTGAAGAACAGGTAGACACCATGCTTCAGAGCGGCGTTATTCAGCCTTCCACTAGCCCCTAGGTCTCCTCGGTTTTCCTCGCCAAGAAGAAAGATGGCTCCGTTCGGTTTTGCGTCAATTACCGCCGCATTAGTAAGGTAACACGCCAAGACGTCTACCCTCTGCCCTGTATTGTTGGCGCCCTGGATTGTCTACAAGGCGCGGAGCTCATTTCATCCCTTGGTTTGCGCTCTGGTTATTGGCAGGTCCCAATGGCAGCTCCTGATCATGTCAAAACCGTGCTTGTGACCCCTGACGGCCTCTATGAGTGTACCGTCATGCCTTTAGGCATTTGTAACGCTCCTGAAACTTTCGAGCGAATGATGAATACCGTTTTTTGTGGCCTCGAGAGGAAGACGTGCCTGCGCTACCTGGACGAAATTGTTATTATTTCACTCGACTTTAAAACCCATCTATCTCCCCAGTACGACATCTTGACATGCCTCTCAAACGCAGGCCTGCAGTTAAAAATGCATCTTTGCAGCCCGTGAACTGACCATTTCATGTCACGTTGTGTCGAAAGACGGTGTACGCCCTGACCCCGCGAAACTTCGTGCTGTGACTGAATTTCCCAAACCTTCCATCACTAAGGAACTTTGCAGCTTCCTAGGGCTCTGCTCTTAATTTTAGACGTTTTATTCGCGGCTTTGCCTCAATGGCTGCCCCTTTGACTCAGCTGCTGGGCGCCGATGTCGATTGTTTGCCTTGTTCACCCGCCTGCGACGACACGTACAACAGTTTACTTCGTCACCTCACGGCACCGCCCATCTTCCGCCGTTTCGACCCGGCGGCCACGACAGAAGTTCACAGGGATGAGAGTGGTATTGGTCTCGGTGCAGTACTCGCTCAGTACCAATATAGATTAGACAAATATGTCGATGCCTATGCCAGCCGCACACTTACAATGGCTGAGTCTCACTACTCTGCGACTGAAAAAGAGTGCCTCGCCATTGTGTGGGCCTTAGGCAAGTTTCGCCCTTACCTGTACGGCCGTCCTTTCGACAAAGTTACGGATCATCACGCCCTTTGTTGGCTTTCTTCCTTGAAATATTCTTCCGGCCGCCTAGTGCGATGGGCGCTGCGTCTTCAAGAATATAACGTCCGAGTCGTCTATCGGTCGGGCCACAAACATAAGGACGCCGACGCCTTGCCTCGCTTCCCGCTCTCCGCCGAACTTGCCAGCCTCTGCGAAATCGGAGTCTTTACGCGAGTCTCCCACTGTCAGTGACATGCCCTCTGAACAGGGCAAGGATCCATGGATTCGAGCTGTTCTCGAACTTCTCTCCGACACATCGGCGGTTGCACCATCCCTCGCGCTGCGCCGTCAAGCTTTGCATTTTGAGATCCGAGCTAACCTGCCTTATCACCGTAATTACCATTCTGATGGACAAAAATGGCTCCTCGTCATTCCTCGCCACCTACGGTCCTATATCTGCTCATGTTTTCACACTGACTTACAATGCGGTCACGCGGGCCTTTTCAAGACTTACACGCGCCTCCGCCTCCGTTACTACTGGCGTGGTATGTACAATTTCGTTTAGAAATACGTAGGCTCATGCCTCGACTGCCAACGCCGCAAGGCACCAACTACCCGTACTGCTGGCGAGTTGCAGCCGCTATCTTGTCAGCCTCGCCTTTTCGACCGCACTGGCATAGATATATTTGGGCCCCTCCCGTATACTGCTTCTGGAAAACGATGGATCATTGTCGCCGTCGATCACCTCACGCGGTATGCTGAAACTGCCGCGCTCTCTGCTGCCACGGCACAGGATGTAGTATCCTTTCTTCTGCGTCGGTGCATCCTTCGACACGGTGCCCCTCGAGAACTCCTCAGCGATGGAGGCCGTGTCTTCCTATCTGATGTCATCAAAGCTCTGCTCAGTGAGTGCAATGTCATCAATCGGACTTCCACCGCTTACCACACTCAGACCAACAGCCTCACTGAACGCTTTAACCGCACTCTGGGAACATGTTGGCTATGTACGTCGGCTCGAACCACACGACCTGGGACCTTATTTTCCCGTATATTACATTCGCATATTTTACTGCTTCGCAGTCGACAACAGGATTTTCTCCTTTCTCCCTCTTTTATCTCTGCCATCCCTCCGTGCCCATTGATACTGTTCTCCTCTACCACCCTGACGCATCCGAGTGCATCACCGTTTCCGAAGCCGCCAGGCATGCAGACGACAGCCACCAGATCACCCTGTCGCTCGCGACAGCTACCCAGTTCCTCAAAAAAAACGCGCCACGATGAAGATCAACGTCTCCAGCATTTCTCGTCCGGCTCTCTTGTCTGGCTGTGGAAACTACCCAGTACTCCGGTACTCTCCCGGAAACTGCCGGCTAAATATCAAGGGCCATATCGCATCTTGGAACAAATATCTCCAGTCTAATATATTGTTGAGCCCCTCACGCCGTCACACGGTCTCATACGCCGCGGCCGTGAGATTGTACATATCGATCGGCTCAAGCGATACTACGACCCCGCTGTCTTCTCCGCCCCTTAAGCCGCCAGGATGGCTCCTCTTCTGCTCGGGGGCCATTGTAAGGAAGACGATGAGCATATGCGCGCGCTGCATGGTCATCGCCTGGTGCACGCTCCCGGCCGGACTAGATGACCTCGGACTGCAGTTGGCCCTACACCCGTTAAGAAGCTTCTCAGAATGAACCCCAACTTATACCGAGTTTGAACCCGCCCGCGGCGGCTGCGTTTTTATGGAGGCAAAACGCTAAGATACCCTTTGTACTGTGCGATGTCAGTGGGCGTTTACGATCCCCAGGTGGCCGAAATTATACGCAGCCCTCCCTTACGGCCCCTCTTTCGTCCTTTATTCTTCCGCTCCCTTCTTTATCCGGTTCCTTACGGCGTGGTTCTGGTGTCAAACTATATATGAGACAGATACTGCGCCATTTCTCTTCCACAAAAACCTATTATTATTATTATGATTACTGATGATTGCGACGTTGCTGTCACTTGCGCTGAAGGCGAGATTCGCGATCGTATTTCGAATACCAGTTAGGATGACCGTGTATCTTTGGCACGGTAGCAACCGACAGTAATAACACGCTCGTGGACCCTGCTTGACGCGGAGATGCTGAAAGCAGGGACTGAACTGTTTGCACCCTGCGACAACGGTACACGTCCTACGCGTCCTCATATTCTCTAACACGGTGTTCATATATGTTGCAAGGTGGAGGACAAAAGGTTTAACGTTGCGCCCGAAGGTTACCGCCATCCTGCACGCAGCCGTTTAGATTGGTGGCGGTACAGGGTTCATTTCCGCGCCGTGAAGGAACTGCGTGAGCTTTGCACCAAGAAAATAAAACGTGACTGTATTCGCCGTAAATATACAGGGTGTTTCTTCCAAGATTTGATAGAATTTTAAACATAGGGTTCGTCAGAAAGAAAAGTTTTTTTTCGGCACAACAATCTCAGTGGTGTAGCACATCAGACCCCAGCAAATGCATGCTAACAAGTCGGCATTTTATTTTTGTATCGTAGTTGACTTTTTAACTAGTATTCTGGAGTTCATTAATTTTAGAGAGGCCTGTGTCCCACCGTAATGCTATTCCTATCAGTTTTTAGAGTTTCGAAGCCGCGGATTTTATCGGCGCTGTGAGCCAATAATATTAAGGTATACTGACGAGTTACATGCTTTGGACGGGTTGCTTCACCTGCAGGATTTTCGAAAGCACATGTATTTCCTGGCCTGTCACAGCGAACGGACTTGCAATTATGGGCCAACGGTGTTTGCTACTAACACGCAGAGTTGAACTATTCTGATAATTTGATCGGAATTAAGGGTTAGGCTGTAGGCGTGTAGGCAAATGACAAATAAGCTGCTGGTAATCATAGAGAGCAGAAACGATTTTTTGTGAACCTTAATGGTAATACCCGGAACAGAAGATCAGATTCGATCTTTGTGGACAACGTAGTTCCATGGCAATACAAGCGATGAAGAAATGTGTTCCTTGAGAGCAAGCTTTTCATTCAAGCAAGTGAAAAACTGATATTCAATAATTTCTGCAGCCTCGCAGTGTTTTTTCTTTTTTTGATTAGAATAAATTAAGGAACCCTTTACATTCACTTAGAATAAAACTGATAATAAACTGCCTCGCATCATTTCTGAAGGCGCATCTGTGCTGGAACCGCTAGAGGAGTGTACTATAGACGTGTAAACGTCTGAGTGAATCATCATTCTAAATATAATGAAAATTTGGCATTCCACCATCACTAATGAAAGGTCTAGAATTTTTCTTCTTGCGCTTACCGATAGTGCCACGTGTTCTATTTCAAGTCGCACAAAACACTTGGATATTTTGCTTGGAGCATCTCGGCGTGTCGAGCATGACACGTGAGCGAGACGTCCTTTAGCTTAAC
Organism: Amblyomma americanum; assembly: GCF_052857255.1. NCBI lineage: Eukaryota > Metazoa > Arthropoda > Arachnida > Ixodida > Ixodidae > Amblyomma > Amblyomma americanum. The sequence continues at coordinate 125,369,122 of NC_135501.1, read as the reverse complement.
GCAAGCAAAGACGAAAATTCTTCGGAGACAGCACTCCGGATAACATCTCGAATGTCGTTGTGAGAACCGGCGTTTTCAGCATGGTATGTCCAAAACGCTAAGGCGCCTGTGTGCTTCGCGATGTCAGTGCACGCTAAAGATCCCCAGGTGGTCGAAATTATTCCGGAGCCCTCCACTACGGCACCTTTTTCTTCCTTTCTTCTTTCACTCAATTCTTTATCTCTTCCCTTACTGCGTGGTTCAGGTGTCCAACGATATATGAGACAGATACTGCGCCATTTACTTTCCCTAAATACTAATTACTATTATTATTTAATTAATAATAATATTAATATTGTGAAGAAGATGATGACCCAGACAAAGCAGATGACTCGTGAAAACGAAGAAGTGGCCATGCGCGTCAGCCGTATTGCTATCGCCACTTGTGTCTGTGCCCGACCTTGTTGCCCTCGTATTGCTCCCGCCGCTGCTCCCTTCCTCCCAGCTCTTTTACATAAACCCCCGCCTTACATTTGGTGGAGGTGCTGGGTGACAGCCCTGGAATTGCGCAACCGTACTCTCCCGCCACCTGCGATGCCTCACGACGTTCAACATCAAGCCGTGCAAGTGGGCTCAGCTGTTACCTGCGCCGGCTCCCTTCGCCAACGGGACCCGGCCATCTTCAGTGGGACCGATGAGCAGGATGTCGAAGATTGGCTCACGTCTTACGAGAGGGTGAGTCTTTACAACAAATGGGACGATGCCATCAAACTAAATAACGTAATTTTTTATCTTACCGGCGTGGCTAACCAGTGGTATCGGAACCACGAGGTGGACATTCGCACCTGGTCTGCTTCCAAGATAACCTTCTCCGAAGTGTTTGGTCGTCCTGCTGTTCGGAAACTCCGCGCCGAACAAAGCTTGCGCGAACGGTCTCAGCAGGTCAGCGAAAGCTTTACCAGTTACTTCGAAGATGCCATTGACCTATGCAAGCGTGTCAACCCCAACATGTGAGAAGCTGACAAGATTAAACACATTTTGAAGGGTGTTGACGACGACGCCATTCAGATGCTGGTAGCGCGCGACTTGCGCACCGTTGCTGAAGTCGTCACCCTCTGCGAAGCTTCGAGAAGCTGCGGAAGCAGAGGCTCCTGACTCGACATCACCCTCGACAGGTTGAATCGCTTGCTGGACTGACACCAGCACCTGAAACCTCATCGCTGCTGCAACAAATCAAAGACTTTGTTCGGGAAGAAGTGGCGCGTCAGCTTTCTCTTCTGCCGATACCTACAGGGCAAGCTCCAGATTTGGCTCCGGCCCTTCGACACGCCATCCTAGAGCAGTTTGCCGAGGCTCTTCCGCCCGCCCATCCGCCACCACCTGTCGCCGCTCCGCTGACATACGCGGACGTTGTCGCCAGACCTCGACCTCCTACCTATGCTTTGCCTCCGACACCTGCGCGAGCGGTGGCTCCTTCTCTTCGGCCGGCTCCGCGACTCAGCAATTCCTGGCGCACCATCCACAACTGGCCTATCTGCTACAATTGCGGCTTGCCTGGTTATGTGGCCCGGCTTTGCCGCCGCCGTCTCACAGTCTACGCGCCACCTCCTCCAGCTCCCGCGTACTGGCCTTCCACGATTCAGTACTCCGGATCTGCTGAGCCGCCGTCTAGTCGTCCTTTTTCTTCTGACCGTTCAGCCCTTTCTAGACGCCGTTCACCTTCACCGAGGCGCCGCTCCGTTTCTCCTATGCGATGTCGTCCCAATCTCCCTCAGGAAGAAAACTAGGTGCCGCAGTTCCTGAGGCGAGAACTGCGTCCCTGTCGAACTTTCCAAGGCCTCACATATCCCCTGCTAATCTGATCGAAATTTCTGTCGAGGGCATTACTGTCTTGGCCCTTGTGGACACCGGTGCGGCGATTTCTGTTATGGACGAAAAGTTTTGTAGTTCGTTGAAGAAGGTAAGGACGCCGATTGCTGGACTGTCGCTGCGTACGGCCAGCGCTGAGCACATCAAGCTGTCCGGAGCGTTTACCGCTCGAGTTGTGATTCAGGACTCCCTCTACACAATAGAATTCGTCGTGGTGCCTTCCTGTTCCCATCCTGTTATTCTGGGTTGGGATTTCCTTTCCGTCCATGAAGCTATCATCGACTGTGCTCGAGCGTAAGTCGGGTCCCCTTCTCTGCCCAATCCTTTTCTGGACGCTACTCCTCCTCTTGCCTTTGTTAAAGCCCTCGCCGCCGAAGACATCGACATTCCCCCGTGCTCTTCCGTTCTTGTACACTTGTCTTGCGACTCTATCGGTGACGGCACTGTCCTCTTTACTCCAGCCCATACTTTTCTGCACCGCAAGTGTCTCCCTCTACCATACGCCGTACTGACTGTGTCCGCTGGCCTTTCGATACTTTTGGTTTCTTACCCGTTTTCCTGCCCTACCGCTCTGCGCCTTGGTGAATGCCTCGGCAGTGTGCAGCCCATCTCATCTCTGCTCATCCGCGAAGAGACCGACGATACACCGCTCCTCGCCATGAACGCGATCAGCACTCCTGCCTCTATGCCAGATCGCTCTTCTACCGAATTTTTCTTGCGCTCCATCGACGCCGATCTTCCCCCGCCGCCCTGAACACAGCTTCTTGACCTCCTTCATCAATTTCGCTCCTCCTTCGACGCTCACCAGACTTCCCTAGGCCGAACTTCCACCGTCACCCATCGCATCGACACTGGTGCCTACGTGCCGCTGCGGCAGCGCCCCTATCGTGTGTCACCAACCGAGCGCCAGACTGTTACAGAGCAAGTCGACCAAGTGCATCAAAACGGTGTCATTCAGCCCTCAAGTAGCCCTTGGGCATCGCCTGTTGTCCTTGTGAAAAATAAAGATGGCTCCATACGCTTCTATGTCGATTACCAGCGCCTTAATAAGATAACGCGCAAGGATGTGTATCCGCTCCTCCGCATAGATGACGCTCTGGACTGTTTGCAAGGGGCGGAGCTCTTTTCCTCCCTCGATTACGTTCTGGGTACTGGAAGGTACCCATGAAAGCGACCGATCGTCTCAAAACTGCTTTTGTGGCACCCGACGGATTGTATGAATATACTATGATGCCACTCGGCTTTTGTAATGCCCCTACAACCTTCGGAAGGATGATGGACACCATTTTGCATGGACTAAAGTGAAAAATGTGTCTCTGCTATCTAGACGACATTGTCGTCTTTTCCCCCGACTTTGAAACCCATCTATCCCGCCTGAAGCACGTTTTGACCTGCCTTTTGACGTTGGCCTGCAGGTCAACTTGAAGAAATGCCCGTTTGCTGCGCGTCAGCTGACAATTTTAGGACACGTTGTCTCTAAGCAAGGCGTTCGTCCCGACCCAGCTAAACTTCGTGCTTTCGCAGACTTTCACAAACCCACTTCCATCAAAGACTTGCGCAGCTTCTTAGGTCTGTGCTCTTACTTTCGGAGGTTTATTCGCAACTTTGCTTCGATTGCTTCGCCTTTAACACAACTGTCCGGCAGTTACGACTTATCGATGTGGTCTCCGGCGTGCGGCGATGCGTATAACACCTTGCGCCGCCTCCTCACAGCGCCGCCCATACTGCGTCATTTCGACTCGACCGCTCCTACCAAGGTCCACACGGACGCCAGTGGTGTCGGCCTCGGCGCCGCACTCGCCCAGCGCATCTGAGGTTTTGATTAATACGTTGTTGCCTACGCAAGCCGCACACTTACGAAGGCTGAAACTATTACTCCGTAAGCGAAAACGAGTGTTTGGCCATCGTATGGGCCCTTGTCAAATTCCGCCCGTACCTCTATGGCCGCTCTTTTGACGTTGTGACGGACCATCATGCGCTTTGTCGGCTTTCTTTCTTGAAAGACCAATCCGGCCGCCTTGCCAGGTGGGCTCTTCGTCTGCAAGAATGTGACATCCGCGTCGTCTATCGTTCCGGCCGCAAGCATCAAGACGCTGATGCCCTGTCCCGCTGCCCACTTCCATCCGAGGTCGCCGGCCTTTCCACCTCTGTCGTCTCCCCGTCGTCCCTTCACATTAGCGACATGCCCTCAGCGCAACGTACTGAACCCTGGATCGCTTCTCTTCTCAACTTTCTCTCCAACCCCACGGCTGCTTGTCCATCCCGTGCTCTCCGCCGCCATGCTTCTTACTTCGTGATTCGCGATAACCTCCTGTATCACTGGAACTACAGCACCGACGGCCGCAAGTGGTTACTCGTTATTCCTCGTCACCTGCGCACGAACATATGCGCCTATTTCCACGCTGACCCACAATCCGGTCACGCGGGAGTTTTCAAGACATACACCCGCATCCGGCTGCGCTATTATTGGCGCGGCATGTACACATTCGTACTTAAATACGTACGCGCCTGTCTCGCCTGTCAACGCCGCAAGCCATCTCTTCATTGTTCTGCTGGAGAGTTGCAGCCACTCCCTTGCCCACTACGCCCTTTCGACCGTATCGGAATTGATTTCTACGGCCCGCTTCCGTACACTGCGGCCGGCAACCGTTGGGCTATCGTTGCGGTTGATCATCTCACGAGATATGCCGAAACCGCCGCTCTTCCGTCTGCCACAGCGGCAGACGTTGCCTCCTTCCTTTTGCAACGTTTCGTCCTTCGTCAAGGTGCACCTCGTGAACTTCTTAGCGACCGCGGACGCGCCTTTTTGTCCGATGTCGTCACCGCCCTACTCCGCCAGTGCAACATAATACATCGTACCACCTCCGCCTATCATCCGCAGACCAACGGCCTCACCAAGCGATTTAACCGCACCCTCGGGGACATGCTCTCTTTGTACGTCGCATCCAACCACTCGAATTGGGATCTCATCCTCCCTTATGTGACTTTCGCCTACAACGCCGCCCAGCAGTCTACTACTGGCTTCTCTCCCTTCTTTCTTCTTTACGGCCGTCATCCATCTGCTACCAAAGACACCATTCTGCCTTACCAACCTGACGCCTCCGAATATACCCCTGTTTCCGAAGCTGCGCAACACGCAGAAGATTGTCGCCAAGTCACCCGGTCGCTCACAACTGACGCCCAGTCTCGCCAGAAATTCCGCGGCGACAACGCTCACACCTCATCGCACTTCTCTCCTGGTGCGCTTGTGTGGCTCTGGATACCATCAAGTACTCCTGGACTTTCCTCAAAATTTCTCGCCAAGTATCACGGCCCCTACCGTGTCCTGGAGCGCACATCTCCCGTTAATTACGTCGCCGAACCCCTCACGCCATCTCCCGATCTCCGCCGCCGCGGCCGCGAGACAGTTCACATCCAGCGTCTCAACCCTTACTACAACCCCTCCATATTGCAGTTGCCGTAAGTCGCCAGGAAGGCTCCTCTTCGCCCCGGGGATGATTGTGAATAAGATGATGACCAAGACAAAGCAGACGACTCGTGAAAACGAAGAAGATGGCCCTGCGCGTCAGCCGTATTGCTATCGCCACGTGTGTCTGTGCCCAACCTGGTTGCTCTCGGATTGTTCTCGCCGCTGCTCCTTTTCTCCCGGCTCTTTTAAATAAACCCCCGCCATACAATATTATTATGTCGCTGTGAGTGGATGTTCAAGGGACTGCAACATGACAACCTAGAGTTCCGTTCCCAGAAAACGCAGCGGAAGAGTGAAACCGCAATAACAATTTAATTGAACATCTGAAAAGAGCACCATTGTTTGGAGGCGCGCAGCTCGTCAAGCCAAATCAGTTGAACGGACGCGTGAACAACAATGGCAGCACGACCTCTTAAGAATTCACTGTTTGAGCGTGAACTACACGGCAGCTGTTTCCGCTTGTTTGTTCAGTTAGCGAGAGATCCTTAAAGGATCTGTGAACTTCAGTTGTAAAGCTGTGTGTTCAGCCGGCGCTTTTTTCTACAACCTCGCAGGCGGCATTGTTAAGAGAGCCGCAGGCGATGAAGTGTACACCGTTTTGAAGCCTTCTAGTTATATGGCTATGTTTTTCAACTGCTGTGTTTCAAAAGGAATATGTAGCTTGTAACAGATAAGTGACAGGACAGAAGCTTTAGACGAAAAAGATTTATCTCTGAAAATACTTAATGTAGTGTTGTCAGTAGAGAGACCGGCCCTTGGTGCAATAGAATAGTCTATCAACGTCTATGCATAATAACCTATTGCCCAGAATGGTTAGCTTGCTTTCTGCATTACCGCTCATAGTTCTTCAAAACCTACGCTGATAAACCTGCCAATAAATACATTTTGAAAATTATCTTATGCATAACCTGCAAGGTGGAGTCGATTTTTGGAGGAAATATTTAATAATTACAAAGTAAACATTACAGCAGGCATAATGGGAAAATTAAATGAAAGAGGTGAGGTAATATATACGGACTGTTCACACAATAAGAAATGTGTACAGGTTGTGCGCGTGCTTTGTTCATGATGGAGCAATAAAAACACACGCGCACAGCACGATGTTGACTACAACTGGAGTGGGGCGACCAGCTTTTTATCGTCCAAGGTAGAACTCTCGGAGCATTCGTTCACTGCGTGTTACTACCTGGCGGAGAACAGATGGGACGTAAAGCCCGGCTGTTAGAAAAACGCACAGAGGTTCACCAAGGCTCGCTCACGGGTGCGCGCACTGCCCTGTGGTCACAATAGGAACACGAGCCAGATTTGAATACCGGAGCTAGAGAGAGAGCAATACAGAGGGAAACAATTTACTGGCACCCGTCAGGAAATTCGGCAGGGAGTCAAGTCACTGTAACTCCCTGACCAGGGCGATATATGTTTAAAAACAATGTTTCTGTGGGAGCACAATAGATTCCCTTTGTAACCGAGTGGGTGCCCAAGTTTGGATTAGAGTAGAAAATAACTCGTTTGTTAGAAATATATATTAACGGGATGAGCTTTGGAGTAAATACAATTGACTGGGAAATACGCACTGAGGCGGTTTAGAAAAAGGTTGGTGTTCTGGGTTTATATTTATGACATGAACAAACAATCAAAGAAAACAAACTTTGTAAGCACGTAAATATGTGATACACCCATGTGCAGAGCCAGGCTGTCCAAGAAAACTATGGTAAAATGAGAGGAAATTATAATAACTAGGGCAGCGTCAGGGCCGCGGTTACCTCCTGTGTTCGCGTTGCCGGTTTATATACTTTCAGCTCTTCACACAACGCCACTTCTGCTTTCAGGAGTGCACAGAAAACTAGTAGTCATCAACAACCCGCATGCCAATGAATACATTGCAGAGGTAATCTTTTCGACTGGTTTTGAAGCTTATAGATAAAAATAAAGTTGTTATGTTTTGGAGATTATTTCCTTCACAAGTAAGACTTCTCGGTGCTTCCGTGAAGTATTTGCAATTTTTTGTTGAGGTTCTTCTGCGGAACCCATGCCAGCCAATGAAAAGCTTTCATTGGCAAGGCGTTATATTATTAAAAAAATAATTTGTTCTTGGGGAAAGGAAATGGCGCAGTATGTGTCTCATATATCGTTGGACACCTGAACCGCTCCGTAAGGGAAGGCATAAAGCAGGGTTTGAAAGATGAAAGAGGTGCCGTAGTGAAGAGCTCGGGAATAATTTCGACCACCTGGGCATCTTTAACGTGCACTGCCATCGCACAGTACACGGGCGCCTTAGCGTTTGGCGTCCATAAAAACGGAGCTGGCGCGATGGGGTTCGAACCCGGCAACAAGATGCTGCTCAACAAAAGAGCTTATTGAGTTTCGATAAATAAATTTCACCAGTGTTGAAAATGAAGACAGAAGTTTGGCAATGAGTTGCTGATCAACGAAATACTCTCTATTTTGAACACTGGTGGAACTTAATTTCTCGCAGCTCACCAAGCTCTCCAGGTTAATATTGAGGTTAAGCACAATTTTTTGTCGAGTGAGTGGAGTCAGGGGCCGCCCCTCTCGAAGGAAACAGTGAAACAAAAACTACCGAACTCGTCTAAGGTACGAGCAATATATATGAAGGGAGCCAGCCAAATTTTGGGGGCACAGTCACACGGAGTTCACTTCGTGAAGTTTGCCGCGCGCTCATCACATTTATGTCCACTTCACACAGCATAACCAGACACAATTCTCCAATTTTCCGGCACACTAGCATGGTTGCACAGTACAGCCACACGGCCACGAAGCACCTCGATGTAGCAGGTGGACCAGAGCAGAGAGAACTGGTGCTTCTCCAGTGACAGGAGGTGCACGCACGCTTGTTCCAGCATGCGTGCACGCACCCACTGTAGCATGGGGACATAGCCCTCTGCGGCCGTCCGTGCACAGCCGCCACACCTCTCTAACGCCAGAAAACAAACGCCCCGACAAAAAGCAACATGTGTGAAAATAGGTCGCGAGATCTAGAATAACGAACGATTGAGGATTACCTCAAACATATGTACCATAAGAGCCCCGAATGACCTGGCGACTCCCGAATGTCCTGGCATTGTCTCTGCGAGACCGTACTGCAGACATCGGGGGGAGGGTGGTATTCCCCAGCTGATCGGCTGTAGGTAGGAGCTGCCAGCCCCGCAGCGTGTCAGACTCGCACGTCAGCGGGAAGGAACCACGACGCCAAGCCACTTCACAGCGCCTGTCTGCTTAGCGCCTATTGTTCTTGTGGTGCCTCCTTTATGGCAAAGAGCTCGAATATTCGGGAAGCGGAAGTAGAAAGTAACCACCTCTGACAGAACCGCGGTGAGGAACCTGAGCGTCTGGCAAGTTCTCCGGAGAAAGCATGGCTGCTGCAAGGCTGTCAGGCCGACACTGGGATCTAAAGGCGGCGCGACGTGCCCAGTAAGACAGGAGCCCCCTACCAGGGTAGTCAGCATGGCTTACAAGGTCGCGACTGCTCACGAAGCGAGTACATTACGGTATGTAACATATTCATTGGGACGCATGGAAAAAAAATTGGAATATTTTTTTTGGGGAAAGGAAATGGCGCAGTATCTGTCTCATATATCGTTGGACACCTGAACCGCGCAGTAAGGGAAAGGATAAAGGAGGGAGTGAAAGAAGAAAGGAAGAATGAGGTGCCGTAGTGAAGGGCTCCGGAATAATTTCGACCACCTGGGCATCTTTAACGTGCACTGACATCGCACAGCACACGGGCTCCTTGGCGTTTTTCCTCCTTAAAAACGCAGCCGCCGCAGTCGGGTTCGAACCCGGGAACTCCAGATCAGTAGTCGAGCGCCCTAACCACTGAGCCACAGCGGGGGGTTTGGAAAATTGGAATATTGTGTTTTATAGAAAGGTAATGGTGGTGTATTTGTCACATATCAGCGGACAACTGGACCACGCCGTAAGGGAAGAGAAAAAGGAGGGACTGAGAGAAGAAAGGAAGAAAGAGGTGCCGTAGTGGAGGACTTCGCCATAATTTTGACCCCCTATGGATTTTTAACGTGCACTGACATCGAAGAGCACACAGCGCCTTAGTGTTTACCCTCCAACGAAACGCGGCCGCTGCGGTCGGTTTCGGAACCATGGTACTCTGTATCAGTAGTACTCCGCACACATTGGGACATATTCAGAATTTTAGCCAGCGTATATAGAGGGGTACAACTACATTATTCTTGTCATTTTGTGACGGAGTAAGGCACGCCAGATGCCTTACATAAGCCAGAAAGGCATGCAGGCAGCGCACTACACATCCCAGGGTGTGCGTTTCGCCTTCATCGAAACACAGCCGCCCATGTACTCTGCGATGCGATTGCACATTAAAAATCCCCAGCTAATCGAAATTAATCCAAAGCTGCTGCTGCTACCGCTGCCGCTGCTGCTGCTGTTGCTGGAAAAAAAGAAAAGTGCACGGGCCTGCCTACAGGCTCAACCCGAGCCACGCTCGCTGCCACGTCCTGAAAGTAACCCCCGAATGCAGAAATGTAACTTGGCTCGAACTTAACTTCCATCGGTCTCAAGTGAGCTCCATCGTGTTTCATAAACCAAACTCGGCTTGAAGTGCGACTTGCAACCGGCTTGGCTCGATCCTAGTTCGGTCCAACTTCAAGTCGGCTGAGGAGCTTGCTTGAAGCTGACTTCGTTGTATTTTCCAACATGGCCACCTACCGATCGGACGTCGCGCGGAGGGTAGCTGCGTTCGAGTTCGCTTGTCACGCCATGGACGTAGTATTTTCTGAGGCCCATTCGTTGCCGAAGATTCCACGGCCAGCGTTACGAGATCGGGGGAACCCCATGGAGCCCTACGACGACGAGCAGTTCCTCGCCCGCTATCGGTTCTCCAAGAACGCCGTGCGGGAGCTGCTCACCGTGTTGCCCCTGCGTGAAAGTCCCGACAACAGGGGAGAGCCTGTTCCTCCGATGCTGCAGCTACTCCTGGCTTTGAGGTTTTATGGGGCCGGTACTTTCCAAACCGTCACCGGGGATCTGGTGCGGATTTCGCAGCCCACGGTGTGCCGCGCAGTTGGCAAGGTCACCTTGCTGATTGCCAAGCACCTGCGCCCGATGCTGGTGCAGTTTCCAGCCGTCTCGCAGTTTGAAAAGCTGATGCGGGACTTTTATGAGATCGGTGAATTCTCTGGTGTGACCGGCTGCATAGATTGCACGCATGTCCGCATCAACAGCCCGGGTGGTGCAGATGCGGAAGCCTACCGAAACCGCAAAGGCTATTTCTCCATCAATGTGCCGGTGAGCAATGAAAATTGAAATTCTCTGAACAGTTACCACTGTTCAGCTCATTCGTATTCGTTCGCGTCGTGTACGTGCTGTCATTTTATTTGTTTCCCCGCGGTGCTACGAACGTACAGTCAAAAGATTACTTGCCCGAAAGACGCGGGTTCGATCCCGGCCGCGGCGTTCACATTTCGATGGAGGCGAAATGCTGGAGGCCTGTGTACTGTGCGACGTCGTTGCACGCTGAAGAACGCCAGGTGGTAGAAATTTCCGGAGCCTTTCACTACGGCGTCCCACATAGCGAAATGTGTCTCTTCGGAATCTGCGATCGAGGCCCAGCATTTTGTTTTAGTACTGCTTTATAATGTAGCTTTGTACTCCATGAAGAGTGTAGCTTCGTTCTCCATGCTCCATGAAGAGTAGCACTACATTCTAGGCGCTATATTACCACGCAATCACTGTGCAAATTCACCGCAAGGAAGGTTAGTTAATGTTTCCAATGACAGTGCATGACAAAGTTGACAAAGCTTGACCACACTTTCGAGCTGTGGCATTAAATCAACGCAGTATTCCTTTATACGTGCAGGTACCAAAAAGCCCACATAAAGACACGGAATGTGGTCGAAAGGACATTCGGTGTCTGGAAGCGCCTCTTCCCTTGTCTGGATATGGGGCTCCAGCACAAGCCGAAACAAGCTGCAGTGATCATCACAGCGTGTGCAGCCCTGCAGAACTTTGCATGTTTGATGAAGGAGCCACAGCCTCCTATTGAAAGCGCTCCCATCCAGGACGCTCCACCGGCTCGCACCAGCACGACAGCAGCGAGGCGGCCAGAGCACCTGCCACCTGTTGATGCTGTCAGCGACAGCTTGTCGGGAATGCAGGCACGACGGGTGCTCATCCAGAAGAGCTTCACATAGGTAAGAAATGCACAGTCCTCAACACTGTCCCATGCATTTTGAATAAAGGATGTTTATAATGCGCACTTGCTCATGCTACCCGTATCCCAACTTTTGTGCAGGAACTAAAGAAATGTTAGAGCAATGGGAACGACTAGCAGCAGTTCAAGCGGCGGGACGAAGAGGTCGACGAAGTGCAGCTGGGGATCCTGAGTGACTCCTGGGAGTGTGCTCATCATGACGCTCTCTGATCTACGACCGCAGACCTTCACTGCGAATACACCCCTTTACACTAGAATTTTTTCTCAGCTTCGGAAGCTTTTAAGTTGCGAGCTTGTTGCATTAACAAACTGCTACTCTTCCACTTCTAGGTTCTGCATTTCTTGCTATAGTGTTCTATTTCAAATGCTATTTTTCAAGAACGCAGTATTGATCTTGCACAAGGCGAATACCAGAAAAGCTCTTGTTGACCCTGCTGCTGAGGGTCTTAATGGCGCTCAGTTCATTTGTTTAAGAGCTGCTGCCTTGGCGGGTTTGCTTACACGCATGTGAAAAATTACCAGATTTGGTAAAGTACAACAGTTAGGCCTTAGGTGGAGCAGTCGCTGGGCTTGTGCACCTTTCCACAGAGCAAACATTTGTGTGGCTGCTTTGGTAGCGGCATGGAATTCAGGTTCCTCACAGCAAGTAGTTCTGCTACTTCGTCTTTTCTACTTTCACCCGGCTTGCACTTCAAGCTTGGGCTCTTGCATGTCTTCCATGTGTTGAGTATAAATTTGTTTTTATGTCACAATTGTAATGACAAAGAAGTGCCCATGTGGCAGCGGGACTGCTCTCGGCGAGCGCGTGCTTCGGGTTGGTGCTGATGGAACCACTGACTGTCTGTGAACGCTGTTCTGCGCTTTGTACTTTCTGCCCGGAAAACCCATTGCACAATCATTAATTTCAAATATCCCTTTTACAACAAAACGAGACGTTCCCAATTGCCTACAATGATGAAATTCGAGATCACTGCGAAGTTTTGTTTTCTGGCTTGCCAGCAGAGGTGTGTTATGAATCAGTTATTAAATTTCTCAATTTTTTTTGCTGTATTGAGGAAAAAAAACATGAATGTATTCTTTTCATTTGGTTTGCTTTCAAGATGGTGTAGAACGGTCGAACCTTCAGCTGTCACACTGGAGCCTTCTTTTCAAGGAACGATGCTCGAGTGGTTTGTTGTGCATTGTCGCTCTCTCTCGTCTCTGTTCAAAGTGGGAGTTGGTTGTTGTCATAGTATGGTGCAAAAGGTCGATTCTTTAGGTCTGAAATAAGCTTCCTGACATGATCCACATGCCTCGTCCAGCTCAATCTCTTACAACAAAGTTGCATAACGGGCAGTAACTGGCACAGAGAAAGAAGCGAAGTTCACTGCAGCATATGTGCGGAGAGGATTCCAAGCATTGTTGTGTCATGGTGAAACATACCAACCTACAGTGTGTGACCTGTGAGCATTTTTAATTTCCAAGTGTAAAGGTCATGGTCGTACATAGAACTCCTGTAACTGTTGCTAAGGCTACACAATCTGTCTGCGAGCAGTTGCACTCAATATTCATTGTCCTCGAGCCAAATGCACCTGGTGTTTGTTAGGTGCCTTGCTTTGCATGGCTGAATACAAACCCTAGATCATAAAGTGAGTCGTCATGAGCCAACACCAACAGTTAGTCGAGATCATTGTGTGCGGGCACTACTGATGTTTGGGAACGCCTTGCTGCCGCAGTCATGGTGGACCACTGAAAGATAATTTATGACCCCAGTAGTGTTTGCAACTTTTTGTTTTGTGGGTTCAATGAATGGTTTGTGAAATGACTAGGTAGCTACTTCTAGCTCGCAAGTGTTGTAGTGAAATCTTTTACATGCAAACACTTGGACTAGCGGTTCTTTTGATTTGTACATGCAGTTACTGGTTGGCTGTCACAGCTTAAATCTGGCTTTGCATTTGAGCCGGCCTTCTTGGAACTGTGCTGATTCCACTCATCGAGAACTGGCATGTTTTGAAATTGTTACATGGTTCGGCGGGGTTCGAAATAGCAGAACGTGGGTGCCATCAGCAAGTGTTTTTTTGATGCATGCTTCTTTATAGTCTTTTTTTGTCATGCCTAGTGCGGCTTGTCACAGGAATGTGGTTGCCATATTTTTGAAGCAATAGATTACTTCAGCAAAGCGGGAGGCTGTGGCATTTTATTGACTCAAGCTATGGGCCCACCTTGTAGACAGCATAGGAGGAATCGCATTCTTTAAGGGTTTCGGTTCTTGAGTAGGAGGCACTAGCTGCGAGGGTTTAGGTTAGATGAGACAGCAAAGATAATGGAAGGAGTAGAGAGCGGTGTTGGCCTTTGAGCATTTATGTGGTGTTGACTTGCGTGAGCCAATATTGTTGACTTTTTATACATGGAAACTTTAACAATGTGGCCTGCAATTTTCTCTACTGGTTGGTTTTGCAAGCAATGCCAGGGGAGGTTTTTCCTTCCTAGAGCAGCCATATTTGTAGCATACAGCAATGCGTATTTCTATGAATAAATTGCTGTTTGCATCCAAAGATCCATATAGCCATAGCAGCTTAAGTACCACGCAACCATCCTACCTGCCTCCTGCTATGCGATAGCTTGTCAGACTTGCATGCAAGGTGGTGACGGGGCTGTATGTCTGTTCCCACCGAGTCATGTGCTTAAAACGGTACATGTGCAAATGAAGTGTAGTTATGTGGATTTGCAACATAATATTTGTGCAAGCATTCACACAGCATTCCAGTTTCATTCAGTCATAGGCACCGTTTATTCTGGTGCCTCTCGCAGCCTACGAAGCTGTTCAAGTTTGATTTGTTTTTCAATTTCTAAGATTTCCAATTCCAATTTTTTTTTCTGGATATCAAGGAGTTTTTTCTCCTGCCGCTCTTGCAGAATACTGTTGTGGTCCTCTCGCATCAGCTGCAGACGCAGTCCATGCTCTTCGCGCAGTAAGGCCGCTCTATAGTCGTTCTCATCTGCCAGAGACCTTTCTAAAAGGGCCATCCGCCCTCTTGGAGCCCTGCCAGCGTCACCGGTGGCCACTGCTTCAGCAGTAGTGGGACTAGCGGCAGCTCCAGAAGCAACTGTAGCACTGGTGCAGCCTGCTGCAGCTGTGCTGGAAGCATCAGCAGGTTGCACAGCAGGAAAAAAGAGATTGCTCTCCTGCTCAATTGCTTCTGGAGTTGCCCCACTCTTACCAACAGCAGCCGCTGGTGACTGCGGCTCATCCACGAGCGGAGGTTCCCAGTCGTCTTCTGTAATAAAGAAAAGGTAAAAATTAGTTGGACAAATCTAAGCTTACAACACATTAGCTGTCTGCCTCAACAGCACAGATTGTTGGGTCAATTGGTGAAGATACATTATAACGAAAGCTTTATAATGTTCTTATATAAGGCACCACTTGCCCTTCTCGGCGCCAAATAGCTGCCGTTGTTTCTGGGGGCCCCAGTTTAGTCATTCTGTTTTGTTCTGCCATATTCCTCACCTTTCACTCTGAATTATGCCTGATGACCTCACTTTATTTTTTTTCTGCTGATACAGTAGTGATAGTCACGCAGGCCCCGAGTTTTACACATGTGGTTATCCTCTAACTCTGCACCTGCAGCTTTTTTGCTCATTCAATGGGTTTCTTTTCAATTTTAGTATATTTGCTAGTTTGTACTCATGCGTGTCCTCTGGCTGAGGGAGCCAGTTATACGCCCTTCCTTTCTTCAAAATCATCAGCGTCTAGAACTTTGTCAATGCCAATGAACGCCGACAGCTTTCACTCTGTATATCCTGGAGTAGCTGAGCTAATCCACTTTCATTTTTTTGCAAAGGTTTCCTTGTAATGCCTGCCTGCTTGCTTCGCCGCATATATGCGACACAAATGCCAAGGTGAGGCATACAAGAAAGGTGACAAATACTGCAGCCTGAGCCTGAGGGCTACAGAAAACATGCGCTTCGAGTGAAACCTCTGCATTGCAAAACTAACAATTTCCTTGAAACTAGCAGCCAAATTCGAAAAGGCTTTGAGCATTACACATAGGCAAGCTGCACCATTATTCACAACAAGAATGTTGTTACCTTATCCCTGGAGCACCATCATGTACAAGTACACAGAAATATGAAAATTTATGTGAAGGAGTGCATGCATAATGAAACTGCATTAAAGTTGGCATTCGTTTGAAGTGAGGCAGGAATGGCAAACAAGACTCAAAAACATCATCAGGAGAGAATGTCATAATGAATGCAGTTCAGGTTGCAGCACTGAATGCTTGCTCCCTCGGTGTCCGACGGTTAACCAACTCCTCGCCTTCCGCTACAGGAACACAGCATACCACTCACATGAATATAAGCCGTCAAGTCAAAATGCCTTCAGAGTGCTGTCCAACAACATGCAGCTTGGAGCAGGTCATCCTTTCGCACTGTCAACGAATGCAGCCTTTATCTGCACAAACATTCAGCCAACCACATGTAGAGCAGCTTTCCACAGTGTTGTATTAAATGAGATTTTTATCATTTGTTGTAGATGAACTGCACTGTCCTCATAGCAGGTTCAAGGCAATAAAAAACATTGAAACAGCGTCAATTGACAGTACACGCTGCCGTTGTCATCAAAGGAATATAAAGAGAGGGAGTGCTGTTTTTCTACAACATGCAAAGTGCTTTCTTTACCTGCATAATGGAATTCTTCATTGCCTGCTCCATCCACCATTGGCTGCAACAATCTTATAACAGGCAAACTTGCCACTGGTGGCAGGTCGATGCCTTCATCAGAGTCAGTCTGGTTGCCTACCCTGGTCATTATGTGGCTGGCAACAGGAATGACTTGCTCACTTTGAGCGCTCACAGTGCACTGAGCTGACCCTCCTCCTGAAAAGAAAAAAGACACCACACACAGTGAAGCTACTCTTAATTTATAGACAATGCGCCATTAAAATATTTTGTTCATGAAGTGCCACACAAAAGCAACCAAAGGCACACCAATGCATGCAACTGTGTGTTGTTTTCGCTACGTTTTTGTGCCACCCGTCCCAGCAGTGCCAGGAATGAGTAAAGATAGGTAGCTGTATGTACAGCCTTCCGGATTTTCAATAGTACCAAGCAACTGTGAATAGCGCGGCAAGTTTCCTCATGAACATAAAGGTCGCCAGTGTAGACACCGTCTGGTCTACGGTGCACCCAATTTGGCTTCGCGGCGCGATAGTATGCGAATGGTACCAACTCCGAGCAAAATCGTCCGTTGTCAGTTCGCTGCTGGCCAGGCGCGAGCCCTCCGTCCCACTGCACTGCCCGCTCATCATAGTCTTCTATGCAGCAGAAATCGCATGCCTTCGACTCTTGAATGTAGCAAACATTCTCTGTAGTTTTTAAAAATTACGGAGGCTGTACAGGATACTGCTTGGGCATTATTTACACGATTAACGCAGGCTGCATTCATCTGCGTTTGTAAATAAAGCAGAGTACACTGCACCGAAACGTTATTACGTGCCCATTTACGTGTTATCACACTGTTCCTAAAAAACTATGCATTCCAGTACACGTTGCTTACGCCGACCGAAGTAGAATAATCATGCCCTTATCTATGGCATACAAAGCATGCAGGAACAAACATTTGTAAACGGCCTGCAAGCCGCGCTCACCTGTCTTGTGGCGATCTCTCTTTTTCCTCGCGTCCTCTTCCTTCGACTTTTGTTTAGGTTGGCCCAGCATTTCTTGAGCTGATTGGGGTCACGTCGGGTCACCCCGTGATTGCTGTTAAACAACCCGGCAATTTCCTTCCAAGCGGCGTTTTTTTTTTTTTGCCAGCGACGACACATCGGTTTTTTTGCACTCTAATATATGCCGACGTGCGTTAACAAAACACAATAACAATTCCTTTTCCTCGAACGTGAACTGAGGCGCTGGTCTCCGCTGGCAGCAGGAAAAGCATGGGAAAAACTGGCTATGGCTCAACTAGGATTGGCTCAATGTGGAGCACGTTGCCAGCCAAAAACGTCAATCAAGTGGAAGCAGCGGGTAGCACTGAAATGTAGTTTTTATTGTTAGCAATTTTATGCAGGTCACTCACACCTAGTGCCTGTTTATGACTGCTGAACGAGATGCGTTGTTTTATAGGAGCAAAATGGGCATTATTATAATAGATTGTTCAATACTCTCATCCCCAGACGAGCAATGCGCCCTCGCTTTCAAGCACGCGCTTATCTTGACGAAGCAAGTCAGGTTGAGCATCTATGAAACACGAAACCCAACTTGGCCGTTCTGAAGCCGCCTTGGTGCTTCGACTCGACTTGCCGAAGTTGAGTCAAAGCGCGAGCCAAGTTACATTTCTGCATTCGGGGGTAAGAGAGTTAAAGGCTAGGAGAGCAAAGACAGAAAGAAAAGGCGCGCGCAACTATGCCCCGTGCCGATCCCGGAGGCAGTGCAATACCGGGCCGACCGATGCCAGAGTGCTTCGAGCACTTCACCATATTCCAAAAAATTGGAGGACGCTTAACCTTCGCATCTCAGAGTAAAATGTGACAGCGTGTTGCAGCACTGCCAGGGAGCCCACGGAACGCCATCGCCCGTTCGGCGCGACGACTTGCCCGTTAGACGATCCGCTCTGCGACGTACGTTGAGACGGAGGCGCGGAGCGGCACACAACGTAGAAGCGCTGCCAGGCGCCTTGCTGATCGCGTAGGTTGAAGTTGCAGACGTAGGTCGTCGGCACATCGTTCTCGACAAACCCGATACCACGAACGCCGGCATAGCTTCCGCGCCACACGAACAGGCAGCAAGATGCATGCTTCTTGGTGAACGCGCTTTGGATGTACGCTGTGTTGTGCGCCGCTCACCGCGTGATTCCTGCAGGGCTGCACCCCCGCACAGCCCCACTGCGGCCAAACGACACGAGCGAGAGGCCCTGCCGTCGCGCGCTATCTGTTGTGGCAGTGGCGTACGTTGCGAGGGGGAGGAGGGATTCTTCGCTCCTCTCTGCGCCCGATCGAGACGAGCGGGAGCGGCTGCCATCGCGCGCTTTTCTGTTGGGACAATTGAGTTTCTTACTATTAACAAGAGGGAATGCTGGTGGCACTGCACCTGTAGTTCAATGGGCACGCAAAGCAACATGAGGCGATGAGCTACATGGTGCTGGACAGTAGCTTTGTTTTCACGAACACAGAGTGGCGTTGCTGAGCGGTTCCAATCCGTATAATAATAATAATAATAATAATAAAATTATTAATAATAATAATAATCATAATAATAATAATAATAATAATAATTGGTTTTTGGGGGAAGGAAATGGCGCAGTATCTGTCTCATATATCTTCGGACACCTGAACCGCGCCGTTTGGGAAGGGATAAAGGAGGGAGTGAAAGAAGAAAGGAAGAATAGGTGCCGTAGTGGAGGGCTCCGAAATAATTTCGACCACCTGGGGATCTTTAACGTGCACTGACATCGCACAGCACACAGGCGCCTTAGCGTTTTTCCTCCATAAAAACGCAGCCACCGCGGTCGGGTTCGATCCCGGGAACTCCGGATCCGCGGCGCGCTCTGCGCGCAGACGACTTCGGCGTAAAGTATTGTGCAAAAACCATAGTAGCGAGAACGCAACAGCACACGACATCTATAAAAGGTTTTTCTTTTCCCAAATATTGTCAGGAAACCCTTTAAAATGTTAAAGCGACAAATATTGTTTCAAAAACATATTTTTTAAATTGCGCCTATTATGCACAAAATATTAGGTTTTGTGGTCTGCAATGCTTGGCCAATAGGCGAGCAAGCAATCGCTTATGTTGAGCAAACTTTGCATACACAAGCTTTTCTGCACGTTTGTGAATTTTATAGACAGGATATAGAATGAAAAGACAATCTTATTAATCAAACAACTTTTGTTT
Source organism: Amblyomma americanum (assembly GCF_052857255.1). Taxonomy (NCBI): domain Eukaryota; kingdom Metazoa; phylum Arthropoda; class Arachnida; order Ixodida; family Ixodidae; genus Amblyomma; species Amblyomma americanum. The sequence goes on along the minus strand of NC_135501.1, from coordinate 125,349,734 downwards.
TTTAAAAACCTTCTGGCCAAAAGTTGTCGTTCTGCAGTCGGTAGCACTCCGCCTTATGATGCTAAGCGCGCCCACGTTTTGTACAGGTGGTCTCGAAGAAGCTCCATGAAATATCCCATAGGCCGGGCGCCATCTTTCCCTCTATTCGATAATAAGAAACTCTATGGCTGGCTCAGTGAGGTACACTGCGATGAGCAGGAGGAGGAGTGCATAGGAGGATTTTTCGCTCACGGCCAACGCCGCCGACGCCGACACCGGCTTTTCTACGACACGACCTCCTTAACGCTGTCGCGATAAAGTTAATGTGAATTAGCTCTGCTAAACAAGGATATACAAAGCGAAAGGTGTCAGCGCTAATGAAATCTATGTGCGCTGTCGGCTCACTTGTTTAGCTTTTTAAGGAAAGGAAATGGCACAGGAACCGTCTCACATATCTCGGTGGACACCTCAACCACGCCGTAAAGGAAGAGATAAAGGAGGGAGAGAAAAAGGAAACTAAAAATTAAAAGTCTTCTTTTGAGGAAAGGAAGCGAGAGAGAGAGAGAGAAATATCCGTTGCGAGACGCACGTTGTGACATGTGCCTCCTCGGAGCACCGCCACGGCGAAATCGCTAGTTCGCGGCCAGTAAAGCTTTCGCTTTAAAATAAGCTTAACATTTTGGGTCCAAGGACCCGCAGCAGATATTAAATTAGGTATCAGCAACCAACAAGGTGGGGCCTAGTGGTATACGAAAGCCTTCTGCTACGGCACCTCTTTCTGTCTTTCTTCTTCCACTCACTCCTTTATTCTTTTCCTTACGCATAGGATCGGGTGTCCACCGAGATATGCCAGACAATTACTGCAACATTTCCTTTACTCAAAAATCAATTTTCTATGTTTTCATACCCGCTGCGGTGGCTCAGTAGTTAGAGCGTTCAGCAACTGATCCGGAGTTCCCGGGTTCGAAGCCGACCGCGGCGGCTGCGTTTTTATGGAGGCAATACTCTAAGGCGCCCGTGTTCTGTGCGATGTCAGTGGACGCGAAAAATCCCCAGGTGGTCGGAATTATTCTACAGCACCTCTTCTTTTCTTCTTTCACTCCCTCCTTTATCCCTTCCATTACGGCGCTGTTCATGAGTCCAAAGATATATGAGGCAGATACTGCGCCATTTCCTCCACACGCCCCCCAAAAAAATAGTATGTTTCATCATCTTTTGCTTCCTGAGCGGGCGCACCATGCGCGTACGAGTAGGGGGTAAGCTCTCCAAGCCTCGCCCGGTTGACGTGGGCGTGTCGCAGGGCTCTGTCCTATCACCATTTGTTTAATGTGGCCATGTCGGTGGTGCCGGCCTCCCTCCCCACGAGCGGCCGACACCATGTGTACATGTCCATATATGCAGACGACATACCTCTGTGGTGCCGGGGACCACCGGGCGAGGCGTTCCGCGTGCGGGGGTGCCTTCAGGGAGCCCTGACCGCAATCGATGCCAGCTTGCGCGGCCTTGGCCTGTCGCTCAGCGCGGACAAATCGGTGGCCATGGCCTGCGTTTCGCGCTCGCGTGCGCACCTTGCGCCACTTTCACTGGACGGGACTCCGATTCATTGGCGTATATCAGTGCGGTACCTTGGCCTGAACATCGACTGGCGCCTTTCCTTCCACCCCGCGGCGACCAAGGCCTGTCTGCAGATGAAGAGGATCACCGCCGCCGTGCACAAGCTCACCGCTCGAGGCCAGGGCATCTCCCAGCAAGCCGCGCTGCGTCCATACAATGCCGCAGCTTTGGGGGCGGTGCTCTATGCGCTGCCACTCGTCACGGTGCGCAAGCCGGGCTGGAAGAAACTAGAGCTTCAGCACCGCAAGTCCCTGCGCGTGTGCCTAGACCTGTCCAAAAATTCGCAGTGCGCCGCAACGTTGGCCGAGGCAGGAGCGTGGCCACTTGAGCTCCAAGCAACGCGCAGGGCATTGAATCACATCGACCGGCTTCACCGCGCACCGGACGGCGGCTCGCTGCTGCAGCGTATGCGCTCGCACCCGCGCTCACGAATCGGCGCGGCGCTCCTCGTGAATGAGCATTTGACCCAAGACCACCCCCCTACGGCTCCTGCAGGCCCTGGCCTGCTGCCTCGGAGGTACAGCGAGAGATCGTCGGCATTGCGAAAAAGCGGAGCACACCCCTCTGTGCTATGCAGCAGCTGGCCAGAGCCGTCATACACGAGGAGCTCCAGGACCATCTCCTCGTCTACACCGACGGCTCAGTGGCCTGCGACAGCTGCTCCCTTGCTGCGGCGGCCACCATCCCCGCCCTAGGACTGCACAGCCAGCAACACGCAGCTTTCCTGGGCTCCTCCACCACGGCGGAGTTGATGGGGATCCGGCTCAGGCTGGACCTGCTGCTCACCCTCGGCCCTCCGCCGCCCAGGAGTGCTCTGCTGTGCGACTCCCGCGCCGCCCTCAGCCGCCTGCAATCTAACGGCCACGGTACCCCACTGGTGCGGGAAATTCGCTCGCGCATCGAGCGCCTCGCGCAAAGAGGTTGTGCCGTGCGCGCACAGTGGGTGCCCGGTCACTGCGGCATCGCCGGCAACGAAGAAGATGACGACCTCGCGACCGCTTAACACCAACTACCTGCCAGCAATCTGCCCCTTGCGCTGGAGGACGTGCGTGCGGCCATCCACGACCATCTCCGAAAGCAGCACCCCGACCCACGCATCGCGGGAAGTGAGCGCATCGCCAGTGTCACCGGGTGTCGCACACTTACACGGTCACAACGTGCAAGGATCCTCCGCGCGCGCATTGGCTGCGTGTGGCCCAGGGAACGACGGGAGCGTCACAGAATCGCGACGAGTGATGTGTGTGAACGATGCGGTGCAGTGGAAACGCTAGAACACTTGCTCCTTCACTGTGCCGCATTCGCCGATTTCGTCGCGATATGCTCGCGGTCTGTAGGGCGCAGGGCATACTACCAGACTCCATGAAGACGCTATTGTGGCCGCAGGGCAGTGCGCGCACTCGTGAGCGAACTTTGGTGAGCCTCTGTGCATTCCTCGAACACACGGGCTTGACGTCCCGTCTGTTCTCCGTCAGGTAGTTACACGCAGTGACCGAACGCTCCGCGAGTTCTACCTTGAACGATTAATAACTGGACGCCCCACTCCAGTTGTAACCAACACAGTGCTGTGCGCGTGTGTGATTTAATTCCTTTAAAATGAACTAATCACGTGCAAAACCTGGACACATTTCTTAGTGTGTAAATAGTTTGTACATACTACTTCTCCCCTATCCTCTCTTCCTGTCCCCTCACCTCATTCATTTGATTTCTTCATTGTGCCTGCGGTCCTTTATTTCCGCTGCCCCAGCTCAGGTGCTTCAGTATCGATGACAGATGCCGGGGCTAGCAAAAATCTTTTCCTTCCTTTTTACTATTATTTTTAATAAAACCACTACCACCACCTTCATCATCTTTTGTTGCGGCAACAAATGAAATCAGATGACATGAAAGGACAATTTTCTCCCCACTTATCCCGCCGCGGTGGCTCAGTGGTTAGAGTGCTCGGCTGCTGACTGATTCGTAGTTCCAGAGTTCAAACCCAACGACGGCGGCTGCGTTTTCATGGAGGCAAAACGCTAAGGCGCCCGTGTGCTGTGCGATGTCAGTGCAGGTTAAATTATTCCGGAGTACTCCACTACGACACCTCTTTCTTCTTTTCTTGTTTCACTCTCTCCTTTATCCCTTCCCAAACGGCGCGGTTCAGGTGTCCAAAGATATATGAGACAGATACTGCGCCATTTCCTTCCCCCAAAAACCAATTATTAATATTATTATTATTATTATTATTATTATTATTATTATTATTATTATTATTATTATTATTATTATTATTATTATTATTATTGTTATTATTATTATATTATTATTATTATTATTATTATTATTATTATTATTATTATTATTATTATTATTATTATTATTATTATTATTATTATTATTATTATTATACGGATTGGAACCGCTCAGTAACGCCACTCTGTGTTCGTGAAAACAAAGCTACTGTCCAGCACCATGCAGCTCATCGCCTCATGTTGCTTTGCGTGCCCATTGAACTACAGGTGCAGTGCCACCAGCATTCCCTCTTGTTAATAGTAAGAAACTCAATTGTCCCAACAGAAAAGCGCGCGATGGCAGCCGCTCCCGCTCGTCTCGTTCGGGCGCAGAGAGGAGCGAAGAATCCCTCCTCCCCCTCGCAACGTACGCCACTGCCACAACAGATAGCGCGCGACGGCAGGGCCTCTCGCTCGTGTCGTTTGGCCGCAGTGGGGCTGTGCGGGGGTGCAGCCCTGCAGGAATCACGCGGTGAGCGGCGCACAACACAGCGTACATCCAAAGCGCGTTCACCAAGAAGCATGCATCTTGCTGCCTGTTCGTGTGGCGCGGAAGCTATGCCGGCGTTCGTGGTATCGGGTTTGTCGAGAACGATGTGCCGACGACCTACGTCTGCAACTTCAACCTACGCGATCAGCAAGGCGCCTGGCAGCGCTTCTACGTGGTGTGCCGCTCCGCGCCTCCGTCTCAACGTACGTCGCAGAGCGGATCGTCTAACGGGCAAGGCGTCGCGACTGTTATTATCTCCGCACCTATTATTGCGAAAGCATTATATTGTTATGTCGCGTAAACAAAAAGTGTCAACAAATTTTGTGCGCGTGATTATGCAATGACGTCTATGTGTGATGCGCGTAATGAGGAGACACACTAAAGGTGGTCAGGAGCCTAGTGGTCAGCTGGGCTACGTACAGTCTCCCGTCCTACAACCATATCAAGAGTAAACTACAACAGGCTGCCGCGATTTTACGCAAAGCGTATAAAATCGCGCTTCGACTACCCCATAACAGCTCAACTGAAAAGCTGTTATGTTTGGGACTGCAGAACACGTTCGAAGGACTACGGGAAGCACAGCATGTCGACCCAATGCGCAGAAAGCAGCGTACCCCCACCGGCAGAGTTCTCTTAAAGATACTACTCTACACCGAGCAAATTCAGGAAATATTGCGAAACGAAGCGATCATCGATGAGCACCGCAGCACGCTCAGTTTGGCGCCTATACAAAAAATATGAGCCCCAACTTCCACAAAGACCGCAGAGGGGCAAGGGCCGACCGCTTACAGAAAACATATACGGCACGACCAGGGGGCAAGACAACAACCGCGCCATAAGAGGAGTGTAAAGGAGGGAATTATTGAAAGAAGAAAGAGGTGCCGTTGTGGAGGTCTCTGGAATATTATCGGCCTCCTAAGAATCTTTGACGTGCAATAACGTCTCACAGCACAGGGACGCCTTTTGCATTTCTCCATCGATACGCGGCCGCCGTGGTTGGGCTCGAAGCCGGGTACTCCAGCTCAGTTGGACGAGTGCTTTGACCAATGAGCCACAGCGGCATTACTAGGCTATGTCGGCAGCTGACGTGTACACTAAAAGCGGACGTAGAATTTGGAAGGAAGATAGGGAACCAAAATGTGGAATCAAAATGTGTCGCACGATATGTCATCAGCTAGTGCACTGTAGTCACGATTCAATGTGAATGACATCTTGTATACAACTAGAGTGCGAGATAATTTTCACGGTCATGAGAATCATTGTAATTGAGTCACAAGTCCGAAGTAATGAATCATGACTGAATTCATAATCAATGCGGTCATATTCAGATTCATTCTCTGAGGAGCAGAAGGAGGAGGAAAAACTTTATTAAACTGAAGGGGAGTTGGTCGAGCTTATGGGCGGGGCCCTTATTCCAGGGCTCCACTGGGTTGAGCTGCCCTGCGGGCTTGTTGTATAAGAGCCCATTTATCCTCTAGGTTCCCACTGGTCAGCAGCGCCTCCTACTGCTGAAAAGACGTGTTTTCTGTCTGTAGAATGTTTGGTTTGACCCCACATCCTCACGAAACATGGAAGAGTGTAGGGCGGGCCTGGGACCAGGGACAGGTGTCGGGAGTATAATGTTGAGTGTAGGAGATGTAGTCTTTGGAGGTTTTGAGATGTGTTCGTCTGTGTATGACGCCAATGGACGGCGCCTGGAGTGTCTAATTTCCTATGAGGTAGAGGGAAGTGTCTCCTTTGAAGACGCTGAAACTCGAGGCGTTCCTTGTACTCAGAAGGTATAGCGGTAAAAGCGGGCACGGTTTGTGGCCCCGCTCGGTTGATGATGCCTCAAGCTAGAGCATGTGCTCTCTCATTTCCCCCCAGTCCCCCGTGGCTTGGGGTCCAGGTCATTTGGGGGTGCTCGGTGAGGGGTGTAGTGCCCATGAGCCGATTGACGTGCTTGGGAACTCGGGCTCTCAGGAAGTTTCGACACGCGTGTTGCGAGTCTCAATCACATTGTCGGCGGAAACCATTGAGTTAAGGCCATCAAAGTCATGAAATATGATAGTAAGTTATGGACACGAAATGGGTCACACAAAGTGCTGAGTCATGATCACAGAAAGTGCTGAGTCATTGGTCAAAATATTCAATCCGAAAAATGTGCTGAGTCTAGGAACACATTCTGGGTCACACAAAGTGCTGAGTCGTGCACCACAAACTGGGTCCCAAAAGGTACCGAGTCATGGGTCACACAGACGGTCAGAATGTTTAATGTGTGGTTGAGGTGTCCACCGATATGCCGAGACTTGAGAGCTACTGGGCCTTTTCCTTTCCTCAAAAACGTTTCCTTTCTCAAAACACAAGCTATTTATTCTTCCATGTAAGCAGACTTAAGTTCTTTCAGATTTTTTCTTTTTGCTGCGGACCAGGTCCATATATAGCCTCCACTGCCTCGCACGTTATGCATTAAACGGTATCTAGTAATGCTTGCGCAATAATAAACAGTTAAGAAATTGTCAAAAAGCAAAAACGAACAATGAACGTAGAAAACTAAAGGCATCGACAGGTGCAAAAAGACTGCTTGAGAGTCATGCAGAGCAAGTAAGCAATTAAAGTCTAAAACGAAAAAAAAAGCTTCACTGCCGCGTTCAGAGCTCTTACCTGAGCTCCGGCTCCGTTGCCTTGCTCGTAAACAGTGCGCAGTAAGGTAGCCACCACATGCAGCACACGCTTCAGAATGACGTCTGAATTGCTATACGTTTCGACAGAAATAGTAATCGCGACGTTGTAGGGGAAGACCAAGACAGTACGGTAAAAGCTACCAATATTGATTGCCCTTTTAATATAAGCGTCGATGGGTCATTGTCATTTATTTGCAGACATGTGGAGTAGATTTCTAATGGAGCCAGAAAGTTTTGCCCGCGATGGGGCCTACACCCCTGCATGAAACGCTCGAAGGCGCATTGGTTGCACAGTGAATAGAGTTATTGTTTTCAAACTGTTATACGGGACTGAGCGTAGGCTGTGTAAAATGTTTCTGCACATCGCGTTCTCCGCTAATTCTCAATCAAACGTTTGCACAACATTCAGCATTATCACAGATGTAACCAAATTTTACAGAATTAAGGCACTAAGGTGACAAAGTAAAAGCTCAAAAGCAGGAGTTCCTGGGTTCGAACCTGACCGCGGCGGTTGCTCTTCGATGGAGGAGCATAGTCATATAAAACAACCCATACACTAGCGGCGCGTCATTAACAAAACTGCGCTAATGTTTTGCTCCATTCCGCAGCACAGTGCTCTAGCGCTCCACAGAAGCGTGCTCACGTCTTTATCGTACAACGACATTTAAGACGCAAAATCACCGTGACGGCGAGACAGATGTGAGACGGCAGGAATTCAAAAATATCCTTCCGGGCAGAAGTGTCGAGGTATAAATTTCTCTACCGCTGGAAAATGGCGCGGAAAAGCCAGCGCTTGTCTCAATTCGCTCACAACGGCGCCATACCGCCATTCGCAAACAAGAGCGAGGGGCAAGCTCAGCCGCCGTTTACGATATCCACTTTAGTGAACTGGGTTAAGCATCCATCTTTCCTTTCTCCATCGCGCATCGAAAAGCAGCAGTGTCAAGCGCAAAGTGGCCGCTCATGATATCCGTTCCAAGAGAGGCTGTAGACAACCCGCCGTTCTCAATTCTGCGACGTAATCCGAGGCGCCCCGTTGGCGCTGCCAGGCCTAGCGCCTACGTCGCTCACAGTCACAGCGTCCGCACTCACGCCTCTCTCGCCGTTTTCTGATCCTTTGCGCCGCCTGCTGTCGCTTGCATCTCGACCGAAACCAAAGCTTGCTGCTTCGTTCCGGAACTAAGCCAAACAGATAAACATACACAGTTCCACTGGCACGTTCGTTTGAACAGCAGCAGCAATTCGACCGCGCTTCGTCTCAGTTAATAATAATAATAATTGGTTTTTGGGGGAAAGGAAATGGCGCAGTATCTGTCTCATATATCGTTGGACACCTGAACCCCGCCGTAAGGGAAGTTATAAAGGAGGGAGTGAAAGAAGTTGCCGTACGGTGTCTTTTTTCTACACCGTTCAGAAGGTTCGGAATAGCGACAACCACTCCGTTAGAGACGGCTGATGAACGATTGTGGACCTCGTTAGCACACCGTCAGTTCTAGCTAGTGTTGCTTCGGTGTTTATGATATCATGTGCACCGTTTTACCGGTGTTCTCGTCTGGCGATGCGGAGTTTTAAAGCGGACGAACACGGATAAACCTCCCATCTCGTGTCATTCGTATTTAGTGTGTACAGTCCTGAAGAAGACACCACCGCGGTCGAAACGTTGGTAAATAAATGACCATTTGTAGAGGTGCCCACTTCTCTTAAACATTTATCCTGGGATCCTGTGTAGCCAACGCAACCAACGTTCGTAATATATATATATATATATATATATATATATATATATATATATATATATATATATATATATATATATATATAATATATATATATATATATATATATAGTTAAAATGAACAGGGGAATCCCCTAGAGTGGAGTAGATTTCTAATATGGGAGTAATTAGTCATTGGCAGCCACCCAAGTGCAGTCATACTACTACAAGCTACACCAGGCTAATCAGCGGCGCATTTCGGGTAAGTGTCGTTTGGGACTATTGCTCATGCGCCACTAGGACTGAGCCACAGGTGTACCACCACAGCGTCGCACCACGCCTTCCCTCAAAATACAATTTACAATTGCCCCTTTTTCTATCCTCTCTTCCTGTCCCCTCACCTCTTTCATTTCATTTCTCCATTCTGCCTGCTATCCTTTATTTCCGCTGCCCCAGCTCAAGTGCTTCAGTATGGATGGCAGATGCCGGGGCTAGCAAACATCTTTTCCTTCCTTTTTACTATTATTTTTAATAAAAACCACTACCACCACCAATTGCCCCTTTCTAATTTTTTTTCTTTTCCTGTCTCATTTACCCCTTTCCTTACCGCATGGTTCGCGTGTCCACCGAGATAAGTGAGAGAGTTGCCGCGAAATTTCCTTTCCTCAAACACGATTTCCTGTTTGAATCTGCACCAAACCCAAAGCGCAAAGGCTCCCGTCTGCTGTGCGATGTCAGTGCTCGTTAAAGATCTCCAGGTGGTCGAAATTATTCCGGAGCGCTCCACTACGGCACCACTTTCATCCTTTCTTCTTTCACTTTCTCCTTTATACCTTCCCTTGCAGGGCGGTTCGGGCGCCTAACGTTATACCAGACAGATACTGCGTCATTTGTTTTCCAAAAAACCAATGATTATTATTATTATTACTCACCGAAAACGCAGTTAATGCGTCTTTCCTTTGATAGTAACCAATGGTACGGGCCGTTTTTAGATGTCCACATTGAAGTGAAACCGAAATAATAATAATAATAATTGGGTTTGGGGGGAAAGGAAATGGTGCAGTATCTGTCTCATTATCGTTGGACACCTGAACCGCGCCGTCAAGAAAGAGATAAAGGTGGGAGTGAATGAAGAAAGGAAGAAGAGGTGCCGTAGTGGAGGGCTCCGGAATAATTTCGACCACCTGGAGATCTTTAACGTGCACTGATATCGCACAGCACACGGGCGCCTTAGCGTTTTTCGTCCATAAAAACGCAGCCGCCGCGGTCGGGTTCGAACCCGGGAACTCCGGATCAGTAGTCGGGCGCCCTAAACACTGAGCCACCGCGGCGGGGGCCTATGTTATTCACGGGAGAGGTTTTTTGCGATGTCCTTGATAGCGAGAAAGCAGTTTCGTGGCGAGGCCGGGAGACGAGGAAGGCCGTCAGAGAGCCAAACGAGGGCGTCAGATGGGTATGACGCGGGAGGGTCCGAGGAATTCTGATGGTGCTTTTGATGCCACTGGAGCTGTGTAATGAACGAGCGGGCAAGTTGCCGACATTCTTCGGCATACAGGTGAGCTTCGGAAAGTGATGTGGTCTCGGAAAGCTCAGGGTGATAGGAAAGAACCGTGTCCTTGGTGGATGTAGGCTTCTGGCCATATAAGAAAAAGAAAGGAGAAAACCCCGTTGTTGTCTGCGTAGCCGTAATATAGCGTACGTGACAAAAGGGAGTGGTTGGTCCCAGTTGGAATGGGGGTGTCAACGTACATGCCGAGCATGCCACTGAGAGTGCGGTTTAACCGCTCTGTCCTGCCGTTGGTCTAGGGGTGATAGGCGCGGGTGAAGCGATGAACGATTTGACATTGCTTTAGCAGTGCCTTGACGGCGTCAGAGAGAAAAATACTGCCATGGTCACTTAGCAGTTTTATAGGGGCGCCTTGACGAAGAGACTGTGTAGAATGAACCTAGCGACATCGTTGGCGGAAGCAGATTTGAGAGCCGACGTTTCCACGTAAAGTGTTAGGTGGTCAACGGCCACGATGACCCAGCGATTGGTTGCCGAAGTAGTTGGAAGCCGGCCATAAAGATCAATGCCGACGCGGTAAATGGGTCGGCCAGGGCAACGTAACGGCCGCAAAGGAGCAGCGTCGGGGCGGGACGGTTTCTGAATGGCCCTGAATGGTGAAGCCGCAAAAGAAGCAGAAAGATAAGAGGAGAGAGTTGACGATTTAAGAGCTATAGCACAGCAAGTCTAGATCGTGGCGTGAGCAGTGCCGGAGGTGCAAGGACGGAACGGAGAAATTGCCAAGGACGTTTTCGCTGTTAATCTAAAGCCTGTTGTGCCTTGGCTGTGAGGGTTGGGCAACATTATTTTTTTCCTTTTTTCTGCGCACCAATATATGCCAATCGAGAGATAAGGTAGTTAACCCGGGAGAAAGGCTTTAAAGTGGCAGACAAACATTGACGTGCATACACTAGCTTTGCCGAAGGCTTTACACGACATGGCATCCACTTTAATGGAAGGCTGGGTACCGTGATCGGCTGGCGCCTGGAAGGCTGGGCAGTTGCTTTTTTAGGGGGTCCACTGTGACTCAGGGCGTAGTGGTAGGTAGAAGAAAAGTAGAAAGTGCTGCAATGGAGGATGACGCCAATAAAATGGACCCTAGGAGGTCCAGGACTACAATAAAGAAATTTAACACCAACGTCAGGTACGTAAACATGAAAGGTGGTAGAAAGAGAGCTAAGTGGTTAGCCATATAACAGCAGTTAAAAAACGAAGAAGTAGGTGTATACGCGCGATGCGAGACACATCTCAGTATGTAGAAGAGCCAAAGTTTATTGATGGCTACGTCTGGGAAGAGAGCAACAGAACAACGAAGGAGGAGAACGGAGCAGGAATAGGTATATATGCTGATAAATCAAGGAACAAATTGCCACAGAATAAAGCTATTTTTCAAGGAACATGTCTGTGTACCAGGTAAAATTGCCAGTAAAAAGACATGGCTAGGAGTAGTTTATATTGGGAGAGGGGCAAATGGAGGCAAAATGACAAGGATCTATTAAAGTGTCTCAATGAAGATATAAAGTAGTTTAGAGAAGGCGCCGATATTATTTTGCTGGGTGACAAGAATGGCCACGTCGAAGATCTGGATGGATATTGTCAGCGAAAGCCAGCACAATGGGCAGAAGGGCACAGCAGGACTAGCCAGGCAGACACACTCAGCGAAAGAACGCACGAGCCGCAGAAGACACAGAAGACCAGCGGGCGTTGTGCCACCGCTTGGCGGCGCCAGTAAATGGCTAACACTGTGGCATTGCCCCTCCTTTTGGAAAGAGCATCTCCCCAATACCGCGGAATCACGTAAATCCGGAATAAAGTTTGTGGCGGCGGACGTCGCAGAATAAGTTCGTGCGGGCGTCGTAGGGTGTTTATCCTGGCAACGTGGACGATATCGGATGCCACATGCCGCCTGGAGGAGCGAACAGACTCTTGCGGGAGCACTTCGTAGTTAACGTCACTAAGTTTGCTCAGTACCTCGTAAGGGCCGAAGTAGCGGCGCAGAAGATTTTCCGAGCGACCGTGCAGACGGATTGGGGTCCAAACCCAAACTTGATCGCCAGGGTGGTAAAGCACCGGCCGGAGATGAAGGTTGTAAGGTAGAGCGTCGCTTTCCTGCTGTGCACGGGTTTGCTGTCTAGCTTGCTGGCGAGCAGCTTCTGCATGCCGAACGAACTCTTCAGCGCCAGAGACGGAGGGACGCGCAACGTCTGGCAGTAACATTGCACCCAGCAGAGTCGTGGCTTCGCGACTGTGCACCAAACGGAACGGCGTGAAGCGCGTCGCCTCTTGAAAAGCAGTGTAATATGCTAACGGGACGTAGGGCAATATCTGGTCCCAGTGCTTATGGTCGGTGCCGGCGTTCATGGAAAGCATGTCGGCAATGGTCTTATTGAGTCACTCAGTCACTCTGTTTGATTGAGGATGGTGGGCAGTTGCTCGACGGTGACTGGTGCCACTTAGACGCATAACTTCCTTAGTAAGGGCTGATGTAAAAGCCGTTCCTCGATCAGTTAAAACGACCGCAGGGGAACGGAAGAGCGCGAACGTATTCCTGAAATCTGGAGATACACCCTGCACGTACGCCCTCTTCCGGCCAACATGACACGTGACGACCACAGTGGCAGGCGCCTTGCGCGGGCGGAGGCACTGGCCCGTCACTTTGGGAACAAACATGGCATCTTCTACGTGGACGCCTCAGGCCCTCACCATGGGGGGTGGTACACGACCGCAGTCGTCCATCAAAAAATCGTGGTGAATGGCCTAACATTCCGAGCTCAAGACATAACACATGCGGAAGAAGTTGCCATCGCGTTAGCCGCCGCAGACCAGGAGTCGCGAGTGATCGTCACCGACTCGAGAGGGGCCTGCAGAAATATTAAACAGGGGTACATTGCTCTCTTTGCGCATCGCATCCTTCAAAACAGTAACTACCTCGGGGCCCCCGCGTCTCGAACGATTGTGTGGGCTCCAGCTCATATGGGCCTCGAAGGCAATGAAACGGCAGACGCCGCCGCCCGCACGCTCACTCTCCGGGCAACGCCTTCAGACCCTTTGGATACGGATCCCGAACCCAATCCGGCCCTCACTTTTCGAGAAATTACTGAATTATTTCAATTCGGCCATGCAATTTATCACAAGCCTTGTAAGGGCCTCACAAAGGTGGAGGAATGCACACTCCTCCGCCTTTACACCAAAACGCTGCTGTGCCCGGCAGTTTTAAAACACTTTGATCCTGCCTGTACAGGAGAATGCCCACACTGTGCGGAGAAGTCTTCGGACATCTTTCACATGGTGTGGGCATGCCAGTCAACCCCGAACCTCGCCCCCAAACCCAACCACACCCGGGAGGACTGGGAGGCAGCCCTGCTCGGCTGCTCGGACCTAGCAAGCCAGAAGGCCCTTGTCCACCGAGCCCGAGTCGCGGCGGTCGCCAATGGGCTCCTGTAATGAGGAGCCCACCTAGAGATTGCGAGAGGTTGCTCCGGCTACCTCAAGCTTCCTCCCTGAAATAAAGTTTTTCACACACACACACCGTGTCGGAGGGCAATGCTAATGATGAAAAAGTTACAAATTTCGGCAGCGGTGCCGCAGGGATAGGCTTTATCTCACAATCCCGGGTGAGGTAGTCGGTGTCAACTAAAATGTACCTGTTGTCATATGATGTCGGAAATGGTCCCAACAAGTCGATGCCGACCTGGTGGAAAGGGACTCGAGGCGGATCAATGGGCCTCAATAAGCCGGCCGGCTTCACAGGTGGTGTCTTCCGACGTTGGCACTGGCGTAAAGACTTAACGTAGTGCTGGACAACTGTAGCAAGCAGGGGCCAGTAATACTTCTGCCGTATCCGCGCCAACGTGCGAGAAAAGCCGAGGTGGCCGGAAGAAAGCCGAGGTGGCCGGCATGCGTGCAGAACTTCGTCTTGAAGCACCATTCGGACCACGTGCAGGTACGGAGTGTCGGTGGCACCATAGCTTCTCTTGTAGAGGATGTCACTCTGCAAGCAGAACGACGATAGCCCGCGTGTCAAGAAGCGGGCGGCGACGAGGTGCGGCCTTCGAGGTACTCTATGAGGGGTCGTAGCTCGTCGTCATCTCGCTGTTGTTGAGCAAGGACGACGTGGTTAAAGAGCCAAGAAAAGCGGGATCGTCTTCCGTGTCATCAATGTTTACGGGAGAGGAGCACGGGACAGGCAGTCTGCGTCGGTGTGCTTGTTGCCCGACTTGTAACGATGGTAACATCGAATTCTTGCAAGCGGAGACTGCAACGCGTCAGCCTCCCCGATGGGTGTTTATGGTTCGCGAGCCAAAAAAGGGAGTGGTGATCGCTCACGACTCGAAATGGGCGACCATACAAGTATTGGCGGAATTTCGTTACCACCCGAACGACAGCAAGGCACTCCTTTTTCGTGGTAGAATAATTCGCTTCAGATCGCAACAGAGTGCGGCTAGCATAAGCAATCACGCGTTCAACGCCATCTTGCAACTGAACGAGGACGGCACCTAGAACAACGTTGCTGGCATCGGTGTGTAGTTCCGCGTCCGCCTACTCGTCGAAGTGGCCAAAAATGGGCGGTGTTTGGAGGCGGTTCTTGAGGTCGTCGAAGGCCGTCTGCTATTCTTGGGCCCAGATGAAAGGCTAGTTGTCCTTGTTCTAGCCAGTTAGAGGATCGGCTTGTCGGGGGAGGTCTCGCAAAAAATGTTGGTAATGGGCGCCAGAGACCCAAAAAATGGCGCACAGCACGCTTATAAGTGGGGGTTGGAAACGCAGGGACGGCAGCCGTCTTGTCGGCGTCAGGGCTACCACCTTCAGCGCTCACGACATGGCCCAGGAACTTCAGCCGTGTTAACGCAAAGTGGCATTTTTCTGGTTTGAGCGAGAGGCCGGCCGATCATATGGCATTCAGTAGTGCACTCAAGCGCTTGAGATGCTCGTCGTAGGTGTCCGAAAATATGACAACGTCATCAATGTAGACGAGGCAGGATTGCCATTTGAGGCCAACGAGGACAGTGTCCATCATTCTTTGAAAGGTGGCACGAGCGGAACACAAGCCGAAGGGGAGCACTTTGAACTCATACAACCCGTCATTAGTAACGAACGCTCTCTTCTCGCGGTCCTGTTCATCTGCCTCAATCTCCCAGTACCCACTGTGGAGGTCAAGAGAAGAAAGGTAGCTGGCATGACGCAGCCGGCCGAAAGAGTCATCAATTCGAGGTAACGGAAAAACTTCCTTATGATAGTTTTGTTAAGTGTTCGATAGTCGACACAAAATCTTAGTGTCCCGTCGTTCTTGGCGACCAGCACTACGAACGAAGCCCATGGTCTTGTATACGGTTGTATGACATCATCCCGGAGCATTTCGTCTACCTGCAGTCGAATCGCTTCAAGTCCTCCGGCCGAAACTCGATAGGTGTGTTGACGAATAGGCCTGTCACTGTCATCAACTAAGATGCGATGTTTCGTTATGGACGTCTGCCGGACCTTAGAGGTGGTCGCAAAGCAGTCATGAAAAGAGTCAAGGATGGTTTGCAAGCAGCGATGATGACCAGTGTTCAAAGCAGAGGTCACGTCAGCCTTTACTGTACGATTGGGTCCTCCTCGAGGGGTGTCCCTGGATGGTGACAACGCGCAGTGGGTGGCGGGCTCGAAAATTTTAACGAAATAGGCGATGGCTATATTTTTTGCCATTGGCGGTATTCGGAGCTAAAGTTCGTAACCAGAAGCTCAGTTGGCCGGTTCTTCAAGGCAACGACACCCCTTGCGATGCAGACTTGTTGGCTCAGCAGTAAAGACAAGTTTGCTTCTGCGATGACGCTGGACGCGAGGGGGTTGTCGCAGTAGAACCATAACAAATAAGCTGACACGCGGTGGTAGAGTGACGTGCTCGTTTGACACGGACTGTCGTCAGCTACAGTGCATGGGGCGGTGAATGCCACCATGAGTTCGCGAAGTCGATGACAGCCACATTTTCGCGAAGAAAATCGAGACTGAGGATCAGGTCCTTGGAGCACTCAGCCAGCGCAGCGAAGCAACCAGTGAAGATGATACCGCGAATCTCAGTGCTAGTGATGCAGACGCCGAGCAGCATCACCATGTGACCGCCAGCGGTCAGAACTTGTGTTCCGTGCCAGGGTGTCGGCACTTTTTGCAAGAGGGTAGGAAGACCACGACTCAGAACTGAGAAATCTGCGCCGGTATCGACGAGGGCAGTCACAGGGTGGTTGTCAACGAGTGCCGATATTTCGGCTGAAACAACCTGATTTTCTCGAATGCGCGTAGTGGGAAGTTCTGGAGCGGAGGGTCGAGGTGTTCGTAGAAATAGGGCGTCGAGCAGAGGCTGTTCTCGGCGTGAGAAGGTGGTCGGAACAGATCGAAGATCGGGTTGAAGAGTCACGTCGACGAGCGGAGGATCTTGTTCAAATCGCGGAGCAACGGCGGCCCGACCCTCAGAGGTCACCGTCTTCAGTTTTCCCTGCGTGGACAACGGGACTGCCGGATGGACGGCTGGCGACCTGGGTAAGAGAACCGAAGGGGTGTGGAGACCTGGACGGGCGCTGTGGCGAAGCCGCAGAGGGCACGCTAGCCGACAGGTTTTGCCCCATGTCACGGGGTCGTTCACCATAGCATGGCCGGTGTGCGTCTGGTGAAAATTCTCGCAGGCCCATCTGACGATACAGACCGTTGTGCACTATATGGCCGGCTTTACCGCAGTGGAAACACAATGGCCAGTTGTTCGATGTGCGCCACACGCGTGCTTTGCTGAGGGGTGGTCGTGCGTCGAAGAGTGCGGGTGAAGTCGGAAAGCGTTCATAAGGTGCAGAAGGAGCAGGGCTGTAAAACGCCGGTGGTACTGGCGCAGAGCTGCGGAACACTTTACTGTACGTCGTGGTTGAATAAAACGTACACTCGCCAAAATGGGTTTTAAAATATTTTAAAACCCATTTTTGGGGAGTGTACGTTTCATTCATCCACTATGTTTCGCCCTCGCCAGGCAGGAGTCTGTCGAACCCTTGACTACTTCACTGTACGTCATGAAATACGACTCAGCTCGCGGGTGGAGATAGGCCATTCGCTGCACCCCTGGATGGATTTCGTCGCGAATGACACCCGAGATGGCTCCGACACCCGGGTGTTGCTCGACAGGGCAAAGCTTCTGTAGGGTCTCCCGCCCAATGCTCCTGACAAGCTGAAAGAGGGCCTCACTCTCGGTTCCGAGCAGCGGCATGTTGGCGTCCATAGCAGTTACATTCGCCGGACGGCCGTAATGCGTGAACTTCTGCTGCAAGGCGCACTCCGTGCTCGTCGCCTCCCGAGCAAAGTCAACCACTGTGCTAGGAGGGCCGCGCACAAGTCCTACGAAAAGCTGCTTTTTCACTACTCGCATAAGATGGCGTATCTTATTAGTTTCAGACATGGTAGGATCTGCGCGGTTGAAGAGCCGCGTCATGTCTTCTACGAACATGGCGACGCTCTCATTTGGCCGCGGCGCTCGGGACTGCAGGGAAACTTCCTCTCGCTCCTTCCGTTTAATGCTGCCGAAGGTGTCGAGCAGCTGTTGCCGGAAGTCTCGCCAGGTCGGGATTGTGAGCTCATGGATTTCAAGTCACGTCTTGGCGCAGTCTTCTAGGGCAAAATAGACAATGCATAGCTTGCGGTCCTCGTTCGAGAAGCTAAACGCAGCGACTCGGTCGCATCTGGCCAACGAATCTTTCATGTCTTCGAACTTTTCGCCATGAACCGACGCGAGAATGCGAGGCGTATGAAGAAGCAGCGGTGGAGAACTGACGGCTTTCCTGGTGATCTGACTGGTCGCAGTAGACGTCATTGCGCGGGTCATGCCGTCAGAGATCGATACTCGGGACTTAAGCCTCGCGAGCGGCGTCTTGCTTTGTGGACCGGAGTCGTGTCCACGGGGTGTAGCTGGGCGTGGTCGGAGGCTCCCGGGAGCTCTTTGTGCATTGGGAAAATAACCCAGCACCTCCACCAAATTGTAACCGAAAGCCGGCAGAACGGGCAGAAGGGCACACCAGTAGTAGCCAAGCAGACACACTCAGCAAAAGAACGCACGAGCCGGAAAAGACGAAGACCAGCGGATGCTGTCCCACCGCATGGCGGCTCCAGTAAATGGCTAACACTGTGGCAATATACAGATTGTGACGGGAAGTTGATGCTGGACATCTGTGAGCGACACAACCTAGTTATTGTAAATTGAGAAACCATGTGTGACGGACAAATCAAGTGGGAATCCTGTAAGAGGAAAACAATCATTCATTACTGCCTAATGTCGCAGGGGATGTATAGCTAACTCACAATAATGGAAACAGACGAAGAGAGGAACTACAGCCTCGGAAGTGATCATAAGCGTATTAGTCTGCCGTTGGGATCCTTGCTCAAAAGAGAAATGCAGGGAAGCCAAAAAGAGTGAGCAAAATTAAATGACGAACCAATAGCGCAAATAGCGGCCTGCATAAAGGAAGCAATAAAAGAACATCCATGAAAAACTGGGATTATATTCAGTTAGAACTACTCATTAGTACAAAAATAAAAAGTAAAGAGAGTAAACAGCTGGAAAAAAAAGAAGCCACGGAGTTGCTGGAATAAGGAAATTAGGGAGGCCATTGAACAAGGACGGTCGGTATCTTGGGAACACAGAGAAGCACAGTGGGCGCAGTTATCTGAAGAAGAAATAGGCCAAAAATATGAATCTTATCGACAAAAGAAACAACACGTGCAGTTCCTTGTCCAGGGTAAAACGAAGCAGCCTCTGATTGCTGGCTGGCTGAAGATCGCGATGTAAGTAAAGGATATCAAGAAAAACCTAGGACCATATAAGCTGGCTGGATAAATTGAATCACAGAATGCCGGAATAGATTCAGGATGCCGAGGGAAAATGTTTAGTGGGAGATGAGCTGTGAACTACATTGCGTCATTTATAGCTGAGTCATTTATGAAAGACGATAGGGTAATCGCCACAAATGAGTTAGCTACACAGGATAACAAATTAGAAACAGCTTACAACTCACCGATTTTAACTGGAAGAAGGCGGAAGCAAATATTCCAAAATCCTCGTCCGCAGTGATAGACGTAATTCCAAAAACGTTAATCAATGAACTTGGCCCAAGAGGCAAGGAAAGGCTGATAAAAGCATTGAATGCAGTCATAACAAATAAACAATTTCCTCACAGCTGGGAAGAGAGATAAATTTGGTTTATAAAGCAGAAGGCGAAAAGACGAAAATACAATCCTTCCGACCAATTACGATAACATCAGTTATATACAGGCTGGCGATGCAGGCGGGAAAATTAAAAAATGCAGTCATTGATAGAAAGTAATAGAATACTCGGAGAACTTCAGAACGGGTTCAGAAGTAGTAGGCGCTTAGATGATAGCTTATTCGTGCTTACCCAGTGAATAGAAATAGCTAAGGAGGAAAACAGATCTCTGTATTTAGCCTTCCTGGACATAAGCGGTGCATACGACAACGTGCACAGGAAACTCCTGTGGAACATATTACAAGATGAGGGTATCGATCATGAGGTAATTGATTTTCTGCAGGAAATATATCGAGGAATTAAAGTTGAAACAACATGGGAACTTGTAGTGAGTACGACAACTGTCGAGGTATACCAACGGTTAAAGCATGGTTTTCCTCTATCACAGCTGCTGTTCATGCTTTATATGATAAGTATAGAAAGAAGGCTACAAGGAAGCAATCTAGGTTATAATCTGTCGTACAGATTAGGCGGAAAGGTTGTTGAGCAACGACTACCGGGTTTAATTTATGCGGATTATATTGTACTGTTAGCACATAACCAGGACGATTTGAAAACTCTGTTTAATTGCGGCGGAGATGAAAAAGACAGTTTATATTTCAGTTTTAGCACAGCTAAGTCCGGTGTGATGATTTTCAATGAAACAACTGATCAGGAGCTTACATTACAAGGGCATGAAACACCCAGAGTGGCCTAATACAAATATCTGGGGGTATAGATAAAAGGGCAGATGTGCACAGAAAAACACGAGCAGTCTCATACCAAAGCGGAAGAGATTACAGGATAACGAAACATGGGGCATGGTGGGTATACAGCAGGCAAGAAGTACTGAGATATTTCGAAAAGAATAATAGTGCCAGGTTTTACTTTTGAGAATTCGGTTCTCTGCTTAAGGGCAGAAGTTCAGTCGAGATTAGAAGTAAATCAGAGATCTGTTGGAAAAATACCGCTAGGTGTCCACGGGAAAACCATAAACGAGGCAGTACAGGGGGATATGGAATGGACATCGTTCAAAGCACGGGAAGCTCAGAATAAAATACTACACGAAGAACGCCTGAGGAAATTGGACGATAACAGGTGGGCAGCTAAGGTACTTAAATACCTATACAGAAAGAGCGTTGAGTTACAATGTGGGAAATGAACTAGGAAGCAGAGGAGTAGGTATGCCAGACACGAGGCTGAAGAAAGAGCATTGAACGACAGGTTAAAAACACGCAAGGTGAAAATTGGCTAAATTCAATGAAACATAAGCATAGCGTAGAACTATATCAACACTGAAAACAGCAGATTAGGAAGGAAGCATTTTATGATAATGCAAGAGGCAGTGCCCTATTCTTTGGTGCTAGTTCACGATGTCTTAGAACACGCAGCTGTAACAATAAATTCAAGGAA
This sequence comes from Amblyomma americanum, assembly GCF_052857255.1. Taxonomy (NCBI): domain Eukaryota; kingdom Metazoa; phylum Arthropoda; class Arachnida; order Ixodida; family Ixodidae; genus Amblyomma; species Amblyomma americanum. Next base: position 125,328,803 of record NC_135501.1, on the reverse strand, counting down.
GATGACGCATGTGCTGTGTGTGATAAATATGTAGAAACAATGGAACACCTCATACTAAAATGTGATGCTATTCATTCCGATCTCGATGCTGGCACAGTAGCTCTTCCTGAGGCCCTAGGGTTTAGAGATAACAATAGTCATGCAAAAAAATTTGAGGTAGAAATTAGCAAAAAGCGATTGGAAGATTGGCGGCTCAAAAACAGAGAGGTGAAACAAGATTAAAAGGCATGGGTATGGGAGAACTCGGAAGCAAGAGCAGGGTGCACTTCTTCAATGCAGCCGAGGCATTCGCCACGAAGAACAGACGACGAGCAAGAAAAATGATGATGACATACATGGCGTGGTGGCCGTCGGAAATCGTGAGAACGGCGAAAGGAAGCAGTAGGTGGTGATGGCGGATGGCGGCTGCTGTGGGTGTGAAAAGAACAGGGCTGCTGAGGTAAGAGTAAGTTCGGAGCGGAACGAGGGCAGAAGAGAAGGGAGGCATGTCGGTGTCGGCAGTTACAAGAAGTTTAGCGGAGCGCCCAGGCTGGTCACACAATGAAACATTACACGCGGAAGAATGCTCAAGTTCAGCACGGGCACAATCAATCACTGCGCAGTGGGTTGAGAGGAAGTCGCAGCCTCGGATGACATCGTGAGAGCAGGCGCTCAGCACAGCAAACTCGATGGTATAGGCGACGGCATTGATGGAAACGCGGACCGTGCATGCTGCGGTGGAATAGATGCGCTGAGAGGTGGCGGTACCTAGTGAAAAGTGGGACAGCGGCGTTGTCACCTTACGAAGTTAGTGGCGAAGGGCGTCACTAATCACTGACATGGCTTCACCTGTGTGGACGAGCGCGATGACGGGGACGCCTTTAACAGACACTTCAATCACGTTAGTATGAGGAAGCGGAGGGCATAAGGAGTTAGCAAAACGCGCAGTACATACCTCCGGGACTACGCCATTGAGATTTCTTCTGGTGGGGGTCCAGGAGGCAGATCATCGGAGAAATTAAACCTGGGCGAGGTGAAGGCGAGCGCAGAGTAGAGTACTGAGGTAGAAGCTAGATGAGCCAAAAGAGACACATTAGGTAAGGGCGGCTCGGAGTCATAGCGGGACGTGCGCAGGGCATCCCCAGAACGAAGGAATTGCTGTCAGAAAAGGCGTGCGGCATGTCCCAGAAGACCGGAAGCACATTGGCCGATTGTCCTCGGTACGCCAAGGGTTGGTAGGGTGTCGGCGGGGTTCATGATACGGGGCTGGCGGCGGTGGCATGGACGGCGTTGGAGCATAAAAGGCTGGGCTACTACGGTAGGCGGCAGAGGTGGGAGAGCGCCGTCTACTGGCAACTGTCAGCATAGGTGAGCGGGGTGCTGCCACAGGGGTAGGGGGGTGGACGAGGGGGGGGTGGGCTTGATGGTACAACTGCAGCAACCTGCTCGTAAACAGCCCGGCGGATAGCGGGCGCGAGGGACGGCGCTAAGTCATGAGTAGGGCAGACGGGACCGGGAATGTGATGCAGCAGATAAAGGTGGCGGGCGAGTTTTTTGCGGACGAAGGCTTTGACGTGCTGCATAAAATAGGACTGCTCCCAAGACGAGTCACCAAGGACCAAGCCAGCAAGACCCTCGGCAGGCACGGCGGACTACCACATAGATGCGCATAGATGCGGTTTTGGCACAGCTGGATGACAGCAGTGACCGCTCTTGGGTGTTTCGTCAAGAGCTTCTGAAAAGCGTCATCGGCGATCTTTAGACGGGTTGACACGCTTGCGTGAAAAATTCGATATCCTCAGTACAACTAGTGAAGGTCTCTGCTGGGAGCTGAACTCGGGCATGAAGACATTGCTCGGCGCGGTTTCAGGGCGGCAGGGCGGTCGCAAACACCAGCGAAGCTCTTCTTAAAGGAGGACAAGGTGGGAATGTTTTGCTTTATGGTTGCGAAACCATAGGTTGGCAACGTCTCTGAGGTAGAAGAGAACGTTGCTCAATTTAACGGAATGCTTCCACGGATTGTAAGTGCTGAAGCGCTCATAGGAGGCCAGCCAATCGTCGACGTCCTGGTCGTCGGTGCCACTACCTCTTCGCTGCGCTGATGCATCTCCTGCCGTCCCATTACAATATATATATATATATATATATATATATATATATATATATATATATATATATATATATATATATATATATATATATTGTAAGGCTAAAGAAGAAGATGCGTCGGATGATTTGAAAAGACGAAGACGAGGTGACAGTGTTCTCGAGGGTTTTTGCCAGCGCTACGCTTGTGTGTCTTTTGCCGATCTGATCCCAGACTGCTTCCGTTGCCGTTCCCGTCGCCCCAGTACCTCGTAACAAACCCCCCGTTACATTTGGTGGAGGTGCTGGGTAAAAACATCGGCCCTGGAGCTCCGTAGTCGTGCTCTCCCGGCGAGCACGATGCCTGAGGACGTCCAACACCAGGCCGTACAAGTGGGCCAGGCTGTCATCTGTGCCGGCTCTCTTCGTCAACGGGACCCGACCATTTTCAGCGGGACTGACGAGAACGATGTGGAAGATTGGCTCACATCGTACGAGCGGGTGAGCGTATACAACAAATGGGACGATGTGTCGAAGCTAAACAACGTCATCTTTTATCTCGCCGGTGTGGCTAACCTCTGGTATCGCAACCATGAGGCAGATATTCTAACCTGGTCCATTTTTAAGACTAAATTTGCAGACGTATTTGGTCGACCGGCTGTCAGGCAACTCCGAGCCGAACAGCGATTGCGTGAACGATCTCAGCAGGCTAGTGAAAGCTTCACTAGCTACATTGAAGATGTCGTCGACTTGTGCAAGCGGGTCAACGCTCGTATGTCGGAAGCCGACAAGATCCAACACATCTTGAAAGGCATCGATGACGACGCTTTTCAGATGCTTCTAGCGCGCGACTTGCGTACCGTGGCTGAAGTCGTCACGCTGTGTCAAAGCTTTGAGCAGTTGCGCAAGCAGCGGATTCTGACACGCCAGCTGCCACAGCAGGTTGAGTCGCTCGCTGGGCTCACGCCTGCTCCTGACCCCTCGCTGCTACAGCAGATTAAAGACTTCGTGCGGGAAGAAGTGGCACGTCAACTTTCCTTTCTGCCGAGCGCTCACGACCGACCATCATATCTGACTCCAGCGCTCCGACATACAATTCAAGAGCAAGTTGCTGAGGCTCTTCCACCGGCTCATCCGTCACCACCTGTCACGGTTCCGCTGACATACGCTGACGTTGTCGCCCGACCACAACCTGTGGCGGCTCCGCTCACATATGCCGAAGCCGTCGCGAGACCGCCTCCTGTCGCGGCTCCAGTGACATATGCCGATGTCGTAGCAAGACCGCAGCCGCCAATCTATAGTGCGCCTCCGGCGCATTTGCGAGGGCCAGTGGCTTACCGACGACCTACTCCAAGGGTCAGCGATTCCTGGCGCACAACGGACAATCGGCCGATTTGCTTCTTTTGTGGTCTCCCAGGTCATGTAGCTCGGCATTGCCGCCGTCGGCTCCCGGACGCGGAAATTCCTTCCCAAGCTCCTGGGTACTGGCCCCCACCGAGTCAGTACTCTGTACCAGCTGCGCCGCCGCAAAGTCGTACTTCCTCGCCGGACCGTTCTACCCTCTCCAGCCGCCGGCCCTCTTCTCCAAGACGCCGGTCTATTTCGCCTATGCGACGTCGCCCCACCGCTAACCAGGAGGAAAACTAGGCGCCGCAGTTCCTGAGGCGAGAACTGCGTCCACAACGAACTTCGAAAGGCCTCATCCGTCAGCCGCTAACCTCATTGAAATTTCCGTCGACGGCGTTTCTGTCATGGCGCTTGTCGACACTGGTGCTGCCGTTTCCGTCATGGACGCAAAGCTGTGTAGTTCTTTAAGAAAAGTAAGGGCGCCAATTGCTGGACTCTCACTGCGCACCGCCAGCGCTCAGAACATCCAGCCGTCAGCAGCGTGTACCGCTCGCGTTGTAATCCAGGGGACCATTTATGCCGTCGAATTCGTCGTACTGCCCTGCTGTTCTCATGCTGTTATCCTGGGCTGGGATTTCCTATCGCGCCATGCTGCTATCATCGATTGTGCTCGAGCTGAAGTCGAGTTCTCTCACCTGCCCGAAGCTGTCTTGGACACTGCCCCTCCTGGTGCCTGTGTTAAGGCCCTAGTTGCCGAAGACATTGACCTGCCTCCCTGCTCTTCCGTCCTCGTACCCCTCTCTTGCGGCCCTCTTCGCGACGACACTGTCCTCTTCACTCCGTCCCCTATCTTTCTGCACCGCAAGTGTCTGCCTCTGCCATACGCTGTGCTGACTATATCCGCTGGCCTCTCCGTACTGTTCGTGTCTAACCCATTCTCGTTCCCCAACGCCTTGCGCCTCGGTGAATGTCTCGGCACGGTACAACCATTCGCGTCTCTGCTCATCCGCGAAGAGACGGACGACGCGCCGCACCTCTCCATAGCCGCACTCAGCCCACCTACTGCTGCGCCCGATCCCTCCTCAACCGAAGCATTCCTTCGCTCCATCGACGACAACCTTCCAGCGCCGCAAAGGGCACAGCTTCTCACTTTACTTAATCAGTTTCGCTCATCATTTGACTCACATCAAAGTTCCTTGAGCCAAACTTCCACTGTCACCCATGCCATCGACACAGGTGACCACGCACCGCTGCGACAACGTCCCTATCGTGTGTCGGTCGCCGAGCGCCAAGTTATTGAAGACCAAGTCGACAAGATGCTCCAGAGCGGCGTCATTCAGCCCTCAAGCAGCCCATGGGCGTCGCCTGTGGTGCTCGTCAAAAAGAAGGATGGCTCCATACGCTTCTGTGTAGATTACCGCCGCCTTAATAAGATTACGCGCAAAGATGTCTATCCCCTCCCGCGTATAGACGACGCTCTGGACTCTTTGCAAGGGGCCGAACTCTTTTCATCTCTTGATTTGCGTTCCGGGTACTGGCAAGTTCCTATGAAAGAAGCCGATCGCCCCAAAACCGCCTTTGTGACACCGGATGGCTTGTATGAATTTACGATGATGCCCTTCGGGCTTTGTAACGCCCCCGCGACTTTTGAGAGGATGATGGACACCATTTTGCGCGGACCTAAGTATAAGACATGCCTTTGCTACCTCGACGACACTGTGGTCTTTTCCCCGGACTTTGACACCCACCTCTCCCGTTTGAAGCACGTCTTGACCTGCCTCTCTGACGCCGGCCTGCAGCTGAACTTAAAAAAATGCCGTTTTGCCGCTCGTCAATCAACCATCTTAGGTCATGTTGTCTCTAAGCAGGGCGTCAGTCCCGACCCAGCGAAACTTCGTGCTGTGGTTGACTTTCCCAAACCTACCTCAATCAAAGACCTGCGCAGCTTCCTGGGTTTGTGCTCATATTTCCGCCGGTTTATTCGCAACTTTGCGTCCATTGCTGCGCCTTTGACTCAACTGCTGTCTGGAAGTGCGGATTTATCACTGTGGTCTCCAGCGTGCGACGACGCATACACCACATATATGTATATATATATATATATACGCCAATGTACTTACTGCATGAACTGCATTAATTTGTTATGACGAAATGGCATTGGCACGAAGGCCTATTTATAGGATAAAGAAAGCGAGATTGGAGGCATAACCATAGATTGTAATTGCGTTGGCCACTGCAGCTGTTGTACGTTTTTTGTGGTATTTCCTGTGAGCTATTGCATAAAAGGCTCTATAATGCTAGTCATGCGATCCTTTTTGCATTTTTCTGTGCGTTTGGTTTCAGTGGAAACTTTTGCCATTTGCTTTTTTGCGACGATTTCTCGAGTTCCCGGCGTAGTCGGTCGTCTGGATGGGTGTTACGTAAACTTTCAATGTCCCAGCAAGATGGTAGCAGCAGCGTACTGCAACAGGCACCGTCAGTTATCGCTGACGCTGCAGGAGGTCTGCGGGAACAAGAGTCGGTTTTATGACACTTTCGTAGGTTGTTCGAGCAAGACCCGTGGCTCAAGGGTGGCTCCTCAGAAAGCGGCCGGCAGTATGTCAAGCGGGCAAGTATCATGTATTCGGTTACGCAGCATACCCGTTACGTCAGTACTTGCTGACACCATTCCGGGATTATAGGGGACTTTCGAAGCAGCACCGTGATTTTAACACCAATTTTTTTTGCAACCAGAATTCTAATTTAAATCGAGTTCGGAATTCTTAAAAAAACAATTCCGGCAATTAATTTGTCTTGAGCTTCGCACTGGCTGAAGAACTTTATTACGGCATCCTGCATCCTCGATAACTTGTGCATTGACTCTGGAGGCATGCTGCCAGATGAGCCGGATGGCTTGCACGCAGATGTGTAGCGGATGAGCGCATCAGAGGATGCTGACAGCGAATAGGAAACTGCTGTAGGAACAGCCTTACGCAATTTAGGATTACTTAAGCGCGAGGAAGTATTCGAAGAAATATGAGAGGCAGAAAGTGATGCTCTGCATGCCGAGAACAAAAAGATGTCCTGACTTAGCCCACACGCCAAGAAAAAACCAGACTGATCTGTATAGAAGTGCAGTTATTGCAGTTTGTCATTTGTTTAGTGTAACAGCATTTTAGACGCCAATTAAATGTTTTTCGTTCTTCATCCTGAACTCTAAGCACGTGTTTCAGCAACGCCATTTTTTCTTCATGGCGCTGCGGTCCTTCTTTAAAGGTTTTTCTCTTCCAGCGTAACTTCGAAACTGCATAACAAGATACTGCGGATATTAAAACAAAAAAACAGTGAATGATGATGATTATGAATTTTTATGGCGCAAGGGCGTTTATGGCCAAAGAGCGCCATGGCGCAAGGTATTTTTCGACTTCTCAAGGTGGGATCAAGGACCCATTTTTCAAGCATTTCAGCCCTTACTAGCCGATCACCAGGCCAGGGGAAAGTTTGTACCCATTGTATCACCGGTGGATAACCGGCGGCACTGGGGATCGAGCCCCGCACCTCCTGCATGCGAGGCGGGTGCTCAACCACTCGGCCACCGATGCGGTGGCCGTGAATGTGCTGAAGTCCGCGAGTTGAAGGGATGCAGTTGCAGCCCTGATCCATTTATTGAGGCGCCAGCTCGACCCTCTGTGAAGGCCGCAAAGCTTAGACGGAAGTTAAGCTAAATCTTCATGAAAAAGGTGCTCTCTTTACAAGAATTACTCGAAGCATTTAATTTGATCTCGTACATGTAATTCAGCGAGATTTTATTTTTATATGTTCATTTTTTTGCCTCATAAAGGAGCGCAACTATCAAACTATCAAACACTATGGCCTTTAAGTAGACGTACGAAATTTTATGGGTATTTTCCGCCTTTAAAATGCTCAGAGAGACAGTGAAGAGCGCATATGTTGTCCAACATGTCTAACAATGCATTTGGCGTACTTTTAGCGCCTATGCACGGCTGTTTAGATAGGGAAATAAGGTGCAGGAGAAAAATTATTCCCAACAATTTCTCGCTGGCTTTTCGTATGCTATATAGAGGAAAAGGCCGCCGCCTTACGCTTATATTCGATATTAAATGCAATAACCATCCCTAACTAGCATACTACGGCATTTACAAATACTGCAAATGCGTCTGTGGAAAAAAGGCTGCATTTACAATTAAGCTCTGTCTTAAGTGTGAGACACAACACCGTTTGTGAGTTCATTGTCATATGAGAAGAATTGGTCATTCTCTACATGAATATATCGCTCGAAGTCCGCAGCCTCAGCAGATGGCTCTTTCAACCACAACCTCTACCGGAGCTTGTGAGATCCAGAATGCTCTTGCCAAGAAAGCTCTGGCGACCACTCATTCAATTAACTGCCACCTCCCAAGGTGGGTAGTTTACTCATAATTAGCTGAGCAGGTTGATAACACCACAAGTTCATGTGACCTAACTGGAAGGTGGACCATCTGGTTTAATGACTGCTTCTCTGGGGACTTTTCGCTTAACCCACAGCAGCAGTCGAAGATGGCAATGGCGACGTCAGAGCTTAGTTTTATGCTGTAAAGGTCCCCTAACGCTGTCCCGTTAAGCTATAGTGTAGCTTCGTGGTGATGTGCCCCTGATTGAGCTTGCTGAGCTAAATACGATTCAGGTCCGCTAGCTAGCAAGTTTAACCCCGTTTAACTTTTCTTTATCGTTGTTTACCTTTTTATAGGTTGTAAACTTTGATTTGTACCCAAACGTGCTTCCAGTTGTTACTTGGCTTTCCTCTTGCGGTAAGCCGCCTAAGCTGCTCGTAGAAATTCGATTGGCCATTCACTCGTGAAGGAACATGCACAGCATCTTCATATTGCATGTTTTTGTTGTTGTTGCCTCTCATTTACCTCTTCTTTCTCTACCTTCCTCGTGTTCCTCGCTCTATATTTGTTCCCGCATTCCGCGTAGGAAGGTTATAGTGTCTGCGCCGTTCAGGTTCGCTTTGCCGCCGCGCTATATCGACTGGATCGGTTGGCTCACGTTGGCGCTCTGTTCTTTTATTTGCTCTTCACTCGCTACGCATGTCAATAGCCTTTGGAATCTGTCGAAGGCGCGGCTCTGTTCATGATCTACAGCTTGCTGAACTGCACGTTGTTCGGCGAGATCATTATTTGCCTTTTTTTTCTGGCATCTACATTTACAGGCAACAGGGTTCCTCGCTCGTCATCTTGGTGTTCGCGGCGCCCTCCACCCATCTGCGACAGTTGCCGCTACACTCCTCAGAGCTTTCCCGAGTTTCCTGCCATTGCCTGCTGTTGGAAAGCGCTCTTCTAAAACTTACACGAGGTTAACTGAGTTACTCCGAGGCTACATCAACAGAAAGGACTAGTTTTTCGCTAGCGAGGCATCTAGTGATAACGCACTGAAAAAGAAACTGTTGGAAAGAGAAACTGCCGAAAGAAGACTATCTGATAAGAGTATTTGGTTTTCACCACAGCCTACAGCCTCAATGTGAAGAGGACCGCACAAAAAAAAAACAGAAATAAAAAATTGATGGTGGTTTAGCTCTGGTTAGCCTTGGTCGAAAGCGCAAAACTGCATCTGCCTGGCTACGTTTCTGGTCGAGCGACTGGCGGTCTCCACGGCAGGCGTCCCATCGAACACACCTACCATTAGGCTGAACGCATTGAAGTGCACCGCCTGTTATGCAGAAGCCACATTGATGCTGTCCACATGCGGTTACAGCATACGCTTTCCCGCTCCACTAGCTCAAGGTGCGTGACGTCACGAAGGGAGCATGCAGGCCACCTGAGATGCCTCCCTTCCTCCTCTCCGCAACGCCTTGACAGAGCTCACATCTGCCGCTCTCCACGGCAAGCATCACATCAATCACAACTACCGTTCCGCCGAACGCATTAAAATGCTCCGACATTTTCTGATAATAATAATAATAATAATAATAATAATAATAATAATAATAATAATAATAATAATAATAATAATAATAACAACAACAACAACAACAATAATAATAATAATAATAATAATAATAATAATAATAATAATAATAATAATAACAACAACAATAATAATAATAATAATAATAATAATAATAATAATAATAATAATAATAATAATAATAATAATAATAATAATTTCTTTTTGGGGAAAGGAAATGGCGCAGTATCTGTCTCATATATCGTTGGACACCCGAACCGCGCCATAAAGGAAGAGATAAAGGAGGGAGTGAAAGAAGAAAGTAAGAAAGAGGTGCCGTAGTGGAGGGCTCCGGAATAATTTCGACCACCTGGGGTTCTTTGACGTGCACTGACATCGCACAGCACACGGGCGCCTTAGCGTTTTTCCTCCATAAAATCGCAGCCGCCGCGGTCGGGTTCGAACCCGGAAGCTCCAGATCAGTAGCCGAGCGCCCTGAACACTGAGCCACCGCGACGGGTCTGACATTTTATGCAGAACCCACTTTCATGGCCTGCGCTTGCGATGCCGGCAGACGCTTTCCCGCTTGACCGGAGATCAATGGCAAAATTCAAATATCAAAGGTCATACTTCGAAGGTCAAAGTCGAGATATTTCGTGTAACAGTCCCTGGTGTCACTGCTGTAGCTTACGTCATGTGTCGAACGTGACTACCACCACTTATGCTCATGGTTTGACCCCAAGCTACATTCAAGGTCTAATTTGTGGCTCCGCTAACGGCTCTGGAAGCTGGCGAAGTGAACCTTTTCGCTTCAAATGCGATCAGTGTGAACACTGAAGTAGCATGAACAAAAAGATACGACATAATCATGAAAAAAAGAACAGGGGACAATTGTCCCAACTACATGATGTCTAATTGTTTGACACCTTGGTTTTTTGTTAAACAAGAAAGAATGAAGAGATAAAAGTCCCACTCAAATCCACGAGTAGGATATATTTGACTGCTAACGGTAGCTCTTGCAACATGAAGAGTATCTTTTTCTTTAAGATTTTCTATAAGCTCCTTCTAAGGTTTTGGTGCGCTCAGCGCAGGGTCGCGCTGGCGCCTCAATAAATGGCTCGGTTCCAATGTCAGCCTGTTCTCTCTAAGACTGTTTGCAATACCCAAGAACATGAACCCCGAACCTGAAATTACATATCCGACGGCAGAAAGCATTTATTTTTTCTTTTGAATTTTTCATAGATGATATTTGAGGGAAGTACTGCTCATAATAGTCCAACATCAAAGCCGCCACGGTGGCTGAGTGGTTATGGCGCTCGGCTGCTGGCCCGAAAGACGCGGGTTCGATTTGGGCCACGGCGGCAGAATTTCGATGGAGGCGAAATTCTAGAGGCCCGTGTACCGTGCGATGTCAGTGCACGTTAAAGAACCCCAGGTGGTCGAAATTCCCGCAGCAATTCACTACGGCGTCTCTCATAGCCTGAGTCACCTTGGGACGTTAAACCCCCATAAACAAAACTAAACCAGTCCAACATCAATCTTGTCTCCCCGCTTGTCCACTCGTAGTCTTGAGATGGAAAGTAAGAAATGCATGCAAAAACTGCGATATGTACGAGGCGTTGGAACAGGCAGAAGCGGAAACAAAGGGAATATGCGCGACAGTTGTTGGAAGAGTATGCAACCAAATAAATGGTCATCATGAGGGCAGGAACAAATGAAACAAGAAATTGGCGGTGGTTTAGCACTCGTTAAACCTAGAGTGACGCGATAGCTACAGTTCGCCCAGCAGAACATGGCCGCGTGACCAACCACGTGACGAGCCACGTGATCAGGCACGGCACTGCGCAGCTGGCAGCTGCTCCGCACCACGTGTCCATGCATGAGACAGCGTGGCAGCGCAGCCACTCTGAAGGCGCGAAATGCTACCGTAATGTAGCTATCGCTACAATACGCGGACATCCACGCCAAGCAGAGGGTGCGAGAAGGGCGCGCCCTCGTCCTAAAAGCGCTCTCGCTTCACCCCAGTCAGGAGTTTGCGGTTTCTTTGACAATGTGCTCCGGACTCCCCATCTGAACCGTCCCGATCGCTTTGGAAGGGCGCGAGAAAACTCCCCCCAAGAAACAGATACACAAAAAACGATGTATACCGACTTCTCGCTTGCGAGACGGCGCGTTAACGAGCCGTCTTGATTGCCATTTCTCTCTGTCACCTCACGCAGTGACTGAGTGCCTCTGCCGATGTGCTACTTATCCCAAAGTCGCGAACTCTATCCAAGCCTTTCATTCCGATGGAGGAGAAATGCAAAACCGCCTTTGTGCTGTACGGTGTCAGCGCATGTTGCAGAACCGCAGGTGGTCTAAATTAATTCAGAGCCCTGAACTACGCGTCCGTCGTAGCCTATGTGTGGCTCAGGGCCGGAATAGCGCACCTCCCAGTTATTTTTTTACAGTTGAATTTGTACAGTTTCATTAGGTATAAAATACGCTGATTAAAATATTTAGTAAAGTTCGTGCGTAGAGTTCCCCGGTTCGAACCCGACCGCGGCTGCTGCGTCTTTATGGAGGCAAAACGTTATGGCACCCATGTGCTATACGGCCTCAGTGCACGTTAAATATCCCCAGTGGTCGAAACTATTCCGAAGCCCAACACTACGGCACATTTATCTGGCTTTCTTCTTTCACTCCCTCCTTTATCCCTTCCCTTACGGCGCGGTTCAGGTCTTTAACGGCACAGTTACTGCGCCATTTACTTTCCCCAAAAACTAATTATTATTATTGGTATTACATTTTCATTTACCGCAATGAAACCAATCTCTTTCGTATGAACACTGCACGGAAAAAGCGCGGCTTAACCTCAAGAGACCCGCCTCTGTGGCTTAGTGGTCAGGGCACTCGACTACTGTTCCGGAGTTTCCGGGTTCGAACCCGACCGCGGTGGCTGCGTTTTAATTCAGGCAAAACGCTAAGGCGGCCGTGTGCTGTGCAATGTCAGTGCACGTTAAAGATCCCCCGGTGGTCGAAATTATTCCGCACCCTCCACTACGGCACCACTTTCTTCCTTTCTTCTTCCATTCCCTCCTTTAACCCTTCCTTTGCGGCGTGGTTCAGGTTTCCAACGATATACGTGACAGATACTGCACCATTCCCATTCCCCCCCTAAAAACATTATTAAACTCAAGAACCTACAAAACAATGCAAGCTAAACAATAAAAATGTAAGAAATAAAGGAAAATCGGCTCCAGGATATACATTTTTTAAAATCTTTCCTAAAAGTACCAGATCGGCTTCGAAGGACGGGATCGAAGGGTAATTACGAAAAGCTTTGTAGCCTTTTCTTTTCATGCAATATAAGGTGCATACTCACCGATATTACTATTTTTTTTACTTCTGCCTGCCTCTGCTGTAAAGAATTCAATACACATATATTGCGCATGCAAAGCAAGATAGTATCTGTAAACTTAACAGCTTTTATTGTTTTATTGATTAAAAAAAGCGCGCCAAAATTATTTTGACTGGCAAGTACTTCTCTTTTCTCGCGCTCACTACAGCTGCTTGTGTGAGCTGAAATTTACAAAGCGATTTTCATAAAGCAGTAGTGCGACTTCCTGATACATATGACGTAGCGGACTGAATGGCGACGTGCAAACTACACGCGCAAACAAGCCATGTGCATAGACCTTTTCAAAAACTCATAGAACAGTTACAGCTCTGTTCAAGAAGACTGAAAATGGTTAACCACGGTTGTTTTGTACAATAATAGTGTCAAAGAACTGTTACCGTGCGTTTCCGCGTCCTGATGTGCAAATATTGAAAGAAAAACTGTTAATGGCGCAAGAAACGGGGACACAGAAGGCACACAAAAGACAGGACTGACGCCAACTTACTCTTTTGTGTGCCTTCTGTGTCCCTGTTTCTTGCGCCATGACCAGTTTTTCTTTCAACATGAACCAACTCGCCCAAACTAGAGTTTTACTTGTGCAAATATGGCTGACAGCACTGCATAAACTTCAGGCTACACCTCCATCTCAAAAGGCAGCGGGAGTAAGCTTTGCCTATTGCAGCTACGCTCCAATAGTAGAAGACACGCGCGTGAAACGTGTGGGCCACAATGAATTACGGGTGCTAGTTCCAGCTGTTCGCGAGCGCCACCTGCACGCTCTGGCCAGAGCTAGTGTATTCCAATCGCAATTTCAGGTATCGCGCTCTCCGCTGGATTCAGGCTCTCTGTCACAAAGCGTGCAGACCTCTCCGGGGCAGCGATTGGAATTCATCATTTGCCTACTGATCCAGCGGAGCCAGCTCACGTTGATTCGCGGAGCTCTGCGCAACGGCTAACAGCCTGCTACCCCGCTCAAACGAAGAGAAAAAAAAAGAACCTACACAGTCCAGCCATACAGAGTAAAATGAGCGAAACATTGCTAAGGAAAGCATGCGAAGGTAAGTATATGTGACATGCTTTTATGTAGTGAACAGCGCGTCGCGCGATGTCCGGTACTGGCGCAAAATCCGTCAGCTCCGCATACGCAGCTCTGGCCAGCCGCAGCGAGTCACGTGATTAGATAGTTGCGAGGCGAGCGAGCGCCTTCGGCTCACGCGAGCAGTTGATGAGCCGAGGAGCGCTGAGGTGTGCCGAGAAACGTGGCATGACCTCACGCAACTCACCGCTCCTCCTGGTTTGAAGGTCAAATTAATAGCTACATTACCTTCACCTTTGTACCGAAGGAGAAAAGCTTTCACTCTGAAAGTGAATGAAGAGAAGAAGAGGAGCTCTATTAAGCGCTATATGCGCAGAGCAAAATAGAAGCTTCATGCGGAGAAAACATGTAAGTAAATTTAATTGAACGAGGAAAGTGCAGGATCGACAGAAGGGGCCAAGACGAAAAGTGTGAATGGGGAGGTACATTAATGGCGCTCTCACCGCGAGCAGCTGACGCCAGGGTTTCGCCGGCAATGACATCTGAAAAGACGATCACCGGCTACGACCGGGCCTTCATGTAAGTCGTACGCATCAACTCGGTGGAAGTTGGGGACCTCAAGTCTTAGGAAGAAGTGTATTTGGAGGACAACGTCCGATTATATCGACGCAAGGACAAGCTGAACGCTCCCAAGGACACCGGCTTCGCCGCCAAGTTAAAGGAGGCCGCTCGCTCGTGGTGGGGGTGGTGAGAACTTTTTATTCAGCGAAAGGATAGTTTTGGAGGCCAAAAATGGCACTTTACATAGGTGGAGTCCTTATTCCGCGACCCCGCTGGATGAGTTCGCTACTCGCGTCCCTTGGACTAGAGCCTTATTAGACTGCAGCCCTAAGCAATTCAGCAGGTCTGCCTCCCAAGCTTCTCGGGAAGGGAAGGCTTTGGGGAAGGAAAGGATCCTTCTCACAGGCCAAAACCATGTCGAAGTTATCGGGCACTTCGCCACAGGGAGGGCAGCGCCCAACAATTTTGGGGTCAAAATGTTTTGTACATCAGGACACGAGAAATGTTGGTCTGCAGGTGCCTGAGCGTTTGCTCATCGTTTTTACTCAGGCCCCTAGCAGAAAAAGGTGATGCCGTTCGCAATAGAATTCCAGAATTTCCCTGAACCGCAGAGGCGGTTGGTTGCTCAATCTTCGAGCCGGAGGAAATTGGATGAGGTGCCCGGTGGGTATCCATCCGCACAGACGGCCGCGTCCACACTCTCGCTACGTCTAAGGCCCTGATTGCCCACAGTACAAATTGTGTGTTTCAGTGAAGTGTCCGATTCACTTTCTTCCAGCTTTTAAATATGGCAGACTAAAGGTGAAACCTCGCGAGCCGGGTAGTGATCGGAGGCTCGACGCGAATCAGTGATGAGAACCTTCGAATTCGTGCCTGAGGCGGCAAGCGCAGTGGCTACCTCCTCCGCTGTCTCTGAATTTGAAGCTCGATATGAGAGTCCGTTAACATGTTGGTCCTGGTGAACTACGGCGGCCGTATACAATCCAATGGGCTACGGCCCTTCTACGTCAACGTAGTATATGCCCTGTTTGGATCCGTGCTGGTGTCCGGGACACTAGCGCGCACCTCTCGTCTGCCTTCGTGTGTCTGCGTGCCCATGTTGCGCGGGAGTGGAAGAACCGAGAGCTTGTGACTCCATAGCTGCGGAATCAGAATGCATCCTCTGGAGTGCGGTTGTGTTTATTCGCTTGTGCAGGCTCCGCAAGCGGTACCTAGTGGTGTGGCTTTGAAAGGTGGAGGACGGAAGCCTCAATGTCGGCCGCAACATGCGTCACGGCTGAGGCGCGTCGAACTCGTCGTGGTACTGAAACCTCGTGCAACCCTTGACCCTAAGGCCTCCTTCACTCCAAGACAACTGGTGTTTATGTACGCAGAAGGTATAATGCACTGCGCGGAAGTTAAACTCGTGAAGGAGCAAACCCTGTTAATATGTAGACTGAACTCAGCATCTTCAAGGCGATAAATACAATCAATGCAGCAAACAACGCCCATCGAGCGACGTCATTCAAATAAGCCCCGCCTACTCAGGTCAAGAACTGCAAGTCTCCCTCTACACCACCAGGCAAATCCGAGAAGGCCAAGACAAACGTAGAGTCCCGGTCACAAGGAGAGCACCAGTACTTCAC
Source organism: Amblyomma americanum (assembly GCF_052857255.1). Lineage (NCBI taxonomy): Eukaryota > Metazoa > Arthropoda > Arachnida > Ixodida > Ixodidae > Amblyomma > Amblyomma americanum. The sequence continues at coordinate 125,312,866 of NC_135501.1, read as the reverse complement.
CGCCGGGGACTTCTCGCCCATGGCAACTGCCTAACATAAGGTGACCAATTGGGTTAGGGCCCTTACTGCCTCCTCCCTTCCAAAACCGAACTCGCCTTTCAGAGCCAAGTCGATGACATTCGTCGCTAAAGCGAAATTATAGCCCGAAAAGTTCTTCTCCTACAAACAAGAGAAGACAGGCCTCTAGATGCTATGCCCGATTCTGAGGCAGCCGAGCAGGACGACAATATCTTGGTTTCCTCCAGCCTGACTACTGTTTCGTGGCTGTCTGTGGGCAAAGTGGTGGCCCATCTGCCCAGTCTGCCGTGTCGTATGGGCAGTCTGAGAGCAAGGTAGAGGCTCTACCGGGAAAAATTCTGGAAGCGATACACGAATATATTATAGAAGGGATTCAGGCCGAAATCTCTAATGTAATTTCAAACTTTGTGTACGACTATTCGCGGACGATTTTGTGATCTACAGGCAAAATACTAATCCAAATGACTGCATCCAGTTATAGGAAGACTGAAATACAGTTGTCGTATGGTACGTTAAATGGGACACTAAAATTAACCTAAACAGAACAGTACACATGTTTCCACTAGAAAAAAATGATTCATGAATATGCTTATAATATTACTGAAACAAATTTAAAATCGTTGATGGAGCACAATATTATTCGTATACATAACAGGCAATCTCACATGGAATCGACATGTTGATTTTACAGCAGATAAAGCTTGCAGAGGTTTAGGGCTCATCCCCAGAAACACGAAACGGTTCCCTGCTGAAACAAAAGCACTGTTATAGAAGACAGCTGTCTGGTCTGTACTTGAACATCGGGGCGGAGTGTGGGATCCATAGACTGTGCGTAATATTCGTAAATTAGAAAGTGTACAGAAATTGGCAGTTCGCTTTGTCTTCAAAAACTACTCAAAGAACTTGCATTTCGTCGCGTACAGATCAGAGGAACAAAGTGAAAGAAAAAAACTGTCGGAAAGACCTCTTAAAAATGTCATTTTTTTTCCGAAGTATCAGGGAATGGAATCGACTTGATAGTGGTGTTCCAACGGTCGTATCAAGCTACTTTTTGTTTCTATGCTGACTTGATTCCGTCATTGCATATTTCTGATTGTGGATGTAATTCCTGCATTTACGGTCCTGCCTTGTATTTTCCTCACCCCCCCACTGTAATGCGGTAGAGGCGCTGTGGGTACACTCATAAATAAATAGATAGTTCTGTCGCATAGAAAGCCCGGTTGGGTCCATGTATGCATATTCAGGCAAGCACAATAAAGATATAGACAACCATTCTGCACTGCACGGAGTTGAGCCGCCACTAGAAAATATACACAGTTGCACGGCTTCGTGCCGGGACCCGATAACACTAGGTGTTAGCGGATCTGGGCCTGCCTAAACCTATTAAAATACATCAACCAGATCTGGGACGGGCGTTCACTACCTTCAGACTAAAAGACCTCCGTAGTCACGTTCATACAGAAACCGAGTAAAGCGGTGGATACGGACAACCTTCAGTCCATAATACTAATCTCGGGCATGTGCAGCCTTATGTGACGAAGGTTTGGGATCGCCGCTCTGTATACACGGATCGTAGGTCCTCTTCGCTGACACTCTGCTTGCATTCCGCCCACAAAAGTTTGTGCAGGACATCCTCCTCCAACTATGCCGCTACAAATTCAAACATACAGGAATGCACCATATCGACAAGGCAATTTTAACTCTTGATCTCACTCTTGATCTCTAACTTCTAACTCCTGATTTAACAATGTCCATTATGGTAAATAGTGTATACCTAGAGCTTAATCGATAGCGGATCGAAAGCCTTTCCCTATATTCCAGTCTATCTTTCGCGACATAAGGCACTTCTCCGTATTGAGGGTCAAGAATATGACCACAATACCATAGGAACCAGCGGTACGCCTCAGCAGAGTTCCTGCGAGCGCTTCTGATAAATATTAGAGAGATGAATCTTCCGTAGCTGTTAGCCCGGTTGGAACGAGTAAGGCATGCACTGTATGAAGAGGGCATAACCATTTGCAGCACAGTAATGAGGCTTGGAGAAATGGAGGACCGCTTGCAAGTGTACGCATATGGAAGCGCTTGTGAACTACAATGCGCTCTAGCAAAAGCAGAGCTCATGCGTGTGAGAGCAAACATTGCAGTCAGTCAAGGTAGCATGGAATCTCTCTCTCAGTCGGGAGGTCAAATAAGATAGATGGAGGAGCTCCAGATCATGGGTATGTTCATCCACAACAGGCTCAGACTAAACTCCACCATAGACAAACTCGCACGAGTGGGCGACAAGGCCGGGGTGGGATCCACCGCGTCTGTAACAAGCGCGGGAGGTTGTGGGGTATTGACGCGCTCCGGCTCACCCAAGACTTTGTAACTTCGTGGATCCTCTGTGCAGTGCCGTATCTTCAAACTACCAAACAAGACGCATGCCGGATAGACGCCATCATGCGCAAAGCCACGATCAAGTGTTGGGCGTACCGGCGGCTACCTCCGATGAAAACTTTGGGCGTCGGGGTGGCTTACTCCTACTCGGAGTTACGGAATGGCCAATTCGTGAGCCAAATGCACGCGGGCGCTGTCTGCTAGACCGCCTACTCAATCAACGTGAGTAAACGTTGAAAGAGCGGCTTCAGATCTCTGAGTAGTGGAAGCAGACTGGCTAGAGCCGCTTGAGAGGTTCTTGATGCCGAATCACGTTAATGCAGAAGACAGGCGCACGCTCGGTTGCTTGAACGGCTATACGTTGAACGATTGGCCGCGGCTTAGCTTCGCAATGCCAGGATATACATAGCGGGAGGCACGTTTCCGTGGTTTGAGCTTGTTGTTCTGGTAATACAAAACGCAAAGTGTAATACATTAGATTACTCACTGGTGTCAAGTCCTTCTGGTGCCACAGTCTGTCGTACACACTGCAAATGTGCCCAAACGGATTGTTCACAAAGTCTGCTTCACACGTCCGGGTCGCAGATGCACTTTCGGAAACTCGAATGGTGTGATCAGTCACACGACGGGCCTCCACATCCTCTTCGGTTGGTTCTCGTTGACTGACGCATTCCATAGGCTCCATCTCGGCGGCTATGCGGCGTGTATTACGCTCGGCAGTCTGGCGTTCCTTTCTCTGTTCGGGCGTCTCCGCTGCTCTATTCACCTTCTGACGCCCATTCGCTGTTTGTTGAGCAGCCCACTGCCAGGCGACAACCTCAGGATCGGAAGTGTTATTGTTCTTTTGTACAGACCGCTGTTTAGTATCGGCTGGACTCTCCTGTGCATCCATTTCAAGCGTTGCGATAGAACCGCCGATTACATCTCTTTTATACACAATGCTGCGCATGCGACGACGCGCGGTTCGGGTGTTAGAGAGGCGTGCGGCGAGGCGGTGGTAACGAACGGGGCGCAGGTGTGGGGTCTTTCTGGTTACGATAGTATCAGCGCATGCGCACAAGTTCTTATCCGCGTGACGTCACATTCAGCTTCGATGGTGGAGCGGGCGCACGGCCGCTGGGTCGGCGGGGACGAAGCGCGCGACGCACCCACTGCTCCTCTCCTGTTGCCATGCTAACGGCGCATGCGCGCAACTGGCCTCTCGCATGTACCGAAAAATGTTCGACTGGTAGCCTATTGTAGCTACCGCTACAAAAAAAAGTTCGGCTGAGGCTTAGCTGATGTGCTAAGCCTGGATATCTGGAAGCGAAAAGCTTCGTGGCGATACTCGTGGTTTAGCTTAAGGTTTTATACATTGGGTTACAATTAGGTATACATTTCTAGCTTTCCCATAACGTGTTGTCTTGGGAATACAAAGCTTGTACAATCGATATACAAGGCAATTAAAATCTCCAACTCCCGCGCTACACTTCTGGGTCTTCTCTTTGCATAGCGAAGATCAGACGACAGAGGCAGCGCGCGGTGGCGACGACGGCTGCGGCAGCAGCAACCACGTGCGCTCCGCGTGACGTAACTAGGTTTCGCGCATGCACAGTTGTGGCAAATGTGTTGTGTGGCTCACGCGCAGCCCGGTGCTGACGAGCCTAGTGAAGCTTTTCGCTTTAAAGCAGGTATTCCATAAGGCATAAGAGATTTTAGAATTAAAAATACCTAGCTTGTCGAATTTATGCAAGTTATCTCCACTACGGCACCTCTTTCTAACACTTTTATGGTTTGGTTTATGGGGGTTTAACGTCCCAAAGAAACTCAGGCTATGAGAGACGCCGTAGTGAAGGGCTCCGGTAATTTGGACCACCTGGGGTCTTTAACATGCACTGACATCGCACAGTACACGGGCCTCTAGAATTTCGCCTAAATCGAAATTCGACCGCCGCGGCCGGGATCGAACCCGCGTCTTTCGGGCCAACAGTCGAGCGCCATAACCACTCAGCCACCGCGGCGGCTCTCTAACACTTTTATATTTTTCCCTTCTTAGTACCGTCCCTTACGGGGTGGTTCGGGTGTCCATCGATATATGGGGGACAGTAACTGCGCCCTTAATGTTCCTCAAAAACAAATTTTCAATAGGTATACTACACAGACCTAGCAGAATCATCGCCCAAGGAATTTTAAACTGCTCCTGTAGCTCCTCAGGCAACACAGGTTGAAGGGCTCTGCATTCGGGCTCTCAATTTCACACACGCTGAGGAGGCAGCCATTGCGCTAGTCTCTGCAGATCACAACTCCAGAGCAACCATTACAGATTCGCGTCACGCATGTATCGGTTACCTGGCAGCAGAGATATCACCCTTGGCCTTCCCCTCCAGAAGCGAGCAGTCGCAGAAAGCGACCCCAGCCCCAAACGCAGCATCTTAGCACCTGGTCACCACAGTTTCAGAGATAACAAGGCCGCTGGCGAGGCCTCCGGAATGTTTACCTGCAGGACGCCTAACATCAACCCTTGTGATTCAGAGCTTGTTAGGTTAAAACATCTGCCGTTTTAAGAAATATATAGCGACTACTGCCAACGTCCTCGTTTGCTTCTGGTTCCCGCAAAGTGGCTCAGCAAGGCTCACTGAGCAGAGTGCAGACGAGTACTCTAATGTGTCCAGCAATCGCCAAACACCTTTAACCTGAGTTCGAGGGGCTGTGTTCAAACGGAGAAGTTTACGATAACTTTCACATGGTTCGCCCATATCAGAAAAATTCTTCGCTCCCCTTTCCCCTTAACCCGCTAGAGGTATATGGATGGCCGCCCTATTCAATTACTCAGAGCTGGAGTTTCATTGGGCTCTATTCCAACGCTTGCGGGTGGCGGCTTCGTCCTGCGGCGTCCCGGTCAAGGAATGTCTGTGATGTGAAGGGCTAGTTTCAGCTCGCAAACTCTCTAAATTGAATAACACCTGCCCACCTGGCACACGTCAGGAGTACAGGGAGAAATCAGTCTGTTACTGTTCCTTTCCTTTCCTCAAAATGAATTTTCAAACTTATTTTTCGCAGCTTTGAGGCCGGAGCTCTATGCGCTGCCACTCGTCACCGTGCGCAAGCCGTGCTGAAAGACACTCGAGCTCCAGCACCGCAAGTCCCTGGGCGTATGCCTAGGCCTGTCCAAAAACTCGCACTGCGCCGCAACGTTGGCCGAGGAAGGAGCGTGGCCATTTGAGCTCCAAGCAGCGCGCAGGGCACTGAATCACATCGACTAGCTTCACCGCGCACTGGATGGCGGCTTGCTGCTGCAATGTATGCGCTCCCACCCGCGCTCACGTATGGGTGCGGCGCTGCTCGAGTATTAGCAATTGAAACAAGGCCCACCCCCTACGGCTCCCTGCGCGCCATGGCCTGCTGCATCGGAGGTACAGCGAGAGATCGTTCGCATTGCGGGAAAGCGGAGCACACCCCTCTGTGCTGTGCAGCAGCTGGCCAGAGCCGTCATACACGAGGAGCTCCAGGACCATCTCCTCGTGTACACCGACGGCTCAGTGGCCCACGACAGCTGCTCCCTTTGAAGCGGCGGCTAATATCCCCGCCCTGAGACTGACTGCACACCCAGCAACACGCAATCTTCCTGGGCACCGCCACCACGGCGGAGTTGATGGGGATCCGGCTCGGGCTGGACCTGCTGCTCAACCTCGACCCTCCGCGGCCCAGGTGTGCTCTGCTGTGCGAATCCCGCGCCGCCCTCAGCCGCCTGCAATCTAACGGCCGCGGTACCCCACTAGTGCGGGAAATTCACTCGCGCATCGAGCGCCTCGCGCAGGGAGGTTGTGCCTTGCGTGCACAGTATGTGCCCGGTCACTGCGGCATAGCCGGCAACGAAGAAGCTGACGATTTGCGACCGCGGCAAACCAACTACCTGCCAGTGATCTGCCCCTTGCGCTGGATGACGTGCGTGCGGCCATACGCGCACCATCTGCGAAAGCGGCACACCGACCCACCGAGGTGAGCGCATCGACAGTACGTCCGGCTGTCGCGCACTTACACGGTCACAATGCGCAATGATCATCAGTGCGCGGATTGGCTACGTGTGGCCCGGGGAAAGACGGGAGCGTCACAGAATCGCGGCGAGTGATGTGTGCGACGGATGCGGTGCAGTGGAACCAATAGAACACCTGCTCCTTCACTGTGCCGCGTTCGCCGATGCTCGTCGAGATATGCTTGCGGCCTATAGGGCACAGGGCATACTACCAGACTCCATCAAAACGCTATTGTGGCTGCAGGGTTGTGCGCGCATTCGTGACGAAACTTTGGTGAGCCTCTGTGCATTCCCCGAACACACGGCCTTGACGTCCCGTCTGTTTTCCGTCAGGTAGTTGCACGCAGTGACCGAACGCTCCGACAGTTCTACCTTGAACGATTGATAACTGGACGCCCCACTGCAGTTGTAGCCAACACAGTGCGGTGCGCGTGTGTTTTTATTCCTCCAACATGAACTAATCATGCGCACAACCTGTACACATGTCTTATTGTGTAAATAGTTTCTGTATATTACTTGCTCCCCTTTCCTCTCTTCCTGTCCCCTCACCTCTTTTATTTCAATTTTCATTCTGCCTGCTATCCTTTAATTCCGCTGCCTCAGCTGAGGTGCTTCAGTGTCGATGGCAGATGCCGGGGCTAGTAAAAATCTTTTCCTTCCTTTTTACTATTATTTTTAGAAAAACCACTACCACCACCAAATACAGACACCATCCGGGCCATATCCCTCACTTCATGCGTAGGTAAAATTGATTGAAATGATGGTCCGTGATACGAGCACGGTGGCTGTTTCGATGGAGGCGAAACGCAAAACTTGCCAGTGTTCTTTGTGGTGTCAGTGCACTTAAATATCGTCATGTGGCCTAAATTATTCCTGAGCTTTCCACTGTAACTCCTCTTCCTATCTTCTTTCTCTCTCTCTTTATCTCTTTCCTAAAAGTGCGGTTCGGGTGTTCACCGAGATGGAAGGAAGTTACTGCACCATTTCCTTTCCTACTAAACCAATTTTTATTTACGCTGACAATTTGTACACCTGCTGCGCGATTGTTGTCCAACCTGTGGGTTTGAAGATTTAAATATTTCGATCTTTTTTAATGGGCTCTTGTAGTTGAAACATTAAATTAGCAGTAATTGGAAAAGGAAATGTACTGATTTTTTTTACGCAGCGCATAGTCAAGGAGATAAAATTTAACTACACTCTCTCAAAGTGCCGGTACACCTTCGAGCGTTTCGTGCAGTGGCGTAGACTACGTTTGGTATAAGCTGATGGCTCATTTTGCAGTGTCTTTGCGCTGTTACCTGTTACCTGGAGATATGTGTCTGCATACACAAATGTGTATATATTTGCCCGAGGAATTCAATTACCTGCCTTAGCGGAGCGTTTCGAAAGCCAGTCGCGGCACTATTTATTTTAATTCGACATGAGATGTTCTATGGTGAGCTCCTAAATATCACCTTCGAGGTCAAGCTTCACATACCCTGTGTGAGCCGGTTAGACCTCTTCGAGAAGTGCGTTCGAATTCGCACACAGCTTCTCTTTAGGATCTGTTGCTGACTGTACAAACAAGCCGTAACACTGCCGTTGAATTTCATGCTCAAAGTATAAGTGAAATCGAGGGAGTGCCACCAGCGGGGTTTGCGCATATTCTTAGCGGCTTATGCTTTGCGAGCCGGTCCCTTCAGACAATGTCGCTGTTTTCTCATCTTCAAGTAAACAGTTATTGCGAGTGACTCTTCCACTGCCCTTTATGCGAGCAGAACTACAGATCGTCATATCTCTGTACTTTTCGCACCCGCTCACGGCGATCTTGGCGATCTTATTCCGAGAGCTGGTTTCATTCACCGGTCGTGCTCGCAACTGTACGAAGGGACAGAAGAATCGCACTCATGTGCCATGTTTACAAGCGTCGGAATGCTGAAAGGGAGCACCCATCTGCTTTGTATAACGTGGAATAGGAACACATCCTACTAACGGCAAGCGTTGCATGGCTAGGGGACCAAAATTTGCGAACATAAACACATGGTTCATAAACTTGGTCATACGTCTACGAACCATTCCTAGTTTGTCTTCAACGGAAATCTGTATTAAGAACAGATCTTCGGCAGTCGTATTGCAAGCTATGCTCTGGACTGTGAAGTCCTCCTTACATTATGCTATATTAAAGAAGCATTTATAATGTTTTTCATAACACTCACTGTGCAAGGATTTCTACCTAATAAGTGCACAGTTTTTGCAATTATTGTTTGGTGTCCTTCGCTGGAACCCATGAAACGTAATTATATCGTAAATTATTCCGGAGCCCTCCACTACGGCACCTCTTCTTCCTTTCTTCTTTCACTCCCTCCTTTATCCCTTCCCTTACGGCGCGGTTCAGGTGTCCAGCGATATATGAGACAGATACTGCGTCATTTCCTTTCCCCAAAAACCAATTATTATTATTATTATCTCCTCCGGCCTGTCAGCGCGAGAGTGCAAGATTTATTCCATCTTTCCGTGCCGCACATTGTTACTCGCGTTATTTTTTCACAATGTTTCCCGCAAGATCCCTCGCGTAATTTTGAACGAAAATTTTGTTAACGCTTTCCCACACTGACTTCGTTCTCAAACTTCTGTGGCCGTCTACTTTATGGGGCTTTATGGATGGGTTGTATTTTGCTGGGATTTTCCTTGCAGTCTGTTATTCAACAAATTTGTTATATTTAGTGTCGCGAAAATGTTTGTAGGAAACTTTAATTTCGATGTTGTTCTCTGTTTCTATTTGCCGCTCATTGTACTTCCTATCGCCAGGACAATATGTCCTTACGCGAGTGCAAAAATGTTAGTTTCGCCATGCACTAAAAGATTTTTCTACAGGTGGCATGCTAAAACATTGCCCATTACAAACTTGGATTCAGATAAACAGAATTTACCTGTCATTTTTGAACTGCCAAACCTGTGATGTTATTGAAAAAAAAGAAGATTGCTTCTTCTGTTGGGCTGAGTTGCACACGGCAGTTGCTCCCTTGCTGCGGCGGCCACCATCCCCGCCCTGCGACTGCACAGCCAGCAACACGCAGCCTTCCTGGGCTCCTCCACCACGGCGGAGTTGATGGGGATCCGGCTCGGGCTGGACCTGCTGCTCAGCCTCGGCCCTCCGCCGCCCAGGAGTGCTCTGCTGTGCGACTCCCGCGCCGCCTTCAGCCGCCTGCAATCTAACGGCCGCGGCACCCTACTAGTGCGGGAAATTCGCTCGCGCATCGAGCGCCTCGCGCAGAGAGGCTGTGCCGTGCGTGCACAGTGGGTGCCCGGTCACTGCGGCATCGCCGGCAACGAAGAAGCTGACGACCTCACGACCGCTGCACACAAACTACCTGCCTAGTGATCTGCCCCTTGCGCTGGAGGACGTGCGTGCGGCCATCCACGACCATCTCCGAAAGCAGTACCCCGACCCACGCATCGCAGGGGGTCAGCGCATCGACAGCATCAACGGCTGTCGCGCACTTATGCGGTCGCATCGTGTGATGATCATCCGCGCGCACATTGGCTGCGTGTGGCCCAGGGAACGGCGGGAGCGTCCCAGAATGGTGACGAGTAATGTGTGTGACGGATGCGGCGCAGCGAAAACAATAGAACACCTGCTCCTTCACAGTGCTGCGTTCGCCATTGCTCGGGGCGATATGTTTGCGGCCTATAGGACGCTAGGCATACTACCAGACTCCCTGAAGATGCTATTGTGGCCGCAGGGCAGTGCGCGCACCTTTGAGCGAACCTTGATGAGCCTCTCTGCATTCTCGAACAGACGGGCTTGACGTCCCGTCTGTTCTCCGCCAGGTAGTTACACGCAGTGACCTAACTCTCCGCGAGTTCTACTTGGACGATTAACCACTGGACACCCCACTCCAGTTGTAGTTGACATAGTGCTGTGTGCGTGTGTTTTTATTGCTCCATCGTGAACAAATCACGTGCACAACCAGGACACATTTCTTGGAAGCTCCGCCTACTTGCTCGGCAGTGCACCGAGTCGCAACGGAATGTGCCACATTTAAGAAATACCCGACTGTACTCACTTGACCCAACATTAGGTCTTCGAGCGCCATCACAGCTTCGCTGTAGAGACGCCACGCTTTTATATCGACTTTAGTTGGGTGTTGCCTTTACAAAAGCCTATGCCTTCCGCATAGGGATGACCGACACTCTAACCTTTGACCACTGCGGCCATGAAGAATCAACTGGCCATATATTGTGCTCCTGCCCGCAGTACAGTCCACAGAGGGCATGCCTTAGCCACGTACGTGACCAACTAGACGACCAACCGCTATCCGAAAAAAGAATTCTCCAACATCGAAAGGACCTACCGTCGCAGAAGAAGGCCGTGCAAGCGCTTTTGCGCTTCTTACAATCTACCGGCCTGTGTGAAAGACTTTAACTGGAACGCCTTGTGTGTGTGTCTCGATGTGTGCACGTTCCTTTTTTTTGCGTTTTCCTCTCTGTCATCTTTCTAACCCCTATCCCCCATCCCCAGTGTAGGGCAGCAAACCGGAGACTCGCATCTGGTTAACCTCCCTGCGTTTCCTTTTCATTCTCTCTCTCTTTTATTGTGTAAATTGTTTGTGTATATTACCTCTCCCCTATCCTCTCTTCCTCTCCCCTCACCTCGTTCATTTCAGTTCGCCATTCGGCCTGCTATCCTTTATTTCCGCTGCCCAAGATCAGGTGCTTCAGTATTGATGGGAGATGCCGGAGATAGCAAAAACTTTTCCTTCTTTTATATTATTATTTTAATAAAAACCACTTACTACAACTACGTTTCCCGTACAAGCATTACGAGTAAACAATGCACTTAGAGATTGTAATGTTTTCGCATTCGCGCACGTAAGCAGCGTTAAATGTCTCTGGGGAACGTTTAGCAAGCAGCATTTTAATATAGAGGTAAAAATTGCTTATGGGCAACCTTTGTTAGGGCAGGATATACGTAGCGAAAGCGCTGAGATTTCTGCATCGGAAGAGAGCATTGAATGGATGTGCCTTTATGCATGGTTAAATCCTGAGCGGTCCTGGCAGCGTGGTAGCGTCTCCGTTTCAAACGCCAAACTCCTGGTTAGATTTTGAGCTTCGGTACAGGCATTTTATATTCAGTGAGTGTGCGGAGAGGCGAGTTGCAATGGCTCTCATATATATGCCGCCACCGAATACGTTGTTTTGCGTTTAAGCGCAGGTTCTGTTAAGGCGCGTTTGTGCTCCGGTGTAACGCGCGCGCGCGCTGCACGGCGTAATCACGTTGGCCAAAGCGAGACCCTCTATACTCTAACTGCGCCTGACCGCCGACGTGTCCGGTGGCTTCAGCGCAGTCTCACCGCACTGGCATGGACTTGAGGCCCGTCTTTACTTCGCACCGACTGCTTCTGCCGCCGCCGGCCCGGCGAGTCCGGTTCGGCTCCGCGGCGAGGCAGGCGTTGTGGCGTCATGTGCCTGCTCTGAGAACCACCACGGCGAATTCGCAAGTTCGCGGTCAAGAAAAACTTTCGCTTTAAAAAGTGCTGGAGCGAACCGCTACGGGTAATTTTGGCCACTAGAGGCTTTCTAACCTGTACTGCGAGATAGGATAGGAAAACTTTTATTGAATCATAAGTATTTAGGCGATCAGAAGTCTTCTTGCTTGCTTCGCGTGTCGCTGTCTTCACGCTGCGCTGCAGGGAAGGCTTCTTCAGCAAAGGGTGGTCCCTCAGTCCAGGGCTCCACTGAGTTTGGCTGCATCCCGTGCGTGCTCTACCATCCTCTTTTGGACGGCGAGCTCGCAGCTGACGAGCCGGCTCTCCCAGTGCTCCGCACTCGGGGGTTTGTGTTCTCGGAATGCGTTGTTTCGTTCGCATTCCCATGTTATGTGAAATAGTGTGGGTGTGGCCCCGCACCACGGGCATGTGCCCCTATATTCCGTTGGGAACATCTTGTTGTATATAAAGAGGTTGGGGAAGGAACCTGTTTGTAATTTACGCCAATCTGTTGCCTCCTCCTTGGTTAGTGCTTTATGCGGGGGCGGATATTTATATCTCACCCCTCTGTGATGTTGGAGTAGTTCTGAATAGCTCTCCCCGAGGATCATGGCGCTCAGACCACGGCTCTCCTGCTGCTGTCCGACTCGGAAACAAAAAGCTCGAGCTAGACCATCCGCCGCCTCATTGCCCCTTATGCCCTCGTGCGCAGGTATCCAGATTAAATTATGTTGGACTGTTATGCTCTCTGAGAGGTTGCACTCTCTGAGCACCTTAAGAGCAGCTTTGCTAATTCTGCCCTTCGTATAATTTCGACAGGTCTCTTTTGAGTCCGTGAGAATATTCAATGATTTGTTCTCCCTATATCCTTTTGCTGCCGCCAGCGCCACGGCTAACTCCTCGGCGTCCGTTATACTCCAGATTTCCGTGGATGCCCCGGAGGTTAGTTCCCCATCTTTGTTTACTACCACTGCCGTACCTATGTATTTGCTTCTGCCGCTCGCTACTTCCATAGCGCTTGCGTCCGTGTAGAAGGTGTTATCCTTCCCCGCTAGTGTTCTTTCAATGTGTTCTGCCCTGGCCTTCCTTCTGCCTTCGTGGAGCCTGGGGTCCATGTTCTTTGGAATGGGTCTGACATAAAATGTTTTCCTTATTTCGGTAGGCATGTCTTCGTACCGCTTTGTGTCGATGTATTCGCAGCCTATTCTGTCGAGCAGTGCTCTCCCAGTGTAGGTCCCTCCTAGTCTTTTAATTTGCGATTTTCGTTGCGCTTCCACCAGTTCTAGGAAGGTGTTGTTGACGCCAAGCTGCATGAGCTTTTCGTTGGGTGTGTTTCTTGACAAGTGTAATGCTGTCTTGTATGCTTTCCTTAGAATGGTTTCGATTTCTTCATTAGACGTTTTGGTCCTTACGTGGAAGGGAAGCGAGTACGTAACTCTGCTTACAATGAGGCTGTTGACCAATCTTAGGGTGTCTTCTTCTTTCATCCCATGTCTTCTTTGAGAGACTCTGCTTATCATTCTGCTGACACTTTCTGTTGATTTCTTGAGTAGGGAAATCGTGTGGTCGCATTTCCTACTACCCTGCAGCCACATGCCGAGGATGGGGATCATTTTGCTTTCCGGTATGAGTTGTCCTTCGAGAGAGACTTCCAGTTTCGCCTTAGTCTGGTGTCGGCCCACTCTCAGGAGTTCAGACTTTTCTGTAGAACAGTTGAGGCCTCTAGCTGTCACGTAGTCTTCTACGCATCTTGCCGCTTCTTGCAGTGCGGCTTGCTTTTCTTCTAAGGTCCCTCCGGTAGCCCAGACCGTGATGTCGTCCGCGTACATCGCGTGTCGGACTCCCTGGATTTGCTCGAGTTTTCTTGCTAGGCCAATCATCGCCAGGTTGAATAATACGGGCGAGATTACGGAGCCTTGGGGCGTACCTCTGCTAGGCGTTGCAAAGATATCGCTCCTTAGTTCTCCTAGGCCTACTGTTGCCGTTCTGTTTGAAAGGAAGTCCTTCACGTAATCGTGTGTTCTCTTCCCGCAGTTCGCGTTGATGAGACCTTCCATGATGGCCTCGTGGCTTACGTTGTCGAAGGCTCCTTTGACATCGAGCGCCATGACCACGTTTTCGCCTTTTCTTGGCATAGTTTCTAAGACCTCCTTCTCGAGCTGTAGCAGGACATCTTGCGTCGAGAGGTTGGCTCTGAACCCGAACATTGAGTTTGGGTAGTACTTTTCGCTCTCCAGGTGTTGTTGGATGCGTTTGGTGACTATCTTCTCGTAGAGTTTGCCCAGGCACGATGTGAGAGAGATCGGCCTCAGGTTATCGATTTGGATTTTCTTGCCGTGTTTGGGGATCATCACTACGACGGCGTGTTTCCATGCCGCCGGGACTCTCCCTTCTTGCCATAATTTGTTTAAGTAGCGGACTAGCTGGTCTATCGCTTCGTCGCTGAGGTTTCTAATGAGGGAGTTCCGTACTCGATCTGCTCCCGCTGCTGTGTTCTTGGTGGCTGATCTAATTGCCTCAATGACCTCTTCCCTAGATATGGGTCGATCCATGTTCGGGGTTTCTTCGCCTCGGTATTCACCGTGGTATCCCTCCGGTTCTCCCGTTCCGTAGCATTTCTTGCGAACCTCTTCGAGCATCTGCTCGTCCGTTCCTTGATACTGGTGTATGAATCTTTGGATAGAATTGCTGCTTTCCCGTTTGCTCTTGCTGGGATCCATCAGGCTTCTGAGTATTTGCCACGTTCTGGCTGTACTGAGGGTGCCCTTCAGCGAGTCTGTGAATTGTTGCCACCCCTGTCTAGCCAGTTGTGTAGCGTACTCTTCCGCCTTCTTACTGATCTCCGCAATCTTCCTCTTGAGTTTCTTATTGAGTTTCTGTTTTTTCCATCGTTTGGTGAGACCGCGCCTTGCTTCCCATAGCCTAAGCAGCCGCCTATCTACCTCCGGTGCTTCCTCGGTCCTGTCCACTTCTCGGGTGTACATCTCTTGGATCTGTTTTAGCTGGTGGCTCCATTCCTCCGGGGAGGTTATGTCGCCGGTCATCCCTCTGCAGTGTTCTCGAAAAGCGTCCCAGTCCGTTAGCTTGGCTGTGCCGATCTTCCTTTTCGTATGTTCTGCCTCCAGTTGCAGGCGTAGAATGTAGTGATCGCTCCAAGATTCTCGAGCGTATTTTCCCATTCCACGTTTCTGGCATTCTTTACGAAGGTTAGGTCAGGGCAGGTGTCTACACTGACGCTGTTTCCTATTCTGGTTGGTTGGGCTTCATCGGTTAGGAGCTGGCATCCTACGTTTTCTGCCGCAGTGCTAATCTCTCTACCCTTTTTGTCGTCTTTCGCGTAACCCCACTGTGGACTCTTGGCATTGAAGTCTCCTGCTACGACTAGCGTGTTTTGTCCCACTAGTTTTTTAGCTTCGGCGAAGAGCTTTATCAACTCTCCGTTCCTCTGTTTTGGTGAACTATATACGTTAATTACGAAAGTGCTTTTCGCTTTCCTCTTCTTCTTCGGAATGATCTCCGTTATTGTGTGTTCGATGTTTGTGTCCTTAATCTCGTCGTGTGCTATGGTGACTATCTTGTTGCTTATGAGGGTTGCGACCTTGCCTCTCTCCAAACACGTGTAGCCCCTAAGTGTCGGAGTGGTGAAGGTTTCTTGTAATAGTATTAGGTCTGGCATCGTACCTTTGTGATTGATGAATTGTTGCAGGAGCCCCTGTTTATGCCTGTAGCCCCTGCAGTTCCATTGCCAAATTTCTACTTTGTTGCCTCCGGCCATATTGGGGCGTTGGTATTATTGTGAATATTAGCGTTAGCTATTCCTGGGGATTCTGCGTTCCCGCCGAAGCGGCGCTCGTTGTATAGTCTATCTCTAGAGTCATGGATCTTTTGCACGTTCTGGTTCTTTATGTAATTGCGGAATCCCTGTTCTTGTAGGGCTACTTTTTGTTGTGTGGTTTGCATTTCCTTCTGTATGTTCTGAAATTGTGACTGCAGATTTAGTAGCATGTTCTTGATTTCGCTAATCCCTTCCGCTGCCGGTGGCTCGGGGCTAGGGGACTTAGGCGGCGGAGTGGCCACCCTTATGGGTGCTGAGTATGGTGTTGCCGGTGTTAGACCCTGTCGCCTGATCACTTGTAGTTCCTTGATTATGTCATTTAGCTGTTTCCTCAGCTGTTGATTTTCCTTTCTTAACTCGTTTATAATTTGTTTATCATTGTTTGTGTGGTCATTTGGGTTTGAGTGCGGAGTATCTGGGTTAATTGTAATGGGAGGGCCGGCTCCCCAGCTCACCTTCGTGCCGCCGCTTTTCTTCTGTTGCTGTTTCTCTGCCTGCTGCTGCTGCCCCTTGGGTGGCGGTGTCCATGATCCGTCCCGGGCTCGGCTGCGGCTGCGGCTACGGCTGCTGCTCCACCCGCTCTGGTCCCCTTCCTCCCTCGAGAACCACCTCTGACGTCTGGCTCCGCCGCCTCGGCTTTTGCTCCGGCTGCGACTTTGCCTCTGCTGCTGCTTTTGGGGTCTCCCCCATCTGAGCTCGCTCGCTGTCTTCAGTCTTTGCTTGCAGTCCCTGGTTCCTGCCACGTGGCCACCGCCGCACAGCAGACACTTGGGTACGCACTCGTGCTCCTCGATTAGATTCCGTCCTCCGCATTGTCGGCAGGTTCTGGAATCTGAACTTGGGCAGACGTCCGTTCGATGTCCTTGCTGTCCGCAGGTGTAGCAGACTTGCCTCGTGGGTCGGTATGGGTAGCACCACATCTCCCCGCCGTAATAGATGACTTGCTTGGGGAGGCGCGGGCCGTCAAAAGTTATGACTGCGGTACACGAACGCCCGAGCATTCTCGCCGCCAGGATTTTGACTCCCCGGGTGCGTACTCGCAGGTGTGCCTTTAGTTCTTCGGCCGGGGTTCCCGGGTCTACGCCGTGGATGACCCCGCGCAGCGTTCCCTCCCGGTGCCGCCATATGGCAGTTGACTGCGAAGGCTTTCCCGCCAAAATTCAGCTCGGTGATCCGTCTGATATTTCGGGCAACCTCTTCGTTGTTAGTGCTGATAATTATGATGTTCGATCCGTTTCGTAGCCGTACTATAAAGTCTTCGGTCTTGCAAGTCTGGCCGGTGGCAGTGATTACTGCTCGCGCCACTTGGTGCGTGTGTAATTCCTTGACTGGCAGTCCCCTCGGTCTCAGTACGACCTTTAGGTCTTCGCGTGGAAGCGGCGGCAGTCTTCGCCTTGGCGGCGTCTGCAGCTGCGCTCCTACTTTTCCTCCTTCCCCGGGTGCGGGCGGCGTGTTGCCTGACGTCACGCTCGAGCTCTGTGGTTGGCTGTTGCCATGCGCCGGTCCCGCCGAGGCCGGCCCGCCGCGCTGGCGTCTCTTTTGTCTCTCCGACATCGCGATTTCCCAGTCTGCGTCCGTGAGGTTTATGTAGACTATATTTGCGATGGAAGACAGGCATGGTGACCATCGATGAATAACAAATGCGGTTCGTCACCTAATAAGCACAAGAGTACCTAGTTGATGACATGAGACACTTGTGAGGTTCCTAATATGGGCTCGCATAGAGTGAACCGCAACGTAAGTGAATGTTTCCCGGCGACCAGAAGAGTTTCTGCCGTAAAGGCACATTTAGGCATTCAAAGGCAGATAGGGAGAGCTTGTGTTTGCACACTGTCGAGTCCTGACGTTTGTCTTTATGTTGTTACTGAATACAGGAAAGCTGATTTTAAGTATGCCACCTCATAGCCATCACGAGTACCATGTTGTTTGGTGGATAAAAGTAAACATACTCTGTGCGAAAAATGCACGGAAGATTTTGGAAGCTGGCGGTCGATTAGCGCCTGTTATGTAGGATGAAGTGAAATTGTGTCGAATTAAGAGTGGCTTACGTTATATTGAGTAGCAGTATTGCAGTAGGATGAATTAAGTCGGATTACAGTGGGTTGTGATAGATTACTAGTGATTGTTTACAGTTTAAGGGGCTTTAAAGGCAAAAACAACTGACGCTATGAATGATGTCGTAGTGAAGAGCTCCTGAAATTTCAATCGCCTGGGGTTCTCTAGAGTGCACTCACAACCCACAGTGCACAGGCCTCTAGAATATCGACTCTATCGAAATTCTGCTGTCGCGACCGGTATCCAACCCGCGTCTTTCGTTTCAGCAGCCAAGCGGCATAACCACTGAGCCACCGCTGCGGCGGATTATTACTGAATTCTGGCGGGTTGCGTTAGATTAGGAGTGGATTATACCTTCCCAGCAAGTAAGTAGTTTTACGTGCTCGAGAAAAAATGTTTGCCATCACCAACAATGGGTTTGCTGTGCTTTGAAAATAGCCACGCAGTCGGTTGTGCGGTCAGCTCCTTGATAGCGCTTTCAAACCTTGCTCTTGTGCTGCTTGGCATCTCATTATGTTCGCTCACTTCATTCTATCCATGAGATGTTTACCTCGAAATGAGACCATTACTGCGCCTTTCATTCCAGCAAAACAAATTCTCACAAGCCAGCTGAGGTGTCCACTCAGATGAGCTGGTGCGCCTTTCCGTTCGATGCTGAGTGGGTTGATATTGCAGTATTTTACTAGATTTCTGTTAACGACCTCTGCATATAGAACCAATGCATAACAGTTAGCAGAGGAAACGGGTGTAAAATAATTTAGGAAAACTGCCCTCAACCACTCCCAACAATACGAAACAATAACTGCATTCACTGAAAATGCCAGTCCACCTTCGATCTTTTCTAGCAGTGGCGTAGACCCTATGATCAGTAGGCCCTATTGGCTCCTTTAGCAGTGCGATGGTCTGCGTTTGCTGCACAATTTCGGGTGCCTATTTGAAGATGTGCAGATAACTTTGCGGGAAAGAGAAATTATTATCATTTGTAAGGAATCAGCATTCCTTGGGTTTTAAACTAAAGCCGGCACCTTTATTTTTGTACGACTGCAGGTCATCACGACCTGTTAATACTGTTCCTCTATAAGATCCAAACTACCACCTCAACCGAAAAATAAACTTGTATAATGTATCTTCATATAGAATCGGGTATTTGATGTGGTTGCTAGATTTCTGCACACTCGTTAGGTGTCCAAGTGGCGGAGTGCGTATGGCGTAGGCGCGGCACTGGAACGGGGTAAGGTGGGGCATTTGAAGTGGAGGTTACAGCTGCTATTGCACTGCTATTATCATTTCCCTCTTACGTTTAAGCAATATAATGTTGGTGATTGCACATTTTACTAATTTTCGCATAATGCTCGAGCCAAGCTATTCGGCATATAATCGATACATACATTTCTTAAGAGATTACATTCCTTGGCAAACTACTACTGCGCAAGTGCTCCGACGCTCACCAACACGTACGACGTACCATATTTCGACCTTAGTTGTGTCATTACCTGGCAGCAGCAAGACCATGTTGAGTTAAAAAGAAATCAAACAGACATCCTCTACTGAGAAGCGAGCCTGTGCCGTCGCGACATTTCTGCTTCGCATCTAACTGCACGAGAGCACGGTAGCCGAGTGCCTGCCGTCGCGGCCGAACACTGCTGGTGTTAAATTGCAGGATAATCTCGCGCTGAGCTTCGCAAGTTATCGTCTTTACTTCTATCTGCGGCGCGAACTGACCCCATCAGCTTAACATATATCAGAGTTTAGCCTCATTCAACGTACTTCAATGCTTAAAAAAGAATCTAGGACTATGCCTAAGTCGAATGTCCTTGTTAAAGTGCCGTCATGTAGAGTTATAACGCCCACACTATTTTCCGCCGACACATTTTCTTCAAGTAACTCTCCTCTTCAAGTGTTTCATTGTCAAGAAGGTAGTTTTCTGGTTGGATAAACGAATGAAACATGTTCAACCTGTTGCACCAATGCATGGTTCGTAAGCAGACGGTATGCATTGGAAAGACAACGTTGTGAGTTGCGTGGCCGAGGCTGCATATTTCACAGCACCGCCAATGGAGCGGAACGTGGGCCGACCGCGAGTAGGTCGCGCGTGTGCGCGTGCCGCCACAGACAAACCTACCCTCTCCCGTAGCCACCTACCTCCACCCACGTAGTAGGCACCCTTTTTAAGAGCGCGAGCTCTTCGGCATCACGTTTCTCGATTTCTTGGCTTCTGCTACCACCTCCATTCGCCGTGAGATTTTTAAAATCTGAGGAATTGAGGATGGCTGCCCCAACAGTAAAACGATAAATCAACCGAATTGGTGATTTATCGGTGACGTCATTAATTAAATTACTTCAGACATTACGTACGACAACATCAGGTAGCATCAAGGGATATTTGTGTACCCAATACGGTATGTAAATAAAGCCATATGGGTGAGGCTATATGAATAAATCCACTGTTGGCACATATGGCACCGGAAGATGAATTCTAGGCGCAATCTGAGCCCCCAGACGAAAAAAATTCAACTGGACGTACCTTGAAAGGTTGTGACTTCACACCAAATGAACATACCGAAATGGGACCGGTACCAAACGATTTCTATTGACGAGATCTACCGCAAATATCGCGCAGGTTACACTAATCGCTTGATGGTGATTTCTCTGATAGATGACGCTAGGTGCCTCACTTTTTTCTGTTACATATCAATACTAGTCAGCCAAACAGCTAACGCTCGTTACTTCAAGGTCTTCTCTACGGTGACGGCATATTGTATAGATTCATATTGCCTCTCAATTATGCGAGCCCGCAGTTCGCTGCCTTTAAGTGAAGTGTCCAATATAAGCGTCGGTCCCCTCTGGAATGGACGTGTGAGGAACGTGTAAGTAGCATAGCAGGCGGCGCCCGGGAGCCACCTGCGAGATCCGCATATCTTTGTTCATGAGGTGGGCTTCCAGAAACTTCTCATAGGAGTCTTGCACCCTCAACGCTTTTAGTTTGGCGTTGGGGGTGGGTTGAGTTGAGTGGTTGTAAGCCGCCGGTGGGATTAGCCTTGCAGTTGCTGCCGGCAATTGCTCCACTGTAGCGACACTTAAATAGAAATCACAAAAACACTGTCCGCAAAAACCCAAATAGACACTCCTGAGGTCACCATGTGGAGGCCAAATCCGTGTCCTGCAGGTAAAGTAGAAGAAGGCGAGAAGCATCCCTTCTACTCGACTGGCACCCGCACGGGAAAACAATGCCCTGAAGAGAACAGTGAGGAACTCCTGCCTTCTTGAGGGATCCGAATAACAGAGCCCGTTCCGCGTTGTACAAAGTACAGCACAAGAGGTAATGTTCTATGTCACCACACACACCACACGTTGAACACAATGGTGACAACGCTAGGCCAGTCTTATACATCCACGCCGGCGTACGAGCAGAATCCGTGCGAACGCGGTGCAGCAAAGTGGCTTAGTACCTTTTGAGACCCTTGGTCACACATGGCTGATGAGGAGAGCTCCACAAAGAACTGAAGTGGCACAACACCACATCTCTGAACATTTGCTTGACTTCATGAGGGACTCCATGCACTGGAATCCCGGAGAGAGCTGTATGGGCGAGGTTGTCTGCTATCTCGTTGCCTAAGACACCCATGTGCGAGGGCACCCATTGAAAGCGTATAGAGAAGCCTTTGCTATGTAGATTCTGCACCAAACGTAGGGATTTAAGACTCAAGGCATCAGTGGGGAACCCGTACTCTAACCTTTGAAGGGCAGATTTTGAATCCGTAATTATGACAGTAGGTTGAGGCGTACAACACCGTAGCTTCTATAGAGCTGCCTCAATGGCAACGCTTTCGGCCATTGTGAAGGACACTACTTTAGTAAAACGAACAGACCAATCATACTTCAAAGACGGAATATGAAAAGCAGCGGCACTAGATCCTCTGACCTTGTCCACAGAGCCGTCTGTAAAAATTTGAAGATGACTGGCATATTTGGTCTCAAGATGTTCCAGTACGAGCGAACGCATTACCGCTAAAGGAGAATTCCGCTTAGCGCGAACGTGGGGAATTGTCAAGGAACAATCGAGGCTCGGAAAGGACCAAGGTGGCTTCAACGTCTTAGGTCGATGTCGAAGGTCGAGACCCAGAGAACGAAGACTACTTAAGGCCAAGTACGCCCGGGACTCAGATCTCTTTCGAAGGCGCTGTAGAAGCGCTCTCCCGGCAACAGTCTCTCTGAGGCGGCCAATTTGCAGCAAAAGTCTTTGTGAAGCGGCTAGCCGAAGAGGTGTCGATTGAGACTCATAGAGTACTGCATTGTTTGGAGCAGCCTGCAGAACGCCGAGAGCTCTCCTTAGTCCTATTCTGTGCAAAACCTCAAGGCGTTCCAGCTGCGATACCGAGGGGGAAATTAAGGGGAGCTGGTACATTATGCGGCTTGTCACCAGTGCATCGTGAAGCCTGATCATTGAAGCAGGATGGTTTCCCCATTGCTCACTAGCAACTATACGAAGCACATTGAGACGCGAAGATAGTGAAGCCACAATCGAGTCCACAGCTCGTCGCCACTGTAGACGTCAGTCAATAGTGACGCCCAAAAAACGTATGTGGTTAACCTGACGAAGGCAAGACTGATCAAGGTCTATGCTCAGCCGCGCATACCGTCGTCCCCTACCTGGAAACAGGACGAAGCCAGATTTTTCCACCGAGAGAGTCAACCCAACACCTTGAAGGTAACTTTTAACTGAAAGCACGGCCTGTCGCGCTAATAGAGCTAAGGGTTTGTGTTGATATCCGGTTAACCAAAGACAAATGTCGTCTGCATATATCGACATATGGACATGCCTACAATGTTTTTGCACTTTTGCGGGAAGACCAGCCATGACAACATTAAAGAACGTTGGGGACAGGACACTACCCTGAGGTACCCCTCGCGATACCGCCCTTTCGGAGCTCATTGTACTGCCTAACCGCACTCGAAATTTACGATCACTGAGAAATGAGACTGTTCCAACTGTTCAGACTGCAGATTGTTCAGTATTGAGCTCTGGAGGACGCTATCATAAGCCTTTGATACGTCTAGGAAAATAGCTAGTGTTGAAAGTCCAAGAGCACTCTGATGTTCAAAGTGGCTTATCAAGGCCAGGACGCTATCTTGCGCACTTCAACCTGTGCGGAATCCAGTCATGCGTGTTGGTAGTGCCCTTCTATCGTCAAGCCACCAAGACAAACGCTTACTTGTCATCTTCTCCATGAGCTTAGCCACACACGACGTCAGCGATACAGGACGATACGAGGCCGCGTCTGTCATCTCTTTGCTGGCTTTCAGCAGTGGGACTACACAAGCCACCTTCCATGAAGGGGGAACGTCACCAGACTCCCACAGTCGATTGAGATAGGTTAGGAGCATCTTCCGGTGTTCCAGAGGCAGGTTCTCTAACATTTGATTGGTAATGCCGTCAGGACCTGGTGCACAGCGACGCCGCAGGCTGCGGAGCGCTGTCTGTAGTTCTCGAAGAGTGAACGGGGCGTCCATAACAGACGGAGACGTAGCAGGTAGAGTGCAGGGATGAATGCCTGGTCTGGAATTTACAAATGCATCCGCAAATTCCTCTGCCAAGCACCCGAGATGTTTCTGCGTGCGCAATGCAAGCGCTTCGAAAGGTTTACTCGGACGAGAGCCACCAGCAAGACTGCCAACGACACGCAAAATTCTCGTTATCGGTGAGAAAACAGTCAAACTAGCGCAAAAGAATGACCACTGGGACCTACAGAGCTTGTTCGCATAACGTCTAATGGCAGAGTTGAGCCTGTTGAAAGTTGTCTTCAAGGCTCTATCGTCCTTCTTCCGCAACAGTTGTCGCTCAGCCCTTCTGCGCGCTGCGCAGAGGTTCCTGAGTTTTAAATCCGGAGTCGGAAAATGATCAGGTAGCTTGAGCACCGTGGTAGCACCCATCTTAGCATAAATCTTTTTGTCTGTCACATCACCGGAAACACAGGCTAAGTGTTCCCTGTATTTGTCCCAATTAACAACATGCCAAATTTTAGGACCACGCAGATGGAAGTCGGCAGTAAACACAAATATCGGGTAGTGATCACTTCCCATTCGGTCAGCTCTAGTTGACTACTGCACACGGACGTCAGGTGAATGTAAGGTTAGGTCTATAGATGTGGATGAGGTTGGAGGCCGAAAGAAAGTGGGACTTCCGTCATTGGCCACGCACAGGTCCAAACTGTCGATGACTTCTACAAGTTGGCGTCCGCGAGGATCTGTGTTCCTGTCACCCCAGGCAGGGTGGTGGGCGTTGAAGTCACCGCAGATGATTCTGGGTGCTTGGCAGCGGTCACAAAGTTGCTGGAGAAACAAAGCCATATCGACCTTCTTCCGCGGAGACATGTATACTAATGCAATGAACAGAGTTCGGAAGGCGAGCCGAATCCTCACAGCCACTACCTCAATACTGTCGGTGCAAAGATCGGTGACGTTCAAAGCCACACGAGGAATCTCCCTTCGTATGTAAAGGGCGGCACTTCCTGCGGGAAAAGACTTGATGCTGCAATTCTTCTGGGCGACGTATCCCGGCAAAGACCTCCCGCTTGGCAAGCCAGCCTCCGAGAGGGCTAGTACTGGAACACAGTTCTCTTTCAAGAACAATTTTAGTTCTGCTAATCGACTTATAATCCCAGCGCAGTTCCATTGCATGATAAACGGCACTTTTCTAGGGTTTTTATTTGCAACAGGTTGAAGAAAACTAGCCATCTAGGAGTTGAAGTTCTCTGCGAAGACGTTGATCAAGGTCTCAATGGAAAGCACCAGCTGTATGAAGTTCTTCAAAGTGCCAGGCTGCATCGCTTGGCTAAATGAACGCAGGACATCAAACAAAACGCGTAGAAGGTCTGAGAGATTCCGGCTTTTGAGTTCCTTATTTTGCTGCACACACTGGCGCACCACTTCGACAAAAGACTGGGACTGGGACACACTCTTGGCCACGGCAGCTGGTGTCTGCATCTCTTTTAAGGCAGGGGGTGTCCTCCATGTTGTCGAGTTTTGCTGTGATCTGGTCGCTGAGGAACATGGACACTTTTTGCAGAAGCAGATCGAACAGCCAGCTCACCCTCGGAGGCCGTTGCCGACTTGCTCGGATCAGATCGTGCAGCGACGTCGCTTGCTACCATGTCCCGAGCTTGCGACTCGAGCGCAGGGAACTCTTCACTTCCATGTATCGGCTTCTCAGTAGGTTGTGGTTTGGGGCACTAATGAAGGAGTTGCGACGGTGTAAGGCGCCTACACGGAATGTGTAGCCACTGAAACTCGCTGGATGGTCACCTCCACAATTAGCGCAAGCAAAATCTGCCTTGCACTCTTTGTAATCATGGCCACCACCACACCGCTTGCAATGTTGATTTTTGTTGCAAACGCTCGCTACATGCCCAATGCGTTGACACCTGAAGCACCGGGGAGGAGTTTCAACGAACTCGTGGACTGCATGTTTGGTGAAACCAGGGTCAATTATTTCAGGGCGCTCGGTGTTGGGAGCAAACTTTAGCACAATAGAGTTTGTAGGCTTCGCTGCCCATTGTTGTTCTCCAGGCTCCACCCGGCGCATTAACCGTCGCACGTGCAGAACTCCTTGCGGTTTCAAGTAGTCAAGAAGGGCACTTTCCGAATACCACACTGGTACTCCCCTTATAACACATGTGTTAGTCATGTAGGAGTGTGGCGACCGGGCTTGAACTCGTATGCCACCGATCTGAGAGCACCGCAGAAGAATGTCTACTTGCTCTTCCGTTGAGATATCTAAATGAAGAGCCCTTACGTTGTGAAGCGACTGCGAATCGAAGCAGATCCCAGTAGTACTTTAATATCATCGAACAGCCGGATAGGGTTCCACTCTCTGAAGTCAACTCCTTTCTCTTTTGGCTGAACTATCACTGGGATGCCGACTGTCCGGTGCTTCCGATGACTCACCACTTTGAAGCCATCATTGTCCATTTCCGCCAAGTCAGCCACTTCCTCGTCAGAGGCGACGATAGTTGAGTCGTCCCCACTGAGCGATGATGACGCACTGCACTGCTGGACGTCCCTGATGACTGGCAGATCCCCGCCATGTTATGCCATGGCCGCCTCCGCCCCACTGGGCTCCTTCGAATGGCGCTGTCTCTTTAAGGATACCGGCGCCGGAGCTGCCGTACCCTTCCCGTAGGGACAGTACCGCCTTAAAGACGCGGCCGTCTTCCAAGGATGGAAATAACCTAGTTAATAACTAGAAAACAAGGCAAAATTACTGAGCTGAGGTGACAACAGATCGAGCAGTGTCGTCGAGCAGCCGGGAGGTCCAGTGCTTTCTATGTCCAGTTCCTGATGATGGCGTCAGAGCGCTCGTCTTCCCGTTTGGAGTTGTGAAGGTACGCCATGGCGCAGAGGATCCGGCTGGTCAAGAAGCCAAGGGTGAGCCGTAGCACGTCCCTGCCGCGCACACCACCGCGCTTGAGTAAAACGCGGTGGATCATGAGCCGTACTTGTTCACTTATGAGTTTCACTTTCGTTACAGTGGAGTCCGGCCTAAGCCTGTTATTGATGAACAGACCCAGGATCCATGGTTTTTATCTTTTTGCATTTAGCTCGGACAGCTTCCTGGGAGCACTGTCAGCTTTTTGTAATTTTATTTATGTTTTTTAAAGACTTCCCGTTCTGCCACATGACACATTTGCTAGCATTTATACATATCTTTAATTAGAAAAAATAATGATGATTTTGGATTTGGTGAAGAATTAAGTTTTCAAGGAAATATGTGCTTAGACGCAGGTATTCAGAGAATCAATTACTTATTTATTCACAAAGTTACTAGTCCTTAGTCTGATCAGTTGCCATGGGAAATTTTCTGGAATTTTTCTTCACTACATCTTAAACTGAAGGTGAAAATGCCTTTCTCCCGATCAAACAGAATGCCTGTGTCCTTAGCGCTTTGACCTCAGCCCATGTGTTTTTGCTTTGCTTGTACCGCGCACAGTCAGGCAATACCAGGTTGACTAATTCCTTGTGTTTAAGCATTAGTCATTACTTACCAGCTAGATTGAAAAGCATGTGTGCATGTGTTCGTGTAGTCTAATTTTTTTCATATAAGTTATGAGTGCTGCATTTTATTTACGACAGGCTCCTTCAAATGGGTGTCTAACATATTTTTCGGGGAACATATGCTTGCTCTAGAGCATAGGCCTCCATATATTGAGTGTAAATTTTGTTTTGTGTTGTTTTTATGTGATTGTGTGTTAAATTGAAGGTATTTTATACGTTTTCGAAGGTTATGTTCGTCCTATGTGTTTCTCAAGAACAAACGCGAACGTTAGAGGTTGGATACCTGTGATATTTTACTGTAGATTTAGTGAGCTGCTTTAGGATGTCTGTTTCGTATTTCTTTTACTGTAGTTGGTAATCTGCATCTTGAAGTTAGCCACTTGAAATTATCCACTGCGAATTGTCTGGTGCATAATATATTTTTAGTTAATCTTAACTGACAGGACCGGTTGGCCTGAAGAGTAGCGAAGAAGTCTTCAAGTCAACTCTGCATTGTTTTTCAAGATTTGCTATTGTACCGTTTTGATTACTTTTAGGGGCTGTTTTCAAATTAGTCCTTATCTCTAATACCTGTCGAAGAATTGTGATTTCAAATGTTGTTTATTTTCCTCCATTTAAGAAAATAAATTTGTAATTTACAGGTCTTCGTGACTTGTTGTTTACTTTACGCAGACTTCAATTTCTTTTCAATTGAACAAGCTTGACATGTTAAACAGCCTTTTAATGCTGCTGGTGTTATTATTTCACATATATGTGTAGGTTAGTAACTGACACTTGTGATAATCCAGTGCTATTTGTTGCGGCGGTCTGAGTATTTCAGTGGTTCCGAACATCCAATGGAATGAATGTAAGCCGCACGCACAAGTTAAATTAAGAACAATATTTTGAGGGTGTGCTAGTAACAATGTTTTGTAAAGTGCTTAAAACTGCAGTCTCGGAAAAAAAATGTCTAACAAAGTTACACAGCTACCTTGCACTATGAAGGTAAAATCCAGGAAATATATTTTTGTTCGAAAATAAAACCACGGAGCACAAGCTATGTGCCATATTTCTGTGTAGTCCTTACTGCAAATCCTTCTGCTTTTATCGACTTTGAGGACTTATAGACTGGATGAAAATAGTGCTCATAAAATATTTTGAATGCTTGAGTGGAGCATGGAATTGAAAATTTTCTTTAAAAAGGTCCATTATGGACTGCAAAAATAAGTGACAGTAATGAATGGATTTTAATGATACAATATACAAATGCATTCTTTACAAAAACTTTTAAAGGCAGATAGATATGAAACATTATTTGTCCAATGTGGAGCTGCCCGCCAGTGGCCTGTGCATCATTGAGGTCTTTAACTTCAGAGATTTGGTTTTTGGGCCACACTGAATAGATGGTATACTTTTACGAGAAGAAAAAAATGTGTTGCAGGAAATTGGAGATCTGTTACCACGGTCTTGTTTTCAGTTTCAATTCCTGTCGTCTCCCCAACTCTGCATTTTTTGCCCATTGCGAACCACTCCGTCAAGATACTTTCAGCGAGCGCCGGAGCAATGGATTGTGTATTTTTTACAGAAGTGCCGTATACACAGCGGAGTCAGATTAAAGAGGTTTCCTTGCCGCGCCGCTGGTCTCGTTTTGTTTCCGCGATGTACGGCAGTACGCTGCGACGTGACTGCGACGCCGTGTGTATGCATGGCGCCAAGATCGTGCAACGCAGGCATCCAGGAGGAGGTGAAGACAGCGGTCCGATGCACTTTGTATTCAGCGTTCTTGGCCTGTTCCTTACAGTACTACTTCGTAACGGCATGGACGGAACGTGGCTAATTGTTATATGTCAACATTGAAGTTCGATTGGGCTTTGTTTATAATTACAAAGCGCAGTAAAACCTGATTATTGTGATTAATGAACGAGAACCATTCCGCCTATATAGTTAGCACTTGTACTAGCCCTGTAAGAAAGAGCAAAAATGCAATATAGGAAAACCGACCGCTGTCATCACCTCCTCCTCCTGGTTGCCGGCGTTGCAAAATCTTGGCGCCCGCATAAACACGACACCGCAGCCACCGCTCAGCATATCGCCGCGGTTGAAACCTCCCATTGCTAACCGGAGGTGCTTCGTATTTTTGGTGTAAAAATCTACAGCTAATATGCTCAAATTGTCAACCGCAAGCGCTTAATATTTTTTGGTGTAAAAATCTACACCAAATCTGCTCCCTTCGTTAACCGTAAGTCCTCCGTATTTTTTTTGGGTTGACTTCTACCCCAAGTCTAACGGTGTGTATCGAATCTCGATTTGGGAGGACGCTAGAGGACAAGCCAAAAACACCCATATGGGTTGCTTTGTGTTTAATATGTAGTGGTCTCGCGTCAGATGAACGTTTGAAGTTTGTGAGCTGCCGAGGAATGAGAAAGGAGTGTAACAAGCAAATAAGAACAACAGTTGAAAAAATTAAACAATCACCGCGCACACACAATCTCTCCCAAGTCTTCCTCTATCCAAGCATGTAAACTCAGAAGGACTCCCATTTGACGACTAAAAGTAACAAGTATTCAATGGGGCTGTGACTGCGACTCATCATCCATTATTTCCCTTCTTTAATGCACCATGTGTGACCAGCAATACATAGGACAGACAAACACTGCATTCCGCATTCGATTTAACAATCACAGCGCACACACCAAGTCTCTCCCAAATCTTCCCCTATCGAAGCTTGTAAACTCAGAAGGACACCCATTTGACCACCTAAGATTAACAATTATTCAAGGGGGCTTAAAAAACAGGCGAGAATGTGAACAACGTGAATCCTATTTTATCCACAAGTTTAATACTAGCCAAGAATGTCTTAACGAAAAGCCTGGTACCCTTTCTTTTATTCACGACCTCCAAACAAAATATTACTACATTTCTCGTTAATTGGCTAACTGAGATATACCCGTTATAAATCCTAGCGTATATCCCAGGCAATCATACCCCTCCTTACTTACACTATCCTGCATCGTGCAGTATTGATAAGCTTTGACGTTCTTTCCTTACTTTTCCGACAACTTGAAATCATTGTACAAACCCAGCCCTCCTCCACTACAAACAAGTATTACCGACGAAGTCGGTTCAACGACCCGCTTAGGGACAGGGATGCACTGCTCTTTGAAACCCCAGGGAGAAGGATGCACTGCTCAGTGAAACCCAGAGCCCCTGTGTAATTTCTTACATATGTGCTCGTTACAACGTAGCCAACTACTTCCTTAAGGTTCTAACTCGGCTCACCGGAAATTATTGAGACCCCCAATAGGCGCCTGGATTAGCCTGCTCGTCGCTGCCAGTGTCATTTACGCAGCGGCGACTCTTTGGCCACGCATCTGCAGCGGCGCCCATGTTTGTGTTTTTGCATTTTGTTTGTGTGTTTTGTTTGCACGTTTTGCTTCCGTACGCCAGTGGTTGCCGCGTTGCCCATGTTCCCCGCACCGTCTTCCGGTCCCTTTCTCTCGTTTCGCCATCTGCTTTTTAACCCCTCCTTTTCTACTATACAAGTTCTCCCCTTTTTTTTCCTTTCTACTTTTTGCATCCTCCCCCAATATTGTCCCTGTCTCCACCCGGCACCCTCATTTTCATTTTTTTGTTCAATTTTTCCAGCTGTTGTTGCTAGTTGCTTGTTACACTCCCTTCTCCGTCCTCTGCAGCTCACAATCTTAAAACGTCCATCTGACGCGAGACCACTACAGTCCTGAAGACCGCCCCGCGGTCGAAACGTTGATAAATAAATGCTCCTGTGTAGAAGCTTATATATATATATATATATATATATATATATATATATATATATATATATATATATATATATATATATATATATATATATATATATATATATATATATATTTTCAGAGAAACATACTTCTTGGCACAGTCATTAGTGACTATAGTGGTGACTATAGTAGCTATACTTTCCGCCTTCGCCGTTAGATGGCGTTCCACGTCACACTCGCGGTATACAGGATGTGCTACATCCGCCGCTACGGACGAGGGTGGACCTGGTGAACACTCTCAAGTTTCGCTTACACCCAATAGACAAATACCCACGAGAGCAGCAAATTGGACCGCTGTCGCTGTAGCTGAGTTGGTATAGCACCGCATGCGACATTCGGAGGTCGTGGGTTCAGATCCCACCGGCGGCATGGTTGTTTTTTCTGATGCTTTATAAGTAATTTTCTTGAAGCATTAGATAAATCGAAGTGTTTTTGTCACGCTGATCACCACACTAGTTTAACAAAATATAAAACTCTCCCCTATGCACCTGGGTATCGGTACCTGTCGGCTCCCTTCATAAGTTTATCAAACGAGCTCCTCATTTTCCGTAACTTTGTCTGCTAATAGCATAACGAGGGTCTCAATTCTGGCAGTCTTAATGCCATACGTAGCATAAGAGGGCTCTCGCACAGTTTCCACCCTCGCCGTTGGATGACGTTGCACGTCGCACTCGCGGTAATACAGGATGTGTCGTCCGCCGCTATGGACGAGGGTAGTGCCGGTAAACACTCTCAAAGTTCGCTTACACCAAATAAGCATAAATACCCACGAGACGAGCAGATTGGACAGCCGCCGCATTAGCTCAGTTGGTAGAGCACTGGACAGGACGTTCGGAGACAGTGGGTTCGGATCCTATCGGGGTCATGGTTGTCTTTTCTGCTGCTTTATAAGTAATTTTCTTGAAGCGATAGATTATTTGAAGTATTATTACCCCACTGATCAGCATACCACATTAAAAAAACCTTAAAACATTCCCCTACTCACCTTGGTGTCGGTGACTGTTGGCTCCATTCATAAGTTTATCAAACGAGCCCATAAGTTACCTTAAATTGTCTATTAACAGCTTAACGACGGTCTCGGTTCTGGCAGGCTTAATGCCGCAGGTAGCATAAGAGGGCTCTCGCAGTTTCCGCCCTCGCTGTTAGATGACGTTTCACGTCACGGTCGCCGTAATACAGGATGTGCTACGTCGGCCGCTATGAACGAGGGTGGCGCTGGCGAACACTCTCAAGGTTTGCTTGTACCCACGAGAGCAGCAGATTGGACAGCCGTCGCCATAGCTCAGTTGGTAGAACACCTGACGTGACATTTGGAGGTCGTGGGTTCGAAACCCACCGGCGTCATGGTTGTTTTTCTGCTGCTTTATAAGTAATTTTTTTAAAGCGATAGATTAATCGAAGTATTATTATCCCACTGACCAGGACACCACTATAAAAAATTAAACCATTCCTCTATGCACCTTGGTATCTGTGACTGTTGGCTCCCTTGATAAATATATATACTGCCACAGTGTTAGCCATTTACAGGCGCTGCCATGCGGTGGGACAGCACCCGTTGGTCATCTTTGTCTTCCCCTGCTTGTGCATAAGTTCGCTGAGTGTGTCTACCTGGATAGTCCTGGTGTACCCTTCTGCCCCTTCTGCCGGCTTTCGGTGACATTTTGGTGAATGTGCTGGGAAATTTCCGAGCGTACGAAGAGCTCCCGGGAGCTTCCGATGACGCCCAGCCACACCCAGTGGACACCACACCTGTCCGCAAGGCAAGCCGGCGCTTACGCGGGTTAAATTCGGAGTTCCGACATTTGACGGCATGACCCCGCGCAATGACGTCCACTTCGACAAGTCAGACCACACAGAATGTTGTCAGTTCCCTACCAATGCTTCTTCACGCGCCTCGCACTCCCACGTCGTTTCATGGCGACAAGTTCGAAGACGTGGAAGACTGGTTCGCCTGCTACGACGGAGTCGCTGTGTTTAACCTGTGGGACGAGGACCGCAAGCTATGCAATGTATATTTTTCCCTGAAAGACTCCGCCAAGACGTGGTTTGAAAACCACAAATCCGCTATCCTCACCTGGCAAGACTTCCGACGACAGTTTCTCGACACCTTCGGCAGCAATGAACGGAGCGAGCTGAAATCGCCGTGCAGTCCCGAGTGCAGCGGCCACATAAGAGCGTCGCCATGTTCGTAGAAGACATACGCGGCTCTTCAACCGTGCAGATCCTACCATATCTGAAACGAAGAAGGTGCGTCTTCTTATGCGAGTACTGAAAAATCAGCTTTTTGTAGGACTTGTGCGCGACCCTCCTAGCACAGTGGCTGACTTTGCTCGGGAGGCACGAGCATGGTGTGCGCCTTGCAGCAGGGGTTCACGCATTACGGCCGTCCAGCGAATATCACTGCTATGGACGCCACTATGCCACACCTTGGAACAGTGAGTGTGGCCCACCGTGGGCTTGTCAGGAGCATTGTGCGCTGGACGCTACGGAAGCTTTGCCCTATCGATCAGCATCCGGGAGTCGGAGCTATCTCGGATGTCATTCGCGACGAAGTCCGTCGAGCGGTGCAGCCAATGGCCGGTCCCCAGCCGCTCCCTGAGCCGTGTGTCATGACGTACAGTGAAGCTTTGCGCAGCTCCGCGCCAGCACCACCGGCGTTTTACTGTCCTGCTCCTTCTGCGCCGCATCAACGCTTTTCTACGTCACCTGCCCTCTCCGACTCACGACCACCCCTCAGCAAAGCAAACGCGTGGCGCACATCGAACAGCCGGCCCCTGTGCTTCCACTGCGGTGAAGCCGGCCACATATTGCGCCACTGCCCGAATCCTCGGATGGGCCTTCAAAGGTTTTCACCAGATGCACCCCGACCACGCTCTGGTGAACGACCCCGTGACATCGAGCAGTACCTGTCGGCAAGCTTACCCACTGCGCCTTCGCCACAGCGCCCGTCCAGGTCGCCGTCGCCGCGTCGGTTCTCTTCCCCAGGTCGCCAGTCGTCCATCCGGCCCTCCCGTAGTCCACGCCGGGAAAACTAAAGACGGTCACCTTTGGGAGTAGGGCCGCCTTTGCTCCGCAATTAGAACAAGATCCTCCACTTGCCGACTTGACCCTTCACCCCGATCTTCCAGCTGATCCGACACTCTTCCGACGCCCAGAACAGTCTCTGCTCGACGCTCCATTTCTACGAACACCTCGAAGCTCATCTCCGGAACCTTCAACTGCGCGCGTTCCGAAAATGAGGTTGTTTCAGTCGAAATACCAGTCTTCGCTGACAATCACCGTGTGACTGCCCTCGTCGATACCGGTGCAGATATCTCAGTTATGAGTCGTGGTGTTGCTACCCTCTTGCGAAAAGTGCTGAAACCCTGGCACGGAACACAAATTCGGACCGCTGGCGGTCACGTGGTTATGCCGCTTGGCGTCTTCACCGCTAGGATTGAGACTCACGGTTTCAACTTGACTGGTTGCTTCACTGTGCTCGCTGAGTGCTCAAGGACCTGATCCTCGCTCTCGAATTTATTAGCGAAATTGGGGCTGTCATCGACCTCCTCGAACTTATGATGACATTCTCCGCCCCATGCACAGTAGCCGACCACAGTGCGCAAGGAAGACCGGTTTCTCGCGCGTCAAGCTACCACGTCAGTCTACTTCAGCGTGCCAGCTTATTTGTTACGGTGAACAGCGACAACTACCGCGCTTACATCATAGCTGAACCAATCTTGTCTTTACTGCTGAGCCAACAAGTCTGCATCGCACGGGGTGTCGTTGCCTTGCAAAACCGGCGAACTGAGCTTCTGATTACGAACTTTAGCGCCGAATACGGCCACTTGGCGAAAAATATAGCCATCGCCTATTTTGATAAATTTAGCGAGCCCGCCACCCACTGCACGTTGTCAACGTCCAGGGACACCCCTCCAGGAGGACCTAGTCGGACGGTTAAAGCTGCCGTGAACCCTGATTTGAACACTGATCAGCATCGCCGCTTTGCAAACCATCTTTGACTCTTTTCATGACTGCTTTGCGACCACCTCTAAGATCTGGCAGACGTCCATAACGAAGCATCGCATCATAGCTGATAACAGTGAGCGGGCTATCCATAAACACACCTATCGAGTGTCGGCGAGAGAACGTGACGCGATAGGACTTCAAGTGGACTAAACGGTCTAGGATGATGTCATACAGCCGTGTACAAGCCCATGGGCTTCGCTCGTTGTGCTGGTCGCCAAAAAAGAGGGGACTATGAGATTTTGTGTCGACTATCGAAGACTTAACAAAATTACTAAAAAGGACGTTTACCCGTTAACTCGAATCAATGACTCTTTCGACCGGCTGCGACATGCCCGCTACTTTTCATCTCTATACCTGCGCAGTGGGTACTGGCAGATTGAGGTAGATGAACGGGACCACGAGAAGAGAGCTTTCGTCACTCCTTACGGGTTGTACGAGTTCAAGGTGCGCCGCTTCAGCTTGTATTCCGCTCCTGGCCCCTTTCAAAGAATGATAGATACTCTCCTATTTGGCCTCAAATGACAGTCCTGCGACGTCTACCTTGATGATGTCATTTTTTTCTGCAACCTACGTTGAGCATCTCAAGCATTTGAGTGCAGTACTGGAGGCCATACGATCGGTTGACCTCCCGCTCAACCAGAGAAATGTCACTTCGAGTTGCAGCGGCTGAAGTTCCTGGGCCATATCGTGAGCGCTGAAGGTGTTAGCCCTGACCCCGACAAGACGGCTGCCGTCTCTGCGTTTCTGACCCCCAAGGATAAGCGTGCTGTGCGCCGTTTTTTGGTCTCTGCGCATATTACCAGCGTTTTGTGCGAGACTTCTCCCGACTAGCAGAGCTTCTAACTCGCTTGACAAAAGAGGACCAACCTTTCATTTGGGCCCAAGAAGAGCAAACGGCCTTCAACGACCTCAAGAAACCCCCCAAACCACGACAATTCTTGGCCACTTCGACGAGGAGGCGGACACGGAACAACACACCGATGCCAGCAACGTTGGTCTTGGTGCCATCTTCTTCAGTGGCAAAATTGTGCTGAACGTGTGATTGCTTATGCAAGCCGCACTCTGTCGCGATCTAAAGCAAATTATTCTACCACGGAAATGGAGTGCCTTGCTGTCGTTTGGGCGGTAACGAAATTTCGCCCATACTTGTATGGTCGCCCATTTCGAGTCGTGAGCGAACATCAATGACACATCGGGGAAGCTGGCGCGTTGGGGTATCCACTTGAAAGAATTTGATGTTACCATCGTGTACAAGTCTGGCAACAAACACAGCGACAAAGACTGCCTGTATC
The DNA here is from genome assembly GCF_052857255.1 of Amblyomma americanum. Taxonomy (NCBI): domain Eukaryota; kingdom Metazoa; phylum Arthropoda; class Arachnida; order Ixodida; family Ixodidae; genus Amblyomma; species Amblyomma americanum. Next base: position 125,276,951 of record NC_135501.1, on the reverse strand, counting down.
GTGCTCCTCTCCCGTAAAAATTGCTGACACGGAAGACGATACCGCTTTTCTTGGCGCTTTAACCACGTCCATCCTTGCTCTACAAGAGCGAGAGGACGCTGAGCTTCGACCCCTCATAGAGTATCTCGAAGGTCGCACCTGGTCGCCGCCCCGCTTCTTCACACGCGGGCTATCGTCGTTCTGCTTGCGCTGTGACGGCCTCTACAAGAGAAACTATGGTACCACGGACACTCCGTACCTGTACATGGTCCGAATGGTGCTTCGAGACGAGGTTCTGCACGCATGCCACGACGACCATTATTCCGGCCACCTCGGCTTTTCTCGAACGTTGGCGCTGATGCAGCAGAAGTATTACTGGCCCCGGCTTGCTACAGTTTTCCAGCACTACGTTAAGTCTTGACGCCAGTGCCAACGTCGGACGACACCACCTGTGAAGCCGGCCAGCTTATTGAGGCCCATTGACCCGCCTCGAATCCCTTTACACCAGGTCTGCATGGACTTGCTGGGACCATTTCCGACATCATCATTGGGCAACAGGTACATTAGAGTTGCCACCGACTACCTCACTCAGTATTGTGAGAAGAAAACCCTTACCGGCGGCAACGCTGCAGAAATTGCGAACTTTTTCATCTTTAACATTGTCCTCCATCACGGTGCCCCTGCGGTCGTTTTAACTGATCGAGGAACGGCTTTTACATCAGCCCTTACTAAGGAAGTTATGCGTATAAGTGGCACCAGTCACCGTCGAGCAACTGCCCACCATCTTAAAAAAGACTGACTGAGTGACTCAATAAAACCATTGCCGACACGCTTTCCATGTACGTCGACACCGACCATAAGAACTGGGACCAGATCTTGCCTTACGTCACGTTCGCATATAACACTGCTTCTCCAGAGACGACGCGCTTCACGCCGTTTCGTTTGGTGCACAGTCGCTAAGCCACAACTATGCTGGATGCAATGTTACTGCCAGACGTTGCACGTCCCTCCGTCGCTGGCGCTGAAGAGTTCGTTCGGCACGCTGAAGCCGCCCGCAGTCTAGCTAGACAGCGAACCCGTAGAGAGCAGGAAAGGGACGCTCAACATTACAATCTTTATCACCGGGCGGTGCTTTACCACCCTGGCGATAAAGTTTGGGTTTGGACCCCAATCCGTCTGCGGGGTCACCCCTAAACCTTCTGCGCCGCAACTTCGCCCCCTACGAGGTACTGCGCAAACTTACTGACGTTAACTACGATGTGCTCCCGCAAGAGTCTGTTCGCTCCTCCAGGCGGCAGGCGGCATCCGATATCGTCCTCGTTGCCAGGATGAAGCCCTACCACGCCCGCTAGGACTTATTCTGCCAAGTCCGGCACCACAGACTTTATTCCGGATTTCCGTTATTCCGCGGCATCGGGACGATGCTCTTTCCAAGAGGAGGGGCAAAGCCACAGTGTTAGCCATTTACTGGGGCCGCCATGCGACAGCACCCGCGGGTCTTCTTTGTCTACCCCGGGTTGTGCGTTCGTTCGCTGAGTGTGTCTGCCAGGCTAGTCCTCGTGTGCCCTTCTCTCTGCTTTCGGTGACAATATATATATATATATATATATATATATATATATATATATATATATATATATATATATATATAGGGAGGCAACAGTCATCGAAGCCATGTTGCATAGGGGAACGTTATTTTTTCTAAATGTGCTTTGCTTATCAGTGGGATAATATTACTTAGTATAATAAATCGCTTAAAGAAAATTACTTATAAAGAAGCAGAAAAAACAACCATGCCGCCGGCGGGATCCGAACCCACGACCTCCGAATATCGCGTCCGGTGCTCTTACCAACTGAGCTACGCCGACGGTTGTCCAATCTGCTGCTCTCGTGGGCATTTATGTTCATTTGGTGTACGCGAACCTTGAGAGTGTTCACGAGCGCCACCCTCGACCATAGCGGCGGACGTAGCACGGCCTGTAATACCGGGAGCGTGACGTGGAGCGTCATCCAAAGGCGAGGGCGGAAACTGTGCGAGAGCCCTCTTAAGCAACCTGTGGCATCAAGACCTCCAGAACCGAGACCCTCGTTAAGCTATTAGCAGGCAAGGTAAAGTAAATGAGCGGCCCGTTTGACAAACTTATGAAGGGAGGCAACAGTCACCGAAACCAAAAGTGCATAGGGGAATGTTATTTTTTAATATTCTGTGCTTATCAGTGGGATAATATTAATTATATTAATAAATGGCTTAAAGAAAATTACTTATAAAGCAGCACAAAATACAACCATGCCGCCGATGGGATCCGAACCCACGACCTCCGAATATCGCGTCCGGTGCACTTACCAACTGAGCTACGGCGACGGTTGCCCAATCTGCTGGTCTCGTGTGTATTTGTTTATTTGGTGTACGCGAACATTGAGAGTGTTCACCAGCGCCACTCTCGACTATAGCGGCGGACGTAGCACGTCCTGTAATACCGCGAGCGTGAAGTGGAACGTCATCTAACGGCGAGGGCGGAAACTGTGCATGAGCCCTCTTAAGCCGCCTGTGGCATTATGACTGATATCGTGCTGATATCGTGGGTATTTGTGCTTATTTAGTGTACGCGAACCTTGAGAGTGTTCACAAGCTCCACCCTCGACCAGAGTGGCGGACGTAGCACGTCCTGTAATACTGCGAGCGTGACGTGGGACGTCATCTAACGGCGATGGCGGAAACTTTGCGAGAGCCCTCTTAAGCAACCTGTGGGATCAAGACTGCCAGAACCGAGACCCTCGTTAAGCTATTAGCAGACAAGGGAAAGTAAATGAGGGGCCCGTTTGACAAACTTAGGAAGGGAGCCAACAGTCACCAAAACCAAGGTGCATAGGGGAAAGTTATTTTTTTTTAATGTGCTGAGCTTATCTGTGGGCTTATATTACTAAGATTAATGAATCGGTTAAATAAAATTACTTATAAAGCAGCAGAAAAAACAACCATGCCGCTGGTGGGATACGGACCCACAACCTACGAATATCGCGTCCGGTGCTCTTACTAACTGAGCTATGGCAACGGTTGCCCAATCTGCTGCTCTCGTGTGTATTTGTTTATTTGGTGTACGCGAACATTGAGAGTGTTCACCAGCGCCACCCTCGACTATAGCGGCGGACGTAGCACGTCCTGTAATACCGCGAGCGTGACGTGGAACGTCATCTAACGGTGAGGGCGGAAACTGTGCGTGAGCCCTCTTAAGCCGCTGTGGCATTATGACTGCCAGAACCGAGGCCCTCTTTAAGCTATTAGCAGACTAGGTAAAGCAAATAAGGGGCCCGATTGACAAACTTATGAAGGGAGCCAACAGTCACCAAAACCAAGGTGCAAAAGGGAACGTTATTTTTTTTTAATGTGCTGTGCTTATCTGTTGGATAATATTACTTAGATTAATAAATCGCTTAAAGAAAATTACTTATAAAGCAGCAGAAAAAAACATCCATGCCGCCGGTGGGATCCGCACCCACGACCTCCGAACATCGCGTCCGGTATTCAAGCTCCAGGTTCGCGTGCACTAAATAAACATAAATACCCACGAGAGCTGCAGATTGAAAAACCGTCGCCGTAGCTCAGTTGGTAAGAGCACGGCATAGAGGAAGCAATAGAACATCCCTTGGAAAGCTGGGATTATATTCAGTTAGAACTACTCATTAGTACAAAAATAAAAAGTAAAGAGAGTAAACCGCTGGAGAAAAAAGAAGCCACGGAGTTGCTCGAATAAGGAAATTAGGGAGGCCATTGAACAAGGACGGTCGGTATCTTGGGAACACAGAGAAGCAAAGAGGGCGCAGTTATCTGAAGAGGAAAAAGGCCAAAAATATAAATCTTATCGACAAAAGAAACAACACGTGCAGGTCCTTGTCCAGGGTAAAACGAAGCAGCCTCTGATTGCTGGCTGGCTGAAGATCGCGATGCAACTAAAGGATATCAAGAATATTCTGGAAGCATATAAGCTGACTGGATAAATTGAATCACAGAATGCAGGAATAGATTTAGGATGCCGAGGTAAAATGTTTAGTGGGAGATGATCTGTGAACTACATTTGCGTCAGTTATAGCTGAGCTATTTATAAAAGACGATAGGGCAATCGCCACAAATGAGGTAGGTACACAGGATAGCGCAATAGAAAACAGCTTACAACCGACCGATTTTACCTGGAAAAAGTCGGAAGGAAATATTCCAAAATGCACGTCCGCAGTGATAGTCGAAATTTCAATCAAGTTAATTTATGAACTTGGCCCAAGAGGCAAGAAAAGGCTGATAAAAGCATTGAATGCAGTCATAAAAAATAAACAATTTCCGCACAGCTGGGAAGAGAGATAAATTTGGTTTATAAAGCCGAATGCGAAAAGACGAAAATAAAATCCTTCCGACCGATTACGATAACATCAGTTATATACAGGCTGGCGATGCAGGCGGAAAAATTAAAAAATGTAGTCATTGATAGAAAGTAATAGAATACTCGGAGAACTTCAGAACGGGTTCAGAAGTAGTAGGCGCTTAGATGATAGCTTGTTCGTGCTTACCCAATGCGTAGAAATAGCTAAAGAGGAAAACAGATCTCTGTATTTAGCCTTCCTGGACATAAGCGGTGCATACGACAACGTGAACAGGAAACTCCTGTGGAACATAATAAAAGATGAAGGTATCGGTCATGAGGTAATTGATTTTCTGCAGGGAATATATCGAGGAAATAAAGTGGAAATAACATGGGAACTAATTATGAGTACGACAACTGTCGAGGTACACTAACGGTTAAAGCAAGGTTATCCTGTATCACAGCTGCTGTTCATGCTTTATATGATAAGTGTGGAAAGAAGGCTACAAGGAAGCAATCTAGGTTATAATCTGTCATGGAGATTAGGCGGAAAGGTTGTTGAGCAACGACTACCGGGTTTAGTTTATGCGCAGAATATTGTACGGTTAGTAGAGAGCCAGGATGATTTGAAAACTCTGGTTAATTGCTGCGGAGATGAAGAAGACAGTTTAGATTTCAGTTTTAGCACAGCTAAGTCCGGTGTGATGACTTTCGATGAAACAACTGATCAAGAGCTTACAATACAAGGCCATTAAATACCCAGAGTTGCTTAATGCAAATATCTGGGGGTATGGATAAAATGGGAGATGTACACAGAAAAACAAGAGCAGTCTCTCATACCAAAGCGGAAGAGATTCCAGGATAATGAAACATGGGGCATTGCGGGGATACAGCAGGCACGAAGTACTGAGAGGTATTTCGAAAAGAATAATGGTGCCGGGTTTTGCTTTTGAGAATTCTGTTATGTGCTTAAGGGCAGAATTCAGTCGAGATTAGAAGTGAACCAGAGATCTGTTTGAAGACAAGCACTAGGTGTCCACGTGAAAACCACAGACGAGGCTGTACAGGGGGATATGGACTGGTCATCGTTCAAAGCCCGGGATGCTCAGAATAAAATACTACACGAAGAACGCCTGAGGAAATTGGACGATAACAGGTGAGCAGCTTAGGTATTTAAATACCTATACAGAAAGAGCGTTGACTCACAATGTGGGAAATGAACTAGGAAGCTAAGGAGTTGGCATGCCGGACAAGAGGCCGAAGAAAGACAGAGCATTAAACGACAGGTTAAAAACGCGCAAGGTGAAAATTGGCTAAATTCAATGAAACATAAGCATAGTGTAGAACTATATCAATACTGAAAACAGCAGATTAGGAAGGAAGCATTTTATGATAATGCAAGAGGCAGTGCCCTATTCTTTGGTGCGAGTTCACGATGTCTTAGAACGCGCAGCTGTAAAAATAAATTTAAAGAAGATGAAGTATGTGCTGTGTGTGGTAAATATGTAGAAACAATGGAACACCTCATACTAAAAGGTGATGCTATTCATCCCGATGTCGATGCTGGCGCAGTAGCTTATCCTTAGGCCCTAGGGTTTAGAGATAACAATAGTCATGCAAATAAATTTCAGGTGGAAATTAGCAAAAAGCGATTGGATAATTGGCGGCTCAAAAGAGGAGAAGTGAAATAAGATTAAAAGGCACGGGTATGGGAGAACCTGGAATCAAGAGCAGGGGGCACTTCTTCAATACAGCCGAGGCATTCGCCGCGAAGAACAGACGATGAGCAAGAAAAAGGGCTGGCGACATATATGGCGCGGTGGCCGTCGGAAATCGTGAGAACGGCGACAGGAAGCAGTAGATGGTGATGGCGGATGGCGGCTGTTGTGGGTGTGAAAAGAACAGAACTTTTGAGGGAAGAGTCAGGTCGGAGCGGAACGAGAACAGAAGAGAAGGGAGGTGTCGGCACCTACAAGACGCTTAGCGGAGCGCACAGGCAGGTCACACACTGAAACATTACACACGGAAGAATGCTAAATTTCAGCACGGGCACAATCAATCACTGCGCAGTGGGTCGAGAGGAAGTCGCAGCCTCGGATGACATCGTGAGAGCAGGCGCTGAGCGCTACAAACTCGATGGTATAGGCCACGGCGTTGATGGAAACGCGGACCGTGCATGCTGCGGTGGAATAGATGCGCTGAGAGGTGGCAGTACCTAGTGAAAAGTAAGACAGCGGCGTTGTCACCTTACGAAGTTTGTGGCGAAGTGCGTCACTAATCACTGACATGGCATCACCTGTGTGGACGAGCGCGATGACGGGGACGCCTTCAACGGACACTTCAATCACGTTAGTATAAGGAAGCGGAGGACATAAGGAGTTAGCAAAACGTGCAGTTCTGACCTCCGGGACTGCGCCATTCAGATTTCCTCTGGTGGTGGTACAGGCGGCGGATCATCGGAGAGATGAAACCTGGGCGAGGTGAAGGCGAGCGCAGAGTAGAGTACTGGTGTATAAGCTAGATGAGCCAAAAGAGACAGTTTAGCTAAGGGCGGCTCGGAGTCATAGTGGGATGTGCGCAGGGTATCCCCAGAACGAAGGAATTGCTGACAGCAAAGGCGTGCGGCATGGCCCAGAAGACCGCAAGCACATCGGCCGATTGTCGTCGGTACACCAAGGGTTGGTAGGGTGTCGGCGGGGTTCATGATATGGGGCCGGTGGCGGTAGAGCATAAAAGGCTGGGCTACTACGGTAGGCGGCAGAGGTGGGAGAGCGCTGTCTACTGGCAACTGTCAGCATAGGTGAGCGGGGTGCTGCCACAGGGGGTGGGGGGGAGGACGGTTTATGGTACAACTGCAGCGACCTGCTCGTAAACAGCCCGGCGGATAGCCTGCGCGAGGGATGGCGCCAAATCATGAGTACGGCAGACGGGACTGGGAATGTGATGCAGCAGATAAAGCTGGCGAGCGAGTTTTTTGCGGACGAAGGTTTTGACGTGCTGCATGAAATAGGACTGCTCCCAAGACGAGTCACCAAGAACCAATCCAGCATGACCCTCTGCAATCACTCCGGACTGCTACATAGATGCGCATAGATGCGGTTTTGGCACATCTGGATGACGAGCGACCGATCTTGTGTTTCGTCAAGAGCTTCTAAAAAGCGTCATCGGCGATATTTTTAAGGATGTGATTTACATTATCAATTTCGATCATAGACGAGTTTTCACGCTTGCGTGAAAAAACCAATCTCCACAGTACAACTAGTCAAGGTGACTGCTGGGAGCTCAGCTCGGGCATGAAGACGCTAGGCGCGGTTTCAGGACGGCAGGGCGGTTGGAAACATCACCGAAGGTCTTAAAGGAGGACAAGGTGGGAATGTTTGGCTTCATGGTTGCGAAACCATAGGTTGGCAACGTGTCTGAGGTAGAAGAGGACGTTGCTCAATTTAACGGAATCTTTCCACGGATTGTAAGTGCTGACGCCCTCGTAGGAGGCCAGCCAATCGTCGACGTCCTGGTTGTCGGTGCCACTGCCTCTTCGCTGCGCTGATTCAAATCCTGCCGTCCAATTACAATATATATATTGCCACGTGCTGCGCATGGGCTCTGAGGAATAAAGAAGACGTGCGGCGGCTGGAAGTAGAAGAGGAAGTCAAGGATCCTGCCACCGGCGCACCAGGCTCCTCTCGACCTGCCTTGTAAATATTATTTGTAAATAGAACCTGTAACAGTGTGGTGGAGGTGCTGAGTCGATCACCACGGATCCCTCTCACAACCGCTGCAGCCGAAGAATCGCCGGATTGCCACCGTTGCCCGTGCAAATGCCCAAGGAAGCCGACGCACGACCGACCGGCGCCGCAACGCCCGCTTGGCACCACTACCGTGAGCCGCGGACGTTTTCCGGGAAGGCTGGCGAATACGTGGATGATTGGCTCACCAATTACAAGCGGGTGAGCAAATACAATGGCTGGGATGCCACTCTTCAGCTGGCCAATGTCGTCTTCTTTCTCAATGGCACCGCGCTAACTTGGTTCGAAAACCATGAGGCATCAATAACAAGTTGGAACCGCTTCATGGAAGAGCTCCGCAGCTGCTTCGGGGATACTGTTGCCAAACGAAAATGCGCTGAGCAGTCTTTGCTTCAGAGAGCGCAAGTGCCTGGAGAGGCCTGCACGACTTCCTCACGACTTTCCTCACGACTTCCGCACGACTTTCCTCAACTATGTCATCTCTCCCCAATCAACGCAAGGACGCCGCTCAAGGACAACCCAGGTCGTGCATGTCGCACGGCTGAAGCCATTCCACTCTCGGGACCCCAATTGATTGACTGGCCCAGAGGGCTTCGTCTGCGAACGGGCAAATGTCACGTGCTGCGCATGGGCTCTGAGGAATAAAGAAGACGTGCGGCGGCTGGAAGTAGAAGAGGAAGCCAAGGATCCTGCCGCCGGCGCACCAGGCTCCTCTCGACCTGCCTTGTAAATATTATTTGTAAATAGAACCTGTAACAATATATATATATATATATATATATATATATATATATATATATATATATATATATATATATATATATATATATATATATATATATACGCTACGTCAATTGTACGTACTGCATGGAGTACATTAATTTGTGATGACGTAATGTGATTGGCACGAAGGCCTATTTATAAGATAAAAGCGAGATTGGAGGTTAAACCATAGATAATAGTTGCTTTGGCCCCTGCAGCTGTTGTACGTTTTTTGTGGTTTCTCTTGTGAGCTATTGCATAAAAGGCTCTTCAATGCTAGTCATGCGATCCTTTTTGCGTTTTTCTGTGCGTTTGGTTCCAGTGGAAACTTTTGCCATTTACTTTTCTGCGACGATTTCTGGATTTCCCGGCGTAGTCGGCCGTCTGGATGGGTGTTACGTAAAATTTCAACGTTTCAGTAAGAAGGTAGCAGCAGCCTACTGCAACAGGCACCGTCGGTTATCGCTGACGCGGCAGGCGGTCTGCGGGAACAAAAGACGGTTTTATGACTCTTTCGTAGGTTGATCGAGCAAGATCCATGGCTCAAGGGTGTTCAGATAATCTTCGCTGCTCAGAAAGCTGCCGGCAGTATGTCAAGCGTGCAAGTATCATGTTTTGGGATAGGCAGCATACCCGTTACGTCAGTACTTGCTGACACCATTCCGGGATTATAGGGGACTTTCGAAGCAGCACAGTGATTTTAACATCAAATTTTTTCGCAAAGAGAATTCAAATTGAAAACGCTTTCGGAATTCTCAAAAAAAATTCCGACAATTATTTGTCTTGAGCTTCGCACTGTCAGCTGGCTGGAAAAAATTATTACGGCACCCTGCCTTTTCCATAACTTGTGGATTGACTAGGGAGGCATACTGCCAGGTAAGCCGGAAGGCTTGCACGCAGATGTGTAGCGAATGAGCGCATCAGAGGATGTTGACAGTGACTAGGATTTGCTGTAGGAACCGCAATTTCGGATTACTTAAGCGCGAGGGAGGTACTCGAAGAAATAATGAGAGGCAGAAAGTGATGCGCTGCATGCCGACAACAAAAAGATGTCCTGACTTGGCCCACACGCCAAGAAAAACCTGACAGATATGTATAAAAGTGCAGTTATTGCAGTTTTCCATTTTTTAGTGTAACAGCATTTTATACGCCAATTAAATGTTTTCATTCTTCATCCTGATCTCCAAGCACGTGTTTCAGTAATGCCATTTTTTCTTCATGGCGCTGCGCTCCTTCTTCAAAGGCTTTTTTCTCTTCCAGCTGTCGCCTATTTTTTCTTTCTCCTTTTCTGCTCCTTTTCTCGATTAAACCTTCAATTTGCTCAAGAAATGCTTTCATCTCTAGCATCGTGGTACGGCTTGCTCTCAGTGTAGCAACTTTTTTTTCTCTTCCTTCGGCTGTAGATGCGCCCGCTGCGGAGCAATCATCATCTTGGTCAGGGTTAAGGAGTGCCTCTCGGGAGCTACTACCTTAGGTGATGCTGTCTTGGGTGCTGCTGTCTTCAATGCTGCTGCATTGGGTGCGGCTTCCTTGGGTGCTGGCAGGGTCGCTTGGTTTAGGTTTTTTTTAGAAAAATTCTGTAGTCTCTATTTTCTTCTGCCTCTAAGCTACAATCAGCGAATATAATTTTCGCGAGCTCATCATCGAGAGGAACGGTGGAGGGAGAGTCTCCGTGTTTTTGGTTCTGCTGGCTGATCACACACTTTTTCTTTTTAGGATGGTTTTGTATCGGCTGCAGCACTGTTATCCAGTCCAAATTATGCCTGTCTCAGAAATCATATATCCGATGGCAGAAAGCATGCATTTTTGTTTTTGAATTTTTTCATAGGTGAGATTTGAGGGAAGTACTGTTCATAATAGTCCAACATGAAGCCGCCGCGGTGGCTGAGTGGTTATGGCGCTCGGCTGTTGGCCCGAAAGACGCGGGTTCGATCCCGGCCACGGCGGTCGAATTTCGATGGAGGCGAAATTCTATATGCTCGTGTACTGTGTGGTGTCAGTGCACGTTAAACAACCTCAGGCGGTCGAAATTTCCGGAGCAATTCACTACGGCGTCTCTCATAGCCTGAGTCACTTTGGGACGTTAAACCCCCATAAACAAAACCAAACCAGTCCCACATCAATCTTGTCTCGCCGCTTGTCCACTCGTAGTCTTGAGATGGAATGTAAGAAATACATGCAAAAAACTGCGATATGTGAGAGGCGTTGGAACAGGCAGAAGCGGAAACAGGGAGTATGCGCGACGGTTCTTGGAAGAGACTGCAACCAATTATACGGTCATCAAAAGGGCAAGAACAAATGAAACAAAAATTTGGCGGTGATTAGGCACTGGTTCAACTTAGAGTGACGCGATTGCTACAGTTGGCCGAGCGGAACTTATTCACGTGACCAACTACGTGACGAGCCACGTGATCAGCCACGGCACAGCACAGCTGGAATCTGCTCCGTACCACGTGTCCATGCATGAGACAGCGTGGCAGCGCAGCCACTCTGAAGGCGCGAAATGCTACCGTAATGTAGCTATGGCTACAAAAGGCGGACATCCACGCCAAGCAGAGGGTGCAAGAAGGGCGCGCCCTTGTCCTAAAAGCGCTCTCGCTTCACCCCAGTCAGGCGTTTGCGGTTTCTTTGACAATGTGCTCGGGACTCCCCATCTCCACCGTCCCAATCGCTTTGCAAGAGAGCTAGAAAACTCCCCCCAGAAAAACAGATACAAAAAACAGGATGTATCCCGACTTCTCGCCTGCGAGACGGCGCGTTAATGAGTTGTCTTGATTGCCATTTCTCTCTGTCATCCCACGCAGTGACTGAGTGCCTCCGCCGATGTGCTACTTATCCGAAAGTCGCGAACTCTATCCAAGCCTTTCATTCCGACGGAGGAGAAATGCAAAACCGCCTTTGTGCTGTACGGTGTCAGCGCATGTTGAAGAACCTCAAGTGGTCTAAATTAATTCGGAGCACTGAACTACGCGTCCGTCGCAGCCTATGTGTGGCTCAGGGCCGGAATAGCGCACCTCCCAGTTATTTTTACAGTTGAATATGTACAGTTTTATTAGGTATAAATTACGCTGATTAAAAAATTTAGTAAAGTTCGTGCGTAGACTTCCCCAGCTCGAACCCGACCGCGGCAGCTGCGTTTTTATGGAGGCAAGGCGCTAAGGCACCCATGTGCTGTGCGGTCTATGTGCACGTTAAATGTCTCCAGTGGTCGAAACTATTCCGGAGCCCACCACTACGGCACCTCTTTCTGGCTTTCTTCTTTCACTCCATCCTTTATCCACTTCTTTACGGCGCCGTTCAGGTCTCAAACGATATATGAGACAGATACTGTGCCATTTACTTTCCCCCAAAACCAATTATTATTGTTGGTATTATATTTTCATTTACAGCAGAGAAACGATTCCCCTTTGTAAGAACACTGCACGGAAAAAGCGCGGCTTAACCTCAAGAGACCCGCCACGGTGAATCAGTGGTTAGGGCGCTCGACTACTGATCCGGAGTTCCCAGGTTCGAACCCGACCGCGGCGGCTGCGTTTTTATGGAGGCGAAACGCTGAGGCGCCCGTGTGCTGTTCGGCGTCAGTGCACGTTAAAGATACCCAGGTGGTCGAAATTATTTCGGAGCCCTCCACTACGCCACCAATTTCTTCCTTTCTTCTCCCACTCCCTCCTTTAACCCTTCCTTTGCGGCGCGGTTCAGGTTTCCAACGATATACGAGACAGATACTGCGCTATTTCCTTTCTCCCTCCCCCCCCAAAAAAAACAATTATTAACCTCAAGAACATGGAAAAAAATGCAAGCTAAACAATAAGAAGGTAGTAAGGAAAAGTGGCTGGTGGTGGTAGTGGTTCTATTAAAAATAATAGTAAAAAGGAAGGAAAAGATTTTTGCTAGCCCCGACATCTGCCATCGATACTGAAGCACCTGAGCTGGGGCAGCGGAAATAAAGGATATCAGGCAGAATGGAGAAATGAAATGAAGGAGGTGAGGGGACAGGAAGAGAGGATAGGGGGAGAAGTAATATGTACAAACTATTTACACAATCAGAAATGTGTCCAGGTTTTGCGCGTGATTAGTTCATTTTAGAGGAAATAAATCACACACGCGCGCAGCGCTGTGTTGGTACAACTGGAGTGGGCCGTCCAGTTACTAATCGTTCAAGGTAGAACTCGCGGAGCGTTCGGTCACTGCGTGTAACTACCTGACGGAGAACAGACGGGACATCAAGCCTGTGTGTTCGAGGAATGCACAGAGGCTCACCAAAGTTCGCTCACGAATGCGCGCAATGCCCTGCGGCCAGAATAGCGTCTTGATGGAGACTGGTAGTATGCCCTGCGCCCTATAGGCGGCGAGAATATCGCGACGAGCATCGGCGAAAGCGGCACAGTGAGGGAGCAGGTGTTCTAGTGTATCCACTGCACCGCATCCGTCACACACATTACTCGTCGCGATTCCGTGACGCACCCGTCATTCCCCGGGCCACACGCAGCCAATGCGCACGCGGAGGATCATTGCACGTTGTGACCGTGTAAGTGTGCGACAGCCGATGACACTGTCGATGCGCTCACCTCCCGCGATGCTTGGGTTGGGGTGCTGCTTTCGGAGATGGTCGTGGATGGCCGCACGCACGTTCTCCAGCACAAGGGGCAGATCGCTGGCAGGTAGTTGGTGTGCAGCGGTCGCGAGGTCGTCAGCTTCTTCGTTGCCGGCAATGCCGCAGTGACCGGGCACCCACTATGCGCGCACGGCACAACCTCTCTGCGCGAGGCGTTCGATGGAGGAGCCCAGGAAGGCTGCGTGATGCTGGCTGTGAAGTCGCACGGCGAGGATGGTGGCCGCCGCAGCAAGGGAGCAGCTGTCGCGGGCCACTGAGCCGTCGGTGTACACGAGGAGATTGTCCTGGAGCTCCTCGTGTATAACAGCTCCGGCCAGCTGCTGCTCAGCACAGAGGGGTGTGCTCTGCGTTCCCGCAATGCCGACGATCTCTCGCTGCACCTCTGAGGCAGCAGGCCAGGGCGCGCAGGAGCCGTGGGGGGTGGGCCTTTGGGTAAATTGCTCATACTCGAGGAGCGCCGCGCGCATTCGTGAGCGCGGATGCGAGCGAATACGCTGCAGCAGCGAGCCGCCGTCCGGTGCGCGGTGAAGCCGGTCGATGTGATTCAATACGCTCCTGCCTCGGCCAACGTTGCGGCGCACTGCGAGTTTTTTGGCAGGCCTAGGCACACGCGCAGAGACTTGCGGTGCTGAATCTCGAGTTTCTTCCAGCACGGCTTGCGCACCGTGACGAGCGGCAGCGCATAGAGCACCGCCCCCAAAGCTGCGGCATTGTATAGCCGCAGCGCGGCTTGCTGAGAGATGCCCTGGCCTCGAGCGGTGAGCGTGTGCACGGCGGCGGTGATCCTCCTCATCTGCAGACAGGCCTTGGTCGCCGCGGGGCGGAAGGAAAGGCGCCAGTCGATGTCCAGGCCAAGGTGCCTCACCGATTTACGCCAAGGAATCGGAGTCCCGTCCAGTGACAGTGGCGCAAGTTGCGCGCGCGAGCGCGAAACGCAGGCCATGGCCACCGATTTGTCCACGCTCAGCGACAGATCAAGGCCGCGCAAGCTGGCATCGATTGCGGTCAGGGCTTCCTGAAGGCACTCCGCACGCGGAACGCCTCGCCCGATGGCCCCCGGCACCACAGAGCTATGTCGTCTGCATATATGATCATGTACACATGGTGTCGGCCGCTCGTGGGAAGGGAGGCCGGCCCCACCGACATGGCCACATTAAACAAAAATGCTGATAGGACAAAGCCCTGCGGCACGCCCATGTCCACCGGGCAAGGCTTGGAGAGCTTACCCCTACTCGTGCCATGAACGTATCGCAAAAGGCGCCCGCTCACACCAGCCCCCTCAAGCACCGCGAGAATTGGTGCGCGGTGAACGCTGTTAAAAGCGCCCGAGGCGTCCAGTAGTAGCAGCAGCGCAACCTGGCCTGCCGCCCTGGCATGCTCCAGCGCTGTAATAACGTCCGATATAGAATAAGCCGTGCACCGCATCCCACGGAAACCCGTCTGCCGCTCGTCAAACAAATCAGCCTCCGCAGCCCGCTCGTTAAGACGCTGCAACGCCATATGCAAAATGACCTTACCTGCCGCAGATGTTAATGCCACTGGATGGTATCCGCTCAGCTCCGTAGGTGGGCGCCCTGCCTTTCGGATGGGAGCAACGACCGTGGTTCGCCAATTCTCCGGTAGCTCCCCGCGTTCCCTCACCAGGTTGATCTGCTGCAGGAAGATCTGTCGTTGCTGCGCATCCAGGTTTCGCAGCATCTGGTATGTCCCCCCCTGCGGTTCGGGCGGCCGACTGTCGGGCGGAAAAGTGGCTCCAGGATATATATTTTTTGAATCTTTCCTTCAAGAACAGAATCGGCTTCGAAGGACGGGTTCGAAGGGTAAATAGGAAACGCTTTGTAGCCTTTTCTTTTCATGCAAGATAAGGGGCATACTCATCGCGATTACTATTATTTTTACTTCTGCCAGCCGCTTCGGTAACGAATTCAATGCACGTATATTCCGCATGCAAAGCAAGTCAGTGCTTGTAAACTTAACTGTATATATTGTTTTATTGATTAGAAAAAGCGCGCCAAAATTGTTTTGAATGGCAAGTCCTTCTCTTTTGTCGCCCTCACTACAGCTGCTTCTGTGAGCTGAAATTTACAAAGCGATTTTCATAAAGCAGTAGTGCGACTTCCTGATACAAAAGATGTAGCGGACTGAATGGCGACGTGTAAACTACACACGAAAACATGCCATGTGCATCGATATTATCAAAAAATCAAAGTAGTAAAGTTACAGCTCTCCTCAGAAAGACTGAAAATGGTGAACCGCGGCTGTTTTGCACAATAAAAGTGTTAAAAAACTGTTACCGTGCGTTTCCGCGCTCGGATGTGCAAATATGGCTGATAGCACTGCGTAAACTTCAGGCGTAACCTCCATCTCAAAAGGCAGTGGGATTAAGCTTTCCCTATTGCAGCTACGCTCCAAAAGTAGACGACGCGCGCGCGAAAAGTGTGGGCCAAAATGAATGACGGGTACTTGTTCCAGCAGTACGCGAGCGCCACCAGCATGCTCTGGCCAGATAAAATGTAATAATAATATTAATTGGTTTTTTGGCGAAAGGAAATGGCGCAGTATCTGTCTCATATATCTTAGGACACCTGAACCGCGCCGTAAGGGAAAGGATAAAGGAGGAAGTGAAAGAAGAATGGAAGAATAGGTGCCGTAGTGGAGGGCTCCGGAATAATTTCGACCACCTGGGGATCTTTAACGTGCACTGACATCGCACAGCACACGGGCGCCTTGGCGTTTTTCCTCCATAAAAACGCAGCCGCCGCGGTCGATTTCGAATCCGGAGGAGGAGGAGGAAAACATTTATTCAGAGCACAAAAACTGGGTGGGTTCAGTACGAGAACCCATTGGTCGTCATCATAATCCGGCCCCTCTCAACCAGCGATTTCTGGTCGAGTGGGCTTTGACTATGAAGGGTTGCCTCCCAGCGCTCATGAGTAGGATCGGGATTGCTGTCCAAGTCTGGGTTTTCTTGACATTTCCAAATCGCGTGAAAGAGTGTGCCAACTGCTCCACAGAAGGGGCAGAACGAATGGTAGGTTTCTGGGTACCATTTACTCATTAGGTAAGGATTGGGCAGAGTATTAGTTTGTAAGTCGCCTGATTATGTGCTCTTCATATTTAATTAGGGTTTTGTGAGGAAGAGGATATTTCCTTCTTGTGTTCTTATAGTACTCCGTAATTTCTGCGTAGCGTAGTAAGGGTGAGGGGTTGTCAACTATGTCAAAGGCCGCGTGCCAGATGCTCGGAGGAGGAGAGCTCGAGCAGCTGTGTTGCCCGCCTCATTGCCCGTCGTTGAGAGGTGCCCTGGCGTCCAGAAGATCTGATTGTTGGAAGGATTAGACCTTTCCAAAATTTCCCAACACGGAGCGCGGGAACTCCGGATCAGTAGTCGAGCGTCCTTACCACTGAGCCACCGCGGTGGGGTGGGTCTCTGTACGCCAAGGCGTTCCTCTCTCTGTTTGGGCGTCTCCGCTGCTCTATTCGCCTTCTGACGCTCATTGTCTGTTTGTTGAGCAGCCCACTGCCAGGCGACAACCTGAGGATCAGAAGTGTTATTGTTCTCTTGTCCATATCACTGCTTAGCATCGGCTGGGCTCTCTTTCTGTGCATCCATTTCATGCGTTTCGATACAGCCGCCGATTACATCGCTTTCTATACACAGTGCTGCGCATGCGACGACGCGCGGTTCGGGTGATAGAAAAGCGTGAGGCGAGGCGGTGGTGACGAATGGGGCGCCGTTGTGGGGTCTTTCTGGTTACGATAGTATTAGCGCATGCGCACAACTGCTCATGTGAGTGACGTCACATTCAGCTTCGATGGTGGTGCGGGCGCACTGCCGCTGCGTCGCGAAGACGAAGCGCGCGGTGCACCCACTGCTCCTCTGCGGTTGCCATGCTAACGGCGCATGCGCGCAACTGGCCTCTCGCATGTATCGCAAATGTACGTCTGGTAGTCTAATGTAGCTCCCGCTACAAAATAAAGTTCGGCTGAGGCTTAGCTAATGTGTTAGGCCTGGATATCTCGAAGCGAAAGCTTCGTGGCGATGCTTGTGGTTTAGGTTAAGGTTTTATACATAGGGTTACAGTTTAGATATACCTTTCTAGATTTCCCATAATGTGTTGTCTTGGGTACACAAAGCTTGTACAATCGTTATACAAGGCAATTAAAATCTCCAACTCCCACGCTACCACTTCTGGGTCTTTTCCGCCTTCCATGGCGAAGGTTAGACGACCGAGGTAGCGCGCGACGGCGACGACGGCTGCGGCAGCAGCGGCCACCTGCGCTCCGCGTGACGTCACTCGGTTTCGCGCTTGCACAGTTGTGGCAAATGTGTAGTGTGGCTCACGCGAAGCCCGGTGCTGACGAGCCTAGCGAAGCTTTTCGCTTCAAAACAGGTATTCTATGAGCCTGTTTGACACCCTGCGGCGCATTACCGAACCACAAGCAAACCGTCAACCGCTGGCCGCCCTCGCAATCTCCAGCGGGCTCAGCTTTGTAGAATTGGCAGAGCGGTTTGAAGATCGATTCGCGCCGCGCAGCCCCGCAAACGCCGCTAACATAGCTGCTCCTGAGAGCCCCAGACTCGACGCCCGTCGCCACGGAAGGTCCATGTGACGCGCCGTTCACGGCGGCGGAACTGAACAATGCGCTGCAGCGCTGCCGCCGCCACTCGGCGCCCGGACCGGACGGGGTGACATACCAGATGCTGCGAAACCTGGATGCGCAGCAACGACAGATCCTTCTGCAGCAGAACAACCTGGTGTGGGGACGCGGGGAGCTACCGGAGGATTGCCGAACCGCTGTCGTTTGTCCCATCCGAAAGGCTGGGCACCCACCTACGGAGCTGAGCGGATACCAGCCTGTGCCATTAACATCGGCGGCAGGTAAGCTAACGGCGCATATGGCGTTGCAGCGTCTGAACGAGCGGGCTGCGGAGGCTGATTTGTTTGACGAGCGGCAGACGGGTTTCCATGGGGATGCGGTGCACGGCTGATTTCATATCGGACGTTGTTACAGCGCTGGAGCATGCCAGGGCGGCAGGCCAGGTTGCGCTGATGCTACTACTGGACGTCTCGGGCGCTTTTGACAAAGTTCACCGCGCACCAATTCTCGCGGTGCTTGAGGGGGCTGGTGTGAGCGGGCGTCTTTTGCGATACGTTCATGGCTTCCTGAGCGGTCGCACCATGCGCGTACGAGTAGGGGGTAAGCTCTCCAAGCCTCACCCGGTGAAAATGGGTGTGCCGCAGGGCTCTGTCCTATCACCATTTCTGTTTAAAGTGGCCATGTCGGTGCTGCCGGCCTCCCACCCCATGAGCGGCCGACACCATGTGTACATGTCCATATATCCAGACGACATAGCTCTGTGGTGCCGAGGACCACCGGGCGAGGCGTTCCGCGTGTGGGGTTGCCTTCAGGGAGCCCTGACCGCAATCGATGGCAGCTTGCGCGGCCTTGGTCTGTCGCTGAGCGCGGACAAATCGGTGGCCATGGCCGGTGTTTCGCGCTCACGCGCGCACCTTCCGCCACTGCCACTGGACGGGACTCCGATTCCTTGGCGTAAATTTGTGCGGTACCGTGGCCTGGCCATCGACTGGCGCCTTTCCTTCCGCCCCGCGGCGACGAAGGCCTGTCTGCAGATGAAGAGGATCGCCGCCGCAGTGCACAAGCTCACCGCTCGAGGCCAGGGCATCTCCCAGCAAGCCGCGCTGCGTCTATAAAATGCCGCAGCTTTGAGGACGGTGCTCTATGCGCTGCCGCTCGTCACGGTGCGCAAGCCGTGCTGGAAGAAACTCGAGATTCAGCACCGCAAGTCCCTGCGCGTGTGCCTAGGCCTGCCCAAAAACTCGCACTGCGCCGCAACGTTGGCCGAGGCAGGAGCGTGGCCACTTGAGCTCCAAGCAGCGCGCAGGGCATTGAATCACATCGACCGACTTCACCGCGCACCGGACGGCGGCACGCTGCTGAAGCGTACGCGCTCGCACGCGCGCTCACGAATGGGCGCTTTGCTGCTCGAGTATGAGCAATTGAAGCAAGGCCCACCGCCTTACGGCTCCTGCGCGCCCTGGCCTGCTGCCTTGGAGGTACAGCGAGAGATCGTCGGCATTGCGGGAAAGCGGAGCATACCCCTCTGTACTGGGCAGCAGCTGGCCAGAGCCGTCATACACGATGAGCCCCAGGACCATCTCCTCGTGTACACCGTCGGCTCAGTGGCCCGCGACAGCTGCTGCCTTGCTGCGTCGGCCACCATCCCCGCCCTGCGACTGCACAGCCAGCAACACGCAGCCTTCCTGGGCTCCTCCACCACGGCGGAGTTGATGGGGATCCGGCTCGGGCTGGACCTGCTGCTCACCCTCGGCCCTCCGCCACCCAGGAGTGCTCTGCTTTGCGACTCCCGCGCCGCCTTCAGCCGCCTGCAATCTAACGGCCGCGGCACCCTACTAGTGCGGGAAATTCGCTCGCGCATCGAGCGCCTCGCGCAGAGAGGCTGTGCCGTGCTTGCACAGCGGGTGCCCGGTCACTGCGGCATCGCCGGCAACGAAGAAGCTGACGACCTCACGACCGCTGCACAACAAACTACCTGCCTAGTGATCTGCCTCTTGCGCTGGAGGACGTGCGTTCGGCCATCCACGACCATCTCCGAAAGCAGCACCCCGACCCACGCATCACGGAAGGTGAGCGCATCGACAGTGCCACCGCCTGTCGCGCACTTACACGGTTACAACGTGATATGATCCTGCGCGCGCGCATTGGCTGCGTATGGCCCGGGGAACGACGGGTGCGTCCTGGAATCGCGACAATTGATGTGTGTGACGGATGCAGTGCAGTGGAAACACTAGAACACCTGCTCCTTCACTGCGCCGCGTTCGTCGATGCTCGTCGCGATATGCTCGCGGTCTGTAGGGCGCAGGGCATACTACCAGACTCCATGAAGACGCTATTGTGGCCGCAGGGCAGTGCGCGCACTCGTGAGCGAACTTTGGTGAGCCTCTGTGCATTCCTCGAACACACGGGCTTGACGTCCCGTCTGTTCTCCGTCAGGTAGTTACACGCAGTGACCGAACGCTCCGCGAGTTCTACCTTGAACGAATAATAACTGGACGCCCCACTCCAGTTGTAACCAACACAGCGCTGTGCGCGTGTGTGATTTAATTCCTCTAAAATGAATAATCACACGCTGAACCTGGACGCATTTCTTTTTGTGTAAATAGTTTGTACATATTACTTCTCCCCCTATCCTCTCTTCCTGTCCCCTCACCTCTTTCATTTCATTTCTCCATTCTGCCTGCTATCCTTTATTTCCGCTGCCCCAGCTCAGGTGCCTCAGTATCGATGGCAGATGCCGGGGCTAGCAAAAATATTTTCTTTGCTTTTTACTGTTATTTTTAATAAAACCACTACCACAACCACCACCTATGAGGCATAAAAGATTTGGGGACAAAAAATCCTTAGCTCGTCGAATTTATACAAGTTACCTCCACCACGGTCCCTCTTTCTTACGCCTTTATATTATTCCCCTCTTAATCCCGGCCCTTACGGTTGTGGTTCGGGTGTCCATCGATATACGGGAGACAGTACCTGAGCCATTAATTTTCCTCAAAACAGATTTTCAATAGGTATACTACGCAGACGTAGCAGAATCATCGCCCAAGGAATTTAAACTGCTCCTGTAGCTCCTCAGGTAACACAGGTTGAAGGGCTCTGCATTCGGGCTCTCAATTTCACCCAGGCTGAGGAGGCAGCCATTGCGCTAGTCTCTGTAGATCGCAACTCCAGAGCAATCATTACAGATCGCGTCACACATGTATCGGTTACCTGGCAGCAGAGATATCACCCTTGGCCTTCCCCACCAGAAGCGAGCAGTCGCAGATAGTGACCCCAGCCTCAAACGCAGCATCTTAGCACCTGGTCACCACAGTTTCAGAGATAACGAGGCCGCTGGTGAGGCCTCCCGAACGTTTACCCGCAGCCCGCCTAACATCAGCCCTTCTGGTTCAGAGCTTGTTAGGTAAAAGCATCTGCCGTTTTCAGAAATCTATAATGACTACTGCCAACGTCCTCGTTTGCTTCTGGTTCGAGCAAAGTGGCTCAGCAAGGCTCACTGAGCAGAGTGCAGACGAGTACTCTAATGTGTCCAGCAATCGCCAAACACCTTTAACCTGAGTTCGAGAGGCTGTGCTCAAACGGAGAAGTTTACGATAACTTTCACATGGTTCGCCCATATCAGAAAAATCCTTCGCTCCCCTTTCCCCTTAACCCGCTAGAGGTATATGGATGGCCGCCCTATCCAATTACTCAGAGCTGGAGTTTCATTGGGCTCTATTCAACGCATGCGAGTGGCGGTTTCGTCCTGCGGCGTCCCGGTCCAGGAATGTCTCTGATGTGAAGGGCTAGTTTCAGCTCCCAAACTCTCAAAATTGAATGCCACCTACCCATTTGGCGCACTTCAGGAGTACAGGGAGAAGTGAGACTGCTACTGTTCTTTTTCTTTCCTCAGAATGAATTTTCCAAGACTTATTTGCCCCGCCGCGGTGGCTCAGTGGTTAGGGCGCTCGACCACTGATCTGGAGTTCCCGGGTTCGAACCCGACCGCGACGGCTGCGTTTTTATGGTGGAAAAACGCTAAGGCGCCCGTGTGCTGTGCGATGTCAGTGCACGTTAAAGATCCCCAGGTGGTCGAAATTATTCCGGAGCCCTCCACTACGGCACCTCTTCCTTTCTTCTTTCACTCCCTCCTTTATCCCTTCCCTTACGGCGCGGTTCAGGTGTCCAACGATATATGAGGCAGATACCGCGCCATTTACTTTCCCTAAAAACCTATTATTATTATTATTATTATTATTATTATTATTATTATTATTATTATTATTATTATTATTATTATTATTATTATTATTATAAGACTTATTTTTTGCAGCCTTTGGGGCGGAGCTCTATGCGCTGCCGCTGGTCACGGTGCGCAAGCCGTGCTGGAAGATACTCGAGCTCCAGCACCGCAAGTCCCTGGGCGTATGCCTAGCCCTGCCCAAAAACTCGCACTGCGCCGCAAAGTTGGCCGATGCAGGAGCGTGGCCACTTGAGCTCCAAGCAGCGCGCAGGGCACTGAATCACAACGACTAGCTTCACCGTGCACTGGACGCGGCTCGCTGCTGCAGCGTATGCGTTCCTACCCGCGCTCACGTATGGGTGAGGGGCTGCACGAGTATGAGCAATTGACACAAGGCCAACCCACCTACGGCTCTTGCGCGCCATGGCCTGCTGCCTCGAGGGTACAGCAAGAGATCGTCAGCGTTGCTGGAAATTGGAGCACACCCCTCTGTGCTGTGCAG